>NC_139810.1:17109405-17516221 GCF_963457635.1 Microchirus variegatus
GTGTGAGGGTGAATGGTTGTTTGTCTCTGTGTGGCCCTGTGATGGACTGGCGACCTGTCCAGGGTGTCCCCCGCCTTTCCTATGTCAGCTGTTTACCAGCCCCTCTAGTCTAGCCTATTTTATACACCCTGTAACACTTGTGAAACATCCTTAATCATAAACTGTTGAATGACTGCTGTCTGATTAATGCCAGTGCTCTTTTCACACAATAATGTGTTGAATCAGAATGACATGGGCGGTCAGCGGAGTCTGGTCAACAAGTGGACAACGTTCCTCAAGACCCGTCTCATCTGCTCGGTGCCAGGAGCGGACGGCAGCGACACGTACTTCGACGAGCTGCGTAAGTTCACCGTGTGCTGAGTCACTGTCTGTATCAAGTATTTTATGACTGAACGGATGTATGGATATTAGTGGTGGGCACGTGAACAGCGTCAATGTTAACATGGCGTTAACATGGCGACTGATTGGAAAAAGACCCGCGTGGCGTCATGTTTACGCGACTCCTGATTGTTAAAATGAGTCTCTAAAGTAACGCTAAACTTTAAAAACAAACACAGTACACAGGTGCGCTGGTTATTTGTAGCGCTCTAGTTCAACTGTAGGCACGCTAACGGTAAACGGAGCTAACCGGTAAACAGAGCATGGACTCCGGTACCACGGCACGAAAAACTGCATTACTTTAGAGCCGTTAACGTGTCCAGCACTAATGGATATAAATATTCTGTAATATCACTTATGTTTGAAGTAAAGGCTCTGCAGGACATTCAAATAAAAGAAGTCAGGGGTGTCGGGTTGCCCACTTCTGGCTTCGCTCATACCTCAAACTGGTGCGGTAATGTGCGGTGAACTTTAATATCAACTCAAATAACAAAGCAGCAACATTTGGTCAAGGTTTCATGGTTACTGTCCCTCTGCCAATTGAAACTATTTTGCAGTATGATACAGTTATCTGATTCCTCCAAGGTTAGAAAGAGTGAAACTAAGAGTTGCCAATTTTCCAACCTTGCTTTGTCGGATTTTTACACAGAAGCAAAGGGAGATAGAATGCTGAGGACAGCATAATGAGTGGTCCAGGGTTTTTGACCACAATTGTAGATTACCATTCAGCCCTGCATTCCTGCAGACCTGGAGAAAGCATGATTGAGAGATTAATTGGTAATTGATTCTGGCCTCGTCTAAAGCCAGTGTTTTTTTTTTACTATGGGTTCAAAGTAAGTTTCAGGCTCCGTCTCTGGTGAGTCTCCACACGACAAAAACCAATCATTTATTTTCATTTGACGGGATCCAGAGGCAAGGTTAAAAGTCTTAAGTTTGTGGATTGTGGGCAGAGGTCATAGAAGACATTTTATGATAGGGAAAAGGTCATTTCACTCAAAAAGGACAACTATATAGTGAAGATTTAGAACTTCTTTGAAGTTGACTTCATATACAGTGCTGTGCAAATGTTTTAGGCCAGTGTGTCAGACCTATGATTACTGCACCTGGCTAGTATTACCCTACTATTTTATGTTGACAAATATGTGCTGTGAAAAAGGTTCTATTGCACCAGGTTTATTCAAGACATGATTGAGCATCACAGACACATGTTGTATGAGTTAAAGTCACTGACAGACCAACTTTGAGTCACATCATTCCAAATCCAAATGCCAATTAACAGACTTTGACAGACAGAAAAACAACAAAGTTGCTGGTGCCCCCAAGACCTTTTGCACAATACTGTAGTAAAAAAGGTGAGAAACTCTTTAACAGACATGGAATTGCAAAGCTGCAGCTGCAGCAGTTTCAGCTCTCGCGATGCTCGCGATTGATCTCCGGGGGCTCTAATATAATTTGTGTATTAGCCTGTGACACAGTGAAAGGTGAACTAAGTGAAAATATTTGTCCAGACTCTCACCTGACCTTAGGCTACATCTGTCCATCACAACCATCACTCTACATCACATGAACAATGAGTCTTTTATCTTCTGTCTGCACCTGAGGCCAAATCACTACTAAGTGACAGCCCTCTAAAAATGTGTGTGTAGATCCAAACCGTTTTAAATTAAACCGCAGTGAAATGTATCTTCTTTGTGGCCGACGACTAAATGACAGACATTACAAAAATACATCAATGGGACTTTTTCATTTGGTTTTACACACCACTGCACAAGGCAGTAGAGGATTTTGTTCCATGTCATGACCCTTAGTTATCAGAAAAATGTGTCTTTACAATAGTTAGACATGGCTATAGGGCTTTGTTTATCTTTCTCTCAACCTTTGACCCCTGGACTGCCACCACCTGAACTGAATGTGTGTGTGTGTGTGTCCGTCCCCAGGCGATGTGTTCCTGTTGCAGACGAGGGACAGAAAGAACCCTCTGGTCTACACAGTCTTCTCTACTTCCAGGTCAGAGTCTATTCATCGTTAGTGTGTGTGTGTGTGTGTGGTTTGACATATCTAACCCAGCTCCCCCCAATGTCGCCCAGCAGCAGTGTATTTAAAGGCTCAGCTGTGTGCCTCTATTCCATGAATGACATCCGGAGGGCCTTCCTGGGGCCTTTTGCTCACAAAGAGGGGCCCAACTACCAATGGGTCCCCTTCCAGGGAAAAGTGCCTTATCCCCGCCCAGGAATGGTATGTTAATAACAGTAAAGACTCACCAGTGGATTAACCGTAACGGCTATTTATTCATGGCAAAAGTGCACGGTCAAATGTATTTCGCTTCTCATAATAGTCATACCGCATATGTAGCTCTTTCCATTTCATGTATTTATGCAGGAAATACTTTGAAAATGCATGATCATGTTTTTTTTAATTGAATACTTTTTGAAAAAAAAACAACTCAAGGACTTATAATCTTAAACGTTAACACTAAATTGCTTAGATGTGTCACTAATGTGTCACATAAACACAATACGATGGCAACATGTGAATGACTGATGTTTTGATGTAAGCTATCGTTATCTACATCTTATAGAGTAGAGTAATCTGTAATCACAAAGGACACTGAACCACTTTCACACCAAATCCCATGTAACTGCTGCACCTCTTGTACTCTGGAGTTTCTGTAAGACCTAATGTCATCCAAAAGCTCCCCCACATACCCCTAATAATCAATAAGTGCTTATTAAGGCCCTTACATTCTGCTAAGCACACAAACCTCGTGTCAGCACATTTGTTATGCAGAGCTTCAGCTGTTACTACCACAGCAAAACAATCCCTATTGTATGACTGCAGAATAGTAATAGGGTTTCTGGCCTACAGTAAACCCTCTCTCATGCCACTCTGGCTTGTAAGCAGATTTAAAAAAAAAAAAAAAAAAAAAATACTTCACTGAATTATGCAGAACTGTATTTAAATAAGAAGTAGTGGTTATAAATGATCAGATCAAATGTTGAGAACTGTTGGATTAAAACTGCTAATGCACTGCAATTCTGTAAAACAGACTAAAAGGGAAACTAGTTTGATTCAACTTAAGGAAAAAGAAGCACATAAATAATGCAGGAGGCCACAAATTATTTCAGCAAAATTACATTATCGTGGAATGTAAGTCCACGACTGGAATTTTAATTAGAGAGGGAAGCTGGACTTTGACCTGGAGAAAATCTCTCTCACATCCCTGTGACCCATCACACCATAATCACCTCTCTGTGGCTCTGTGTGTGTGTGTGTGTTTGTACTTCAGGCCAACTGAAGAGTTGACAAGTCAGAAGTTTCATTCCACAAAACAAATTTACCCGTCAAATATGAGTCACTGTGAAATATTTGAGTCCAAACGTCACAAAGAACCTCTGGTTCTGTAAAAAAAAGTGACGGTAAATCCTTTACAGTAGAAAAGGATTGGCTGGATTATTACATTTCTGTATTTAACGGAAGTTAAATCCTTGAATGCATGCTCACACATTTACTAAATGCCCGAGAAAAGTCCTGATAAATGTACAGCAAATGGATTACCACTAAAAATACACTTTAAAGATGCATTATGTAATAAATCTAAAGCAAACGGCCATAAAAACCTCCTAATATGTCACAGAGACTCAGGAATAATGTTCATATAACAAACTGAACTCACCAACAACAACAGTACAGCCAAAATATTTGCATTAAAAAAATATTTTGCAGACTGCAAATCATGTTTATGTTTTGAAATCATGTTTTGGCATGTGGCGCCACCTACCGCCGTCTACCAATCATTGCAGTCAGTAGAGTCTCAGCTGCCAAGCAACCACGGGTTGCCATTTACGTCAGAAAACAAAACTTCTATTTTGAAGTTGAATGTAGTAACCGTTTTTGGCCACATTCTTACATATGGCACCTTTAAGTATAATAACAAAGAAAACGATTTATTAAACTTTCATTTGTTGTATTCCTTTAGTGTCCCAGCAAGACATTTGGCAGCTTTGAATCCACTAAAGGTTTCCCTGATGATGTGATCCAGTTTGCCCGTCACCATCCTCTGATGTATAATCCGGTCTATCCTATGAGTCGGCGGCCCGTCTTCGTCAGAACTAACGTGGACTACAGCTTCACGCAGATCGCTGTGGACAGAGTCAACGCCGCTGATGGACAATACGATGTCATGTTCATTGGCACAGGTGAATAATGACTTGCTGTCACACTTGCTCTTTACATTTAAATGTAGCAATACCCAAAAAAAAAAAATGAAACAACACAATAAAACTGTTGCGTCTGTTATTTCAGACAAAGGGACCGTTCTCAAAGTCATCAATGTCCCCAAGGAAAGCTGGAACAATATGGAGGAACTTCTACTGGAAGAGCTGGAGGTTTTCAAAGTAAGACGCTTTCTATGTCTCCATTTCACATCTATATATACACATGAGCATTGTCAATTTTCACATGAGATCATTTCCGTCCATAATAGCAGATGACAGACGTATACTGTAGTATAATGTGATGTAATCTTCTCTGCTCCTCAGGACGCATCGTCTATCAACAACATGCAGATCTCCTCAAAACGAGTAAGTCTCTTATACAGAAAGTCAAATGATTTAATAGTAATGGAGAACTTATTGTTCCCTCAACAAGAATAAATAAAAAGGAATGTCATTTTTCAAATTACAGCCTCTACTAAATGGCATGTCCATGTATAGCTTAAATGATCTTTTTAGCAAATGCTGCGTGCACACAAAGCCTCGTTGTTGTACTTTGTAATTTAACTCTTTTAAAACATATCCCTCCAACCTCTTGTCACTTCACAGCAACAGCTGTATGTGGGCTCCGACACCGGCATTGCCCAGGTTCCCCTTCACCGCTGCAGTGTGTATGGGAAAGCCTGTGCTGAGTGCTGCCTGGCCAGAGACCCGTACTGTGCCTGGGACGGAACATCCTGCACTCGCTATCTGCCCAACACCAAGAGGTCTGTGATACAAAGTGACGGCGCCGCACGCGATGACCGTTCATTGCTATGTGCAAAATAAAACAAACAAATTATTCACAGATAATTGGCCGATAATTATCAAATTACTCAATGTCATTTTTGCAGGCGCTTCCGTCGTCAGGATGTGAGGAACGGAGACCCCAACACTCTCTGCTCTGGAGGTAAGATTCAACTAATTATGGATGGAAGTGCCAGTATGATTAAGAACTCCCATGTGTTCAGTTTTAAAGGGGACATATCATAAAAATAAAATCAACTTTTTAATCATTTAAATCCTTATATTTGGGACTCTGGAGGCCCTATGAGTGTGAAAAAAGATGACTTACTCATGTTGTTGTGGTCCTCCATCGTCTAAGTACAGGAAATAAAACATGTGATGTTGACTTCCGCACTCATTGCTACGTCACAATGAGACATTCCTGGAATTGTTGTCTCGTGGAGCTCCACTTTGTCCCCAAAAACACGAGAGTGCAGGCGAGGGCAATAGTATCCGGAAGTGTTCTATTCTTGGCTGCACAGTGCAGCACAGAGTTCTACACAAACTTCCAGCCTCAGAGGATTTACGTGACCAGTGCTGGCTAGAGTCAGCAAATGATGGCTTTTCTAAATGCTAACTGCTGTTAGCCTTAGCCTGGAGCCTCAGTGACGCTGACGTAGTTTCCAGTGTCTCATTTGCATTTAAAGAGACAAGCACTCAAAACCGAGCGTTCTGAACAGGGCTGTTTTGGCAGGGTGATTGAACTGCTGTGGTGTTTCATCCTTAAGGTATTTTGCCCAAAGTTCATTAGGGAACTAGGTTAATTTGTAGGGTGAGAGTATAATATGATAACTAAAATGCATTACGAAGTGATTTCCTCCAGCAGCAACCTCATTGAGCATAAGAATCAACTGATACATGCAGAAAAAAAAGCAAACGTATCTTCTCATTTTTGTATCTTGTACATGCATCAGTAAATCTATTGTTAGTCTATTGCTTAGTCTACAAATGCAACCATAAAAGCGTTGGATGCTTTGATCTCTCTGCTCTTTGAGCGGCACTGCTGGTTGGCCCATTGTTGAGTTGAAGCAGAGGTATGCTCCATAAATAAGAACAAAACTTCACTCAGCTCCTGCTCTGATTCACTGAGACTCTTGGCATCTGACATCACACTGTCCCCAAGCCAAAAATCTGAAATCCTTCCTCCCTTCACCTCTGCTGACCCCCACCCCGCTGTCCACCCCAGACCACAATAGCCGCATTCTGCTGCTATCTGTCTTTCTGCCACATAACTGAATCAGGATAATCGCTCAAACTGAAGGAGCTCCTGGGTAATGCGATTACATCATGTGGCATGCAGGAGCAGGTTGTGTTAAGCTAATGAAGGTCAGAGTAATTGTCTGTGATAAGAGTGGCATTGCCCAAAAGCCGTGGTCAGCAATCTGTTTGGCACCTCTCGTGCCATTGTTTTCGCCCAGTAATCTTTTTTCACACTGCTGTTTGGGGAAGTTGGAAGTTTCTTGACGTCTGAGAATGCGCGCTCACGCCGATGATTCCTGTTGTCAGTACGAGCGCTGAGGTTTTTGTGGTGACAAACTCCTGCCAGTACAATAACAGCGCCTTGTTTGACACTAAACATCAAACACATGTTCACAATAACCCCCACAAGTACGAACACATCCTCACACTCCTGTTGCACAGGATGCTGTCATTATGTATGAGTGTACTGAACTCTCCCGTCAGTGCCCTCACAAAGGCTGTCATTAATCAGTTGTTGACTAAGACTCCACGTTAACACATGACATGTTTGTCCTGTGAAGACGGAGCACAAATAAACACGTTCATTACACAGAAAAACCTGGTTTCATTATTGAATCACTGAAGTGATTATAGACCAGGAAGCTCGGGGTTCTATCTTGTTTTTGGATGTCACTTTGTCCTTATTTGGTCTTTTACACCTAAAATCTCATGACCTTTCTGGATTGTTCTGTTATGTAATGCCCTTTCCTTTTTATTTCAGGGTGTCCACAGGGTCTTAAAAAGTATTAAAAGTTGATAGATCAATATTGTGAAAATGATCGGCTCGTGGCCTCGTGTGTAACAAGAGGTTACGCATCTTGCGACAGCGCACGTGCTCCTCCTGGCGCAAAATAATATCTGAAATCGCACAAAATAAACTCCCAAATGGTGAACACCTGAGTCAAAGTGCTTTCGAGCTTTGTTTCCGTTGTATGGTTGTGCTGCATAGATTTAATTGCAAACTAAAACTGTTAAAGTTAAATATGTGTTGCTGAATACAGCTTGAAAAAGTCTTGAAATATATTGAAATTAACTTCCTGCATATACCTGTATACTTTTTGTTTTGCCTCCTGTGAGTTCATGTTCTGAAGTAAAGCAATCAAACCGTGATGTTTTTGTCTCTGCTGCCCTCTGCAGATCACCATAAGCACCGCGTGGCAGAGAGGAAGTTGTATGGAGTTGAGGGAAGCAGCACTTTCCTGGAGTGTATCCCCAAATCCCTTCAGGCCAAAGTTACCTGGACCTTCCAGAAACATTCGCAGAACCCACGAGAAGAGGTGAGCTGCCTGAAAAGCGAGATGTAACTCAGATTAATCGATCGGCGTTCTTCATTTCATTTATTGCTATTTCTGTTTTCCAGGTACGTCTAGATGATCGCCTCCTTCAGACCGACAGAGGTCTTCTGATCCGCCGAGTCCTAAAGAGAGACATCGGCATCTACCAGTGTCACGCCATGGAATACGGTTTCACCCAAACTTTACTCGGTATCACTTTGGAAGTCGTGCCCTCAATTTCTTCCTCGGTCTCCAGTCTACCCTCGGATGCACAGGTCCGCAGTGGAGGCGGGCCAGCGGCGACCAATCAAAAGCTGTGGTACCGGGACTTCATGCAACTGGTGGATCACCCTAACCTGAGCACCGTCGACCAGATTTGCGAGCAGGTTTGGGCGCGCAAGAACGCGGGCAGCGAGCAGGTCGATAAGGTGTTTGCCCCCCCTGCAAAGGACGCCCTCTCCGCGGGCCCTGCCGTCCGCCCGCCTAACAAGAAGTGGAAGCATCTTCAGGATATCAGGAAGGGGAGAAACCGCCGGACCCACGATGGGAAACCAAACCCTCGTGCACCTCGCAGCGCGGGGGAGTAACGGCGTAGAGAAAGAGACGGAAGAGGGGAAAAAAAAGAATGACTGATACAGGAGGAAAGGAGGCGTACGACAGAACGAGACTGAGAACTTCTGGAGGTGTTCACACACACACATACACACACACACACACACACACACTACACCTCCTCCATTGTGTATATTTCTCTATGGATGCCCCCAGTATATTGTACACCTGTCCCCCGACTCATCATCCCACTGGTCAGCCCCTGCATGTGCTGCCTTATCGCCCAAATTGATTCTGCAACATCTATTGACACTTTTCACTAGAAATAGTTGAAACAGATTACGTGAAAAGCAAACCCTTCTCTACTGTGGTCCAGGGCAGGAGGGCGGAGGGTGGCTTCACATTATTGTCAGCTACACACGATATGTACATAGCAGACAGTCACACAGTATGGACACCAACTCTCTGGGCTTACACCACTTGGAAAACAAACAAACTCCCGAGTTTCAAAATGAAGCCTGAAGATTTTAAAACCCTGTGTACGTGGACTCGAGTGTTTTAATCAACGGGAAAGAACGGAGAACTGGGATATACTGCGAAAATAATGGTCTCTAACTGGAAACAACACACAAGCAAACAGACATAAAGGAACACACTCTTCTTAAACAGTATTCCGACACAAACAGATGAATTTAATCGACTTCCTGTGGTGCTCCTGGTGCACATCATTTCACCAGCCTCACTTTTTCACATGTCCGTGTGTGTGTGTGTGTGTGTGTGCGGAGATGCCAGCAGTGTGGGGCAGCCTGTGGAATAAATCAGCATGATGCCGTACGGATTATACTACATAGCATGTTTCTTAGTGGTTTTCCTTAGGCACACTGAGGCTTGTTGCAGCGAAATAAATCACAGAGTACAATGCAGTTATGGTTAGAGAGTAGTTGAATCTGGCCAGATATGATTATATCGCTTCACTGGTCCAAAAACCACTAGAGAATAAGGGGGTGGAACAAAAAAAACAAAAAACTACTGGCATTCCATGATGTGAGAGAAAGATGAGATGTTTACAGTACACAGACAAAGCTGGAGCTCTAAGAAAGTCACTCTCTAAAGGCCTGTAACGTCCATGTCAGACCTGGAGTTCACCTACACACGGTTGACTTGTGTGTTTTTTTTTTTTTTTACCTGTGTTACTTTGTTAACATACATAAATATTTTTTAAGTATAAAGAGTTTTGACATGACCCAAAACCTTGCTATAAGATTTATTATTTATTGAGTTTATTTGATTGTGTTCAGCGTTTTTGTGTATTAAAATATTAAGGAGATACACGAACACAGTAGTTTTGGATGGAAAGGAGGAGGAGGAGGAAAGATCTTTAGTGGACTTCAGATATGACAACCCATGTTTCTGGGATTCAGTACAGTATATATTTCAGCATATTTATGAGTGAAAATATGTTTTTTTTTTGTATTCTAAGTGGTACTTTTACTTCTCGCTCTTTTACACTGTTCTTGCATAATGTTTGTGATAAATACATACTGTATATGCAAATGTTATGAGACTCCTCGTTCAGCACCGATTCATTTACAACAACGACAAAATTACCCACAATGCATTTTACAGTTGGCAAAAAAAACTTCCATCTCTGACTTTATACACTGTTGTCATCACTTTTCAACGTCGCGTACAGCAATCGACACCATTTAATGTGTTGCTGCTTAACTAAAGGACAGTTAGTTCAATAAGGTCTTCCTTCCTTTCGTCTGTCTCATGTATATCTATCTGTGTATTTACCTGTAAAGAAACATTGTTAGTTGGTTGTCTGTGCTAACATGGTGTGTGTGTGTAGCCTGCCCCCTAGTGTCCATTGTGCGTACAAGCGCAGACTCAGAGGCGACCTGTGGGAAAACATACTTTTATGTTATATAAATTGTTCCTCGACGTGATAGAAAAGAGCGATAAACCACTCGTGTTCGTGAAATCTCGACATGATTTCACTGTTGGATAACAGAAATGTGTTTTTCAAAATAGTATTCCCAACTCTACATTCATGTCTTTGGGTGAAAGCAGCACAAACTAGGTGTGTGTGTGTGTGTGTGTGTGTGTGTGTGTGGGCTGTCGGGGGATTGTAGATGTATGGAATCATTGTGGTTATTTATGTACCGTCTTCTTTTCAGAGATGTAATTATTAATTCATTAAAGAAAAACGGAAAACGGACTGACACCTGTAAAGTGGACACTCTGGGCATTTTTGGCACCACATTTTCAGAGCAGCAGATTGTCACTAAAATAACACTAAATGGAGATGATTCAAAGTGATTAGTTGTGTACATAGCGTTATTATTTAGACGGGCAGTGTCTCCCTCCTGTTGTTTCCTCATCTTTTAAAAAATTGCATGACCAATGTTAGTGGCTGAACATGTGTGAACAATGGTGTGGTGGCAAGAAAGAGCAAAAGAAAGAAAGCACAATGTTGAAAATTATTATTATTATTATTATTATTATTATTCCTATGTATTTATGTGCAAAGATAAGCTGGTACGTTGGGGTGGATTTTTTTCTTTTCTTTTTTTCTTATTAATGTAGAAATACATCTGTGTTGTTCATGTTCTGCTGAAAAATGACTCATCCTCAATGTTTTGTACGTTTTTGGCCAATGAGGAAACTCCTCTCCTGAACAGTGTCCAATTAGAGCGTTGGCTGTTCACACTCAGCCCTCCAATAAACACTCCCACTGTTGTATCCCAGGCCATGTGACGCACCCCTGCACAACAGCACAAGGAGAGGCTTGTGTAAGTGTGTGTGTGTGTGTGTGTGAGAAAGAGAGAGAAATGTGTGCTTGTGATTTATATATATGTGTGTGTGTGTGTGAGAGAAAGAGCGTTTTTAGGGGAAAGCAGAGCTCTGTATATAATAATGGCAAAAGAACAGTAGCATGCATGTGTAGAGAGCAGTGTCGGTGAAAGTTCAAAGGTCAAGGCCAAAGTTAAACATGGTGCACTGCTCATTCTCCCAGAGGTCTTTGTGAAAAGTCATGTCTTTTGATTAACACAATAAAAAATATGCAGTTACTTTAAAACCGACGTGCCGCTCTGTTTGATAACATGGAAAAAGGAAAGTGACTTCACTGAAGTTCGCCAAGTATAGGAAGAAGTAGGACACATTGTTATCATGAAGTTTTCATCAGTTCCAGCTGACGTAGGGCGATAGGCGGGGGACACACCCTGGGGACACGTAGAGACAACCAACCATCCACCAAATTCAAACCATCCAGTTTACTATAGAGTGTCCAATTGCCTCATCCCCAAATGTGCATGATTTTGGACTGTGGGAGAAACTCTCACACACACACACACAGATTCATTCAGAATCAGGACTGGATCCTAAATGATGTAATCTGGATTTTGACCACATGATGGCAGTCATGCTATGACGTGGGGTCTATGATTACTGTGATGCCTTTGGTCCATAAAATGTCAGAAAACGCTGAAAAAAATGTTGATCAGTGTTTGTCAAACCTGGCTATGATGATGTTCTCGAATGTCTTGTTTTGTTCACAAACCAAAAACGATTCAGTTTTTAATGATTTATTTGTTATGTGGAGCAAAGAAAATATTCACATTTAAGAAGCCGAAACAATCAGAAATCTTGTTGAAATCATGAAAAAAATAAAAGATTATCAAAATAGTTAAAAATCAATTAATAATCGAATAATCTATGAATCGTTACAGCTCTGGTTGTTATTCAAACAGCTTATGTAGAGGGGATGCTGTACATGGGGAAAATGGAAAATGGAAATAACAGATAAAGCACAGCAGGAGGTTTATGATTACAATGAGGATTAAACAAGAAAAGTCACACTTCAGGGAGAAAATCTGCCACTTACTCTCCTAAATGATGAAAAACACACATGCATAGATGCATTGTTGACATAGTAGGCTACACACACGTGTATATAATATGTATGTATATATTCCATGCTCTTAATCCCTTTCCAACAGATCATCAGTCAATAAAGTAGTGTTTTGTTGTTTCTATTACTTGTTCACTGTTTTATGGGAGTGACATTAATGATTTCATTCGATGCAAATATCTACTAATGCTGGCTTTAATGAGGATTAAAGAGGAGGCGACAAATCTCACGGTTCATTTACTCTCTCGTTAAATATGTCCTTGTCCTTGTTGTTGATGAGTTGCTTTTGACGAAGACTCCTTTTGTGTACACACACACTATCATCGAGTAAACACTGGGATATTATGGTTTGGCAAACACTTTGCAGTGGCTCATTTTTGACAAAATGGCACACGCTCGCACTGAAGCAGGAACAATGGTCGGATTGTTGGAGAACAAAACACAATGCAGCGCTGATGTAAAACACCAAGGAGGAGAAGGGAAGGAGAAGAAATGCAAATTATTTGCTGAAAAATAATCCCTCTCTCTTTCTCTCTCTTTCTCTTTCTTTCTCTCTCAACCTCCCTGACATTTCCCAACCGTTCCCCGTCCATCTGTATATCAGTGTCTCCATCTTTGACACCGAGAGTCACATTCTTCATACGATCATGATGGGAACACACACACACACACACATGGTGCAGTATGTGGTCACCACCCATAAACACATGAATGGGTCCATGTTACTCAACCTGGAAACCCATTAGTCCCCCCTGTGTTTTCAATAATAGCCTTCAGTTTTCTGCGTTTGTGTCCAAATGACTCTGCAGGTTGAGTTTGGTTTACTTCCGTATGCTCTTTTTTTTTTTTTTACTGGGTAATTATTTAGTGCAGTGGTTCTCAAACTTTTTATATATATATATATATATATATATATATATATATATATATATATATATATATATAAGTAGAACCTGGGAAAATAGTGAGCTCTCAAACTGTGACACCGTTATTGTCAGCGTTACAATACAGTGGTGTATTGAGTTCACAGGAGGCAGATTTATTCCGTATAAGATAATACAATCCTCACATATACTTCACACGCTGGGATAGTGGGATTAAAAGAAGATGGAGTTTTTCTTTTTTGTTTCACTTTCTACACACAATTCCTCAGCACAACTCGGATCACATACCCTGGTATGATACAGTAGAACAGTATTTCTGATTTTCCTCCCGAGTGTCACCAGAGGAAGCTTGCGTACCACAGTTTGAGAACCATGGCTTTCGTGTATTTTCTGTATGTTCTTGAACCTGAGGATTGAGTTTTAGACCTAGTTTTTGCCTTTTCAAAGGGAAATTTGACTTAGACTTAGACCAGATTCTGTATGTCCTAGAAACATGTCCTCTAGGTCTCTCATGCAGACTGCATGTACAGCTTTGTACCGCAGCACCATTAGTGACAAAATGTCTCATAATATGAGCAGTTCAGCAATTCCGAGCCCTTGCAAATACACAAGCACGGCGTCGACTTTGTCTTTGTGTTCTCCCGTGTGTGTGTGTGTGTGTGTGTGTGTGTGTGTGTGTGTGTGTGTGTGTGTGTGTGTGTGTGTGTGTGTGTGTGTGTGCTACGCAGGTGTCCCCCTGTGCCTTGCTTTCGTAAAACAAATTTCCATATATAGTTAAAGGTATCGTCGCAGGGTGAATGTATTTTTGGCTCACGGTGGCCTCTGCATGAAACATGATATTACTGAGCAGCCAGCGCGCGCACGCACACACGCACACACGCACACACACACACACACACACACACACACACACACACACACACACACACACACACACACACACACACACACACACACACACACACACACACACACACACACACACACACACACATTCTTGTTCTCTCTCCTTCATATTGCAGCATGTTTAGATTTAATTTGTTAGTGTGGTAAATGAGAACAGAGAAGGCTTTTTTTAAAAAAAAAAGAAAAATATGCCCTTCAATACAATGTTGAACTCACAGTCAAATGCACAGTGAGCTCATAACAGTGTTTAGATAACAGGTCAGTCCTTAAAGCATTGGCCACTGGAACACAGACACAGAGTTTTCCTGAAGTTGTGTAATCAGCAACACTTTATACGCACTGACGACAACAATAATGAAACTTAAAAGTAAATCAATGATGAGGTTTTTCGTCACCTTTAAACTCCTTTCGGGAAGGTCGAGATCTATGGGACGATTTAAACATTTCATTTCAGAGGCAAAGATTCCGTTGAACGCCCGTGACCTTAATCACCTGCTGATTAAATAATATGAGGACATGTTTTGAGTCTAAGCGGCAGATAGACTTTCACGTGCAGCCGCTGCATGAATAAACACGATTCTTTCAGCGCATGCTGGATTGTTTAAATGAGAAACAGGAGGATGTATATCCCGGTGACTGCATATACACTGTCTCGTACAATAAACACACTGTATGTTGAACGTAAGCACTTTCAATGAACCATTAGAATGTTTAACCGCTACCATACCGCTGATTTTATTGCTTTATAAGTGATTAAGCTCACTGAGCTCTGATCCCCCTTTTTAAATATACAGGTGTATTATATTCTTTCTTTCACATGTCAGGGAGGTAAAGTCACATTAAAGGCACATTTCAAAACGAGTTATATTCACACGACTCATTTTAGAGATACAGAACTGAACACAAATGTTTTAAATTCAGTTCTGGGGAACATTTTTTGGAACGTTGGAACGTCTGATGCCATCATGAACGTTTTCTAAACTGCCAGAGCCTATTTTATCTGAAACCTTTGGCTTCACAAAAGTTAAACAAAGTAGTTTCCCTCGCTTTGTTTTTCAGGTGTAGTCACAGAGATGATGTTGATATAGTACTTTACTTTTACAAATATTTTTTTTTTTTATTATTATTACAACAAAAAAAGAGGTTGCAATTGCATATTTGAACAAAATGAACATCATCATCTTTTGTCCTCACACACACACACACACACACACACACACACACACACACACACACACACACACACACACACACACACACACACACACACACACACACACACACACACACACACACTCATGCTACCGGGCAGTGAAGGCCCCGCTGACAGGTCTAATGATTAATGAGCCAAATTAACAGTAATTACCTCGGTGATTAGCCTGAGCAAGTGGGAAAGCCTGTTGACACAAAGGAGACAGGGTTTCCCACTAACTAACCATAATCATTCATTCGAACACAAACACCCGTGCACGCGCACACACACACACACACACAGAACTCTACCACTGATTTGCTGTGATGGAAGGCTCCCACACTTCCTCAGCAATTTTTGTTTTATAGAGAAATAAAGAAACTTAGACACACACACGCACACAACATAAATACAAATTTAAATGAGTTAAACAGAAGAAGAAAAAAATGCTAGTGTCTCTTGTTTCGGTTATGTCTGGAGTTAGAGGTGCATGCACTCGTCTTCCTATGTGAATTGTCCCCCATGAGCAAATTCAGGTCTATGCCAGTGAACAGGGCTGTTGTGACTCTGAATCACACCTCATTTAATCACCTCTTCGTTGCGTGCTGGAAACCTGCTGGGCCTGAATGATGATACACAGCGTATAGGTCAGGAGTCTCAAACTCAAATGACCTGGGGGGCCAATGCGCATCTATTGTGGTCAAGAGGAGGCCGACTGTTCACACTATCACACATTATACTTAATAATACTATTTATGATGGAAAATTAATGTATTAATATCATAAACAGACATTTATTTTAAATGACATATATTATAGTCTGGACAACTGTATGTGATACATTTAATAATAGGATAATTATCACCAAATGTGGCGTAGGTTGTTCCTCTGTGCCTTTCCAAATTCACCAGTGTGACGATTCACCAACATATGACTCATTTTATGGTGAAAGGAAAAGTCCTGATCATTGATCACAGTGGTACAGGACTATTACAATAATACTTTAGCCTCAAGACTACACATTTGATACAAAACAACACAATAGAATGAAGAACCTGTGAACTTTCCAGGACTCTGTAGTCGACTCCTCGCCCCTGGAATAATGTTACAGCCATGACACACCCAAAACCTTCAGAGCTACTGCTGCTGAGTTGCATAATAATTAGTATGTACTTTTCTTTAAAGGAAGAAGATTACATCATTGTTTCTTTCATTAACCTTACATAATGATCACACAGTGTTGTATGTGAATATACTGTATGTGAGCAACATCTCACAAAAGAGTTCACCCACACTCACACACACACCGTTTTGTTAGACGCTGTCCCTTTAAGGACAGCGCGAGGTAATGTAAGGACCGCCCACCAGACTTTACAAACCCGGAAGTAGCTGTGCTGCCCGAAACGCGCGACTTTCGAGCATGGATGATGGAAGATGGAATCGTCATCGTCGTCAGTGGTAAGTCGTGACGTAGTGAAGTCAAATCACGGACGGTTCATATTGTGGTAGTTTGCCAAGTCCCAAAATGTTTGTGTATTTATGTTGCGTTTGTTTGTGTAGACCGAAGACTGTGGAAGCTGATTTGAGGCTGCGCACCTGAGTCGTGGTGAGTCCCTGACTTTGAGTTCTTTTGACAAACGTGTTAGTATATTTGTTCACAAATGTATGATTATTTATGATTTCTGCCCGATTTCTATGTGGAGAGTGTTTTTTAAAAGATTTTTATTTAGGTAAGCCACTTGCAATAAATGGGGTGCTGAGGGTGCTGCAGCACCCCCTACTGACAAGGGGTGGAACACCATGAAGAAATGCTCATTCATGGTGTTCCCCCTTAAAGCACATTAAAAGTATGTCACATTTTCTACTATTTAACGTGATGACATCAGCACACTTGCAGGAAAAACAATGGCACAGAAAATAATTATTTTTGATCATTTCTTTATTTCTAGAACCCTAATGGTAGTCAAAACATCGAGTGTCAACTAATGTGTGAACAAGTGTGTTGAGAAGTTCAGGAGCCCGAGCGTCAGCCATCATTAGCCCAATAGGAAACGTTAGCTGTTGACGCTATGTTAAATATGTTGATAATGGGGAAATGTTTTAATGGGTTTGTGTACATTAAAGTGTGTTGTTCCTCTGGTGTGAAAGCAACCAAACCAAATGGGACGAAACTGTCTAGTTTAATGCATTATGGGTATGAGATACGGGATAACCCCGGATTGCCACCTCGGCGTCGAGGTTTTGCGCCATTCTCTGCCCAGCTTCAATCCCCACTGGGCACGTTACGGCTTTGCAGCACTATCTTGCGAGCCAGCCGTATTCACACAAGAAGCCGCGCCGTGGAAATGCTCACATTGATTAGAGTGGCAGCGATCGGCTCCAGTGACAGTGGTGTTTACGTTCCGTGGCGGTGGCGCGCCCGGTGGAAATCAGGGGTTAGTCCGGTTCCAGTGCCAATGGTCTTCGCGGTCTATTTTGGTTAGTTTAGAAATATGCATATGTGAAAGCAAACCGTACCCATGTCTGTTTGCTACATTGTAACATTTTTCTGACTGGTGCGGACCAAAGCAATCGAACTATAGGTGTGAAAGCGCCCTTTGTGAAAGACAACAATGAACAAGAAAAATCTGCTGGTTAATGCAGGACAACTTCTGTTTGCGTCACATAAAAGCAAAACATGGCGCTGCATCGAATCCAATCGGTCTTGGGTTTTTGAATTTTGTGAACATGTGAACATACGACTCATTATACGCTGCAACAATGGGCTCTGCCATTTCTCCCGGCTGTCATTCACAACACCCTCGTCTGTTTTGTTTGTGTTTACTCACAATGCCCTGCATTGTAGTTCGCCTCCTGCAAAAAATAGTGATATACATTATTAGCTGGTAGAACAATGTAAATGAGTATAAGTTCAAGTAACAATTGAGCTGCACAAGTCAACAAATATATACAGCGCACACGGACACATATACTCGTATAATAGGAAGCTTGGCTCAGGGTTGACAATGCCTCAGGCAGACCACATGGGTGCTTGTTGGGAGCGTGACTTCCTGCCAGTCAAGGTGCGACCACACCTTTAGGAAGGAAGTAGCCAAGTGACCACTGTGTTTCACACAGCAAACATCCTGCGACACTCGCACATGGATGCAACAAATTCCCCCTCTTGTTTGGAGACTCCGTTTATCCCTGTACACACTCTCTCTGTATGTGTGGAGTCAAAACTGTGGTCATGCTACATGCTGTAATCCTGTGACCTTCAGGACATTAACGTTGAATGAACAACACAATGAAAACACACACCCAGGGAGCTTTTATTTATTTATTTACTTTTTTATTTAAACCCGTCATGCCAATAAATTACAATTAAATTAAATCTGAGTGAGGGATAGAGTCGACATATTTATAACATTAACTATTTTTGGCAGGTGAGGTCTGCGGAGTATGACTGTTGCAGTTAACACATACAACACAAAACACACATCTTTTTCGGGCTTGTCATTAACCCTCAACTGTGCGTGTGTTTTTGTGGCTTTTTGAGGATCAAAAATCATGTGAACCATACATAGTGAGGGCATTGAGGGCAACCCCCAAAGCTTTTTGGGGGTTGAGGCCTGTGTTTTAGTGTTAGAATTGAGTTTAGGTTATGGTTATGGTAAAGGCTGTGTTTTATGACTGTAAACGCCAAAACTACCAAAAGAAAGCGTAGACTCTCTTCTTTCATTGGACATCACTGTTGTATTTGAATTAACATCTATGGACGTCATTGGCAGCCAATGAGTTAATTGTGATGTTTCAGGTTGGGGTAAGGGTTTAAGGAATGCATCATGTCAAATGTGTGTGTTCTCTGGGATAAGCATTGACCTTTTCAGGACTAGTAGTCCTCATGGAGCCCAAAACTTGGTCCTTATGAGATGAGAAGATTTCTGAGGAACTGGTTTAGGGCTAAGATTTAAGAATTCAGAATTGCAGTTAAGTTAAGTTTAGGGTTGTTTTTGCTGTCCAGACCTGCGCGCGTGTGGATGTGTGTGATTGTGTAATCCTTGATATCCTTATTTAGATAACTAAGTGCTTTGTCCTCACTTGTTTATGCTGCAGCAGGTAAAAACAACACTTTTGTTGTCTCTTGTTCCATCAGACTCTAATACCTAAATGATGACTGTATTGCAGCACATCCTGAAAACACATGTTCTCCGCTTTGTTGCAACAAACATCTGCTTTAGGGTCAGTGGACCTTCTTTTATTTGTTGAAAAGGATCTCGCAAAAGCCAGGAAATTACTGGCCCAAACATCCACGACTGTAGGTCTCAGTGACGGGCTCCATCCTGAATACCCTGTGACGTCGTACAAAAACATCAAGTGGATCATCTGCATGGTGGACACAATATTTAAAGAAGCTGATGCCAAGAGAAGAGTGTTGCTGTGTAAATGGTGGTCAGGCATTGGACATGGAGGGAAGTGTAAATACACTCAGTAATCAGTAATAAAGGCTGTATTTAATCATACTGCAGTGCTTACATTGAGAATAAAAAATGTGTGTATCATCAAATTCTTCTTTTTCTTTCTCACCTTCTACCAGAGGTACAATAACCTCCTTTGTGCCATAAATCTGGTTGTGAAACGTCTTTGAAAACTGTGGTCTGGGTCCCAAGTGAATAACATAGCATATATTGGGCCATATACATATAGATAAAGAAAATGGATGTGTTTTATATTGCCATTACACTGTGGACTCATGTTATAATATTATATGTTTAAGCTAATAAGTTGTCTATTTCAATTTTTGACTGACTGAATATTATTACATAGAGGATGACAAAGATATCTTGCTTTTGATTATATAAATTCTTAATATTTACTTTTACTGTTGTCATTTGGGGTTAACAGTTTTAATCCTGACATATGTACATTAATATGAAATATTAGTGTGGCGATGCACAAAGGCAAAGTCCGACTGTTTCTACATAGAATACAATGACTCTTTATTAATCCCACAAGGTGGAAAGTATTTGTGTATTTTAATATGCAAGCAGAACAATAATAGACATAAAAGATAATAAGTAAATCCAGTTTAAAAAAAAGAAGAAAATGTATAACCATACAACTAATACATAACATATAGTAATACATTTCTTAGTTCAAAGGATCATTTGAAACTTCTCTTTTGTTTTTAATTAAAACTCTTGAAAACAAGACAACAGATGATTCATCACCAGCCCTCCTTTTGTAGAACACAGCTGCCTTTTCAAAGCAAAGTGGAGTGTTTGAGGTAAATAAAAACATTTGCACACCATTTTCATTAAGTCTCCATTTAAGATGCAGCGGGGAATTCCTCTGTGGTTTTTTTTGCCACAAAGACCAGGAAGACCGAGCACTTAGTGAGCTTCAATATGCAGGAGAGTAAAGTTCCCTGTGGTTATGTGACATCAGGGCCTCAGTGAGTGATAAATGATGCTGGTTCTGAAAACTGAAAGATAAATAATAAATAGTCCCACTAAAACTGGGTCGTGTACTGTCGGAGCGAGTACGTGGGACCGTGTCCTGTGAGATTGTGGTGTAATGACAATATCTATCAAATGACTAATGAGTCTTATTACTAAGACTGGAGTAGAGAGCTTCACAGGGTTCTGTCCAGACGCATAACAAGTCGTGACACCCAACAAATATTATATTCTGTATTCCCTTTTCCCCCAGAGGATTTGCGGGACTGAACATAAGAGATTAATGACCAAACTTTCCTTCTTTACCCACGAGGCCTCCATCAGAGTCCAGACATTTCTTCATTTCCCTTGAACGTCTTCTCTCTTCATCATATTTTACCATACTGTACCTTCTCTTCTTTGACCTTTTTCTCTTCAAGCCTTGCTTTCCTAATTAGTGCCATTCACTGTATAAAGATAGTTTTTAAATTCAGAATTGTCACATACAGTCAGGTCCATTAATATTGGGACGTCGGCACAATTCCCTTTATTTTGGCTCTATACACCACTACAATGGATTTGAAATGAAGCGAACAAGATGTGCTTTAACTGCACGCTTTCAGCTTTAATTTGAGGGGATTTACATCCAAATCAGGTGAACGTTGTAGGGATTACAACACTTTCTATATGTGCCTCCCACTTTTTAGGGGACCAAAAGTAATGGGACAAACTAAACAATCATAAATCAAACTTTCATTGTTTAATACTTGGTTGCAAATCCTTTGCAGTAAATTACAGCCTGAAGTCTGGAAGGCATAGACATCACTAGACGCTGGGTTTCATCCCTGGTGATGCTCTGTCAAGCCTCTGCTGTAAAGGTCTTCAGTTCCTGCTTGTTCTTGGGGCATTTTTTCCTTCAGTTTGGTCTTCAGCAAGTGAAATGCATGCTCAATCTGATTCAGGTCAGGGGATTGACTTAGCCATTGCATAACATTCCACTTATTTGCCTTAAAGAACATTTAAGACAGGGGTCTCAAACAAGCCACATGCGGCCCCCCCCATTTGATATCATGTTATAATGAAAACATGGCCCACGACTTCAGCGTCTTATAAACACAGCGTGTAGCTGAGGCACAGCTGCCAGCGAGGTAATAGAATATAATATATGTTTGCTAGCAATGTTTTTTATAACTGTAATAATAAGAACTTTGGTGATAATTATCCCATTATTAAATGTATCACATACAACATTCAATTACATGTATAAATACACTTGTTAGGGCCCGAGCCACGAATGGCAGTGGCCGAAATGGCTCCTGGTACGAATTTTAATTACAGTTGTCCACACTATTATTTATGTAATTTAAAATAAATATCAGTTTTTGATATTAATGCATTCATTTTGCATCATAAATAGTATTATTAAGTATATGTGTGATAGTGTGAACGGTTGTTTTTTTTCCCCCACTTTTTGTTCTGTAGGCCGGCCCCCTCTTGACCACAATAGATGCGCATTGGCCCCCAGGTCATTTGAGTTTGAGACCACTGCTTTAAGACCTTATTTGCCAGAAAGAAGAGAATTGTGTTGATGTCCCAATATTTATGGACCTGACTATATAAAAACCAAATACAATGTAGTACTAGGGGGCGCTGTGCTACCAACTTGACAATGTAATGATCTGATGACTAGTGAACCTGCTCTCAGTAAGCATCCTTCGTTTATCACTCGTTAAAACTAACGAAAATAACAAGATGGACGTTTTTCCGAAACTGTGCTGCATCTGTGCTATAGAAACAACCTACATACTTCCTCTTATATATATATATATCAGCCTGCTAGTGTCCAAATGATATGATAACATTATTAGGAAATGATTCCCAACAACAACAATGAACTGGTGTAACCTTGTTGAGCTTTTTCTTTCAAACAATGTGGTTTTCATGAGTGCTGCTGACTCTGAGACTCCAGGGCAGGCAGTTTAAACTCTTCACCGCTGTTTCTTTTTTTTTTTTTCTTCTTCTGAGAAATACGTCTACAGTAAAGGGGAATGTTCAATTAAAGAGAAATATCACTTAAACATCTCTCCATCCCTGCTAGTCCCCTCTCTGTAGATTAATCTTCATCAGTCAAAGCGGAGCCTCCACATCTATGGCAGACTCCCCGTGGAGCGCTTAAGCATGCCTGTCCTTTTACTTACACACACACACACACACACACAGACACACACACACACTCTCGCACAAAACCTCTGAGCCACACTTTGCCCATTAACAATAGGAAAAACATTCAGTCCAAAAGTTGGTATCAAAAGTAATAACTGCTCTACCACTGAAGTCTCAAAGTCCCTAAAATTACAAATCATGTGAAGATGGTGAATTAAATGTGATGTGTTTAAAGTCACATGTAAGTTTTGGCTACTTTAGATCCAACATTAACAGAAATCAAGGTCAGTATTAAACTAAACTTTGTTCCTTTACTCACCAATAATTATCTCCAGTCATGGAAAGCAACATAACCTTTGTTGCCCACGTCGGTCTTATCTCGCAAAAGAAAGTCTGTCCCACTTTTTGTTTGTCTTTAGCTAAAGAAAAAGGGAATAAATAGCCAAGTTATGCAGGGGAAAATATCAAATGAATGGCAAATAGCTGAGGCAAATCTGATGACTGTCACCTCACAAGCCAAAATTGAGTTGAAGTAAAGCCAAAGAGAGATAATTAAACACATGTAGTGGCAATTAGAACGTAAGAGAGAGGGCAGCATCTGCAGTCAGTCAACGTGAGAGCGATACTTTAAAGCATACGGACATAAAAAGAAAACCTTATGCCCCCAATCAGGATCAATGACTTCAACAGACTTCTCCAGCGGGTACGATAACAACCAGAACTAAAAACGAACAAGAGGAAATTGTAAAAAAAAAAAGTAAAAAAAAAGAATTAGGCCAACAGTCTGACTGGGGAAATGGCCTCTGAACAGTAACACTCCTGGGAGGTGCTGTAATAAACCTCAATCAGTGGTTACAAAGCTGCTTCATCCCACAACGTTGAGTGTAAAATGTATTTTGAATGCACTTTAAACCATGACCGCACACAGGATTGTAGCTACATGCGTCTTTTTAAGACGCACCAATCATGGCCTCACTGTGTGAGGCAAACGTCTCTCTTTTATTATCCTGGCAACAGCAATAGTATTTCAGAAAGAGTATTCTTTTTATATTTTTATATATATATATATATATATATATATATATATATATTTTTATATATATATATATATATATATATATATATATATATATATATATATAAATATATATATGTATATATATACATATACATATACATGATTACATAGTGTGTATCTGTCACTCACTACTCTATAAGCGCGTTTTCATTCTTCTCTTGTCGGGACATTTGTCTGAAAAAGTTGTTTCAACTGCTAAACAATGGATATGGCACCATTACAGTCATTTAAATCCATTATTTTTGGGCCATTATGTCCATTACATGTATCCAAGTTGACTATTTAATACTATTAAATGTATGAATGTGAATCATTCTGTCAAGTGTGTTTCCATATGGTTTCTCACAGTTTAGAAAAGGACTGTGTAGTGTATGATTGGATGTATGTAATCCCAACAGAGTTTCATGCAGTATTTTTTTTTTTCTATTAGAACCGATAATTACATGGCTTCCATCCAAACAATTAATGTTCAAGTAATGTGAACTAAGCAGAAGAAAGAAAGGTGTATTCTGGTATGGATTTAGTCACTGTGTGCAGTGAGATGTGTTCTGGATACAAAAGATGAATTCAGTTGTAAATACAACCAGATGTGATGAGAAACACTTCAGCTTCAGAAGGTGCTGCACAGTCATCTGTCAATAAGCCCACAATGATCCTTTAAAAAAAAAAAATGTTCTCTCCCAGCGATTAATGTGGAAGAACACAGATGATCAGAAGCAGAGAATCCAATCTGTCTGGTTTTGAAAACCGACATGTCAAAGATATAGCGTGTTTACAACCAGAACAAAGTTGTGGTTGTGTTTCTACGTGTCACATTCCTTCATGTGGAAATGAAGTGGTTTCTGTTTGGCTGTGATCAGCCAAGCGAAACTGTGCGACAGCAATATCAAGATGCACCAATGCAGCAATGTATTTGTGTGTTGTATGTTTTGCTTAGTATATGATAAAAACAGATGCACTCTGTTGTCATTTCAAAGCAATACAGGAACAAATTGTCTCTCAGAGAGGTGATGCAACATCTTCAAAGCAGTAACTGCAGGGTGACTTGTTCAGAGGCAGTTGTGTTTGTACATTTTCATCTGTTTAGATTACTGTACTGAAGACCGTGGGGTAGCTCTGTATATGTGCTGACCTTTTTTAGTCCTTATAAGAATGTATGATGTGTCAGTACAGCAGCACATTTAATAGACACACCTGCAGTTTGCTGTGTGACAAACAGGTGTTTTAACAGAAACCATGAATATCTTGAACATCATAACATTTCTCTCAAGATGTTTTGCTCTGATTTAAAATGCTGTTCAAATGCACCCAGCATATGTTTTGTCAAAATTGTGACTGTATAAATATTTTTTATCGTAATATAATTTTTGTTTTTTTTCTATAGATGGAAAGAGAAAATGTCCCAGGTGGCAAACCCCAAGATATGCGAGGCTATGAGCTGTGGTCTGCTGCTGTCTAATAAGGTGTGACTAACACACACACACACACGCACACACACACATGGACAAAAGGCACATAAATCATGAAAATAAAAGCCACAGGTGGCTCTGTGTTAGCACACTTCACTAAGGTGGCTGCAGATGTCCGTGACCGGGCTGCTGTTTTTCTTTGTCCAGTTCACTTCCCTTTTATTGAAAAGTTAACGGTGAGTCCCACTGATTTCCGTATTTTTTCCCACTCCACCACAGCCGACGCTGGCCGCTGTTTACAGAGAAAATGATACAAGTGCTATCTAATGTTTGCATCTCTTTAAGTACACGGGCAGTGAAAGATCAAACTAGCAGATAATGTAAGTGAAACAAATGAAGGGATAAGGAAAGTCACCATCCAGAAACTGAAAGTGCTGAAACTGAAAATACTTTCTCCCGCCTCTCTGTCTTAAATGAAAAAAAATAAAAATTTCATGCAAGTCGACACAAATTTCCGCATTCACAACTTAATCTTTATTAGCTAATAATTTATGTAGCTGTCCAAAAGCCAGTTATCTTGAAATCACCGGAAACAGAAAAGCCACTAAGTCTAAAATGGAGGAAGCTATTTTTGACATCAGTAATTGGTATTCTGAACTTTTTCTCAGTGCAATGTGTGGGAACATTTCTGTGAGTGTGTGGGTCTTTATGCACGTTTCACCTCATCAAGGTGTTCCAACCATGTGTGTTCTTTCGTTCTGCATTTGTGAGCATTTATGTGACGGGTTGTAATTGTGCGGGTGTGAAGTCGCGTAATGGGTTTCGATCGCAAGGTTTCGGTTTTTATGAGCTGGTCTGTTTCCTTAGGTGACAAGCGTCCATTGTTACAACCCAGTCACCCTCAAATCACATGCATGACCAGACCCACTGAGTGTAATGATCCTTAATTGGCCTGTAAATCTGCAATCGCTGTAGATATATTAACTCCTATTCCTGCATGCATTGTGTCACGCCATGAGCCTAATTTGCAGGGTAAACTATGGGCAACCGTAACATTAAAGCTTTATAATGTTCCATTAACATGTATAGAAAGAATGGCAAAACACACGCACACTATCCCAAACCTTAACCACAGTCACTTAGGACTCATATTATACCCTATTTCTCCAAGTTAACCTAGTTCCCTGGTGTCCTAATGAACATGTCTGTGACATGCTTTGGTCAAAATACCTTAAAGATGAAGCACCACAGCAGTTCAATCACCCTGCTAAAACAGCCCTGTTCAGAACGCTCTGTTTAGTAGTATCTCTTTAAAAGAAAAAAGAAAAAAAATGTTAAACTTAAAGGTGACATAGAGTGGTCCTGTTGCACATAAATGTTAGTTATGGAGGTCTACTTATATATATTAACTTGTTTTTATGGTCAAAAACCTCCTAGTTGCTGTGAACGAGCCGATAGAAATCCTCTTTTCTGACGGTGTTTTTCTGCTGCGAGATTTCAGAGTGAACTCTGATCCCCAGAAGACAGAGTCTTGTGATTGGCCAGTACTATCCAGCACATCCGTTCTCAGAAGCGCAGCGCCCCCCTCTGGAACGGTGGATGCACTGCTCCTCATTATCAAAACATAAAATAGCTTCGTCACGACTCCCCGCCGCAGTCCCTTTTATGACTTTGACCCGGAGTCAAACCCAGAGTCAGAAGACACTGTCGCTCGTGAAACACCTCCACAACGGACATTATTCTTCTTCTGCGGTTCAATGTACGCAACCGGATGTGCCCGGACTACCGCCTGGAGCAGGACGAATGGTTGTTCAGGAGAACCGCTGCTTACGTAACTATTACGGGATTTTTAGTGATCTCGTTGAGCCCCGAGATTACAATAAAACACAACGTTCTCAGCAATGGCTGAACTGTTTGTTTCGAACCGTCAGGCTTCATAAACAAGGTAATGACGCAGATACACACCAAAAAAACAGCGTTAATAGGAACTTCCGGTCTAGTTCCGCTTTAAGGGACAGGAAATCAGCCACAGAGGCTACTGGGAGCTAACAGCAGTTAGCATTTGGAAAAGTGATCATTTGCAGGCTCTAGCAGGCACATTGCCGTCATATATAACATGTATCCACTGGACAGATAAATCCTCTGAGGCTGGAAGTTTGTGCAGGACTCTGTGCTGCACTGTGGAGCCAAGAATAGAACTTTTCGCAGGCTTCCAGTTTTCGGATACCGTTGCCCTCGCCAGCACTCTCGCGTGTTTTACGGACAAAGCGGAGCTCCGCAAGACAACAATTCCAGGAATTTAGCGCATTGTGACGTCCCAATGAGTGCGGAAGTCAACATCTCGTGTTTTATCTCCTGTACTTAGACTGAGGAGGACCACAAAAACATGAGTGAGTCATCTTTTTTCACTCTTTGTTGACTGATAGGACCTCCAGAGTCCCAAATATAAGGATTTAAATGATTAAAAAGTTGATTTTGCATGGGAACTTTAATACCTAACCCAACAATTCAAATTCATAGCCATAAACTTAACCAGTTCCTTAGAAGTTAGGTTCTGGCTAATTAAAACCAGGTTTTGGTCTCCATGACGACGACTGACAATATAAACACACAAACACGCAAAAATGATACATTAAAATAAACATGGGAAATGGAGCCAGTCAAGCAGCCTTGTTGCAGGTGTGCAGTCTGCATGTCGTTGATCATGTATTAAATGGAGCATGTCTTACTTTCAGTGCTGTTCAAGCTGTCGTTTATAAAATCGGCTCATTTCAGGGCATCGCTGTTTTATCTTTGTTTATGTCACTGGCGCCGTAAGTCTTATCCTGCAAAAGCACAGAATACCTTCCCCCCTGAGTACATTCAGCCAGGCGTCAGTGTTTAAGTTAGAAACTTTTAATGTTGTTTAACAGCATACAACTACACAGCATGCACGGTAGAAAGACACTTAAATAAAACATAAATACACATTTAAATTCGGCTCTTTCTGACAAAGAGACCCAACAGCCAGCACACATTTTTACAGTACAATGAGGAGACATTTCACCATGACGATGTTTATTTCTAATCACACATCCTTTACACGTTTCTGCCTTTTTCTAAAAGAGTGATCGCTACAGTGTGTTAGTTGTACTGCTGACAAGTTAATGGATGACTGAAGCCACAGGGGAAAAAAATCACGTTGTTGTCTCAATATTCTACGATATTATTATTTCTACATGTTTTGACTGCAATTCCTTCTGTAACATCCCACCACTGACCGAACCTTTTGCATGCTCCGACTGTGGATTAGGAGACACCACAATAAGATGTTTTCACGATATTGCCATATACTTACATAACAGCTGTAGGGAGAGTAGAATGTGACACCATCTAGTGGCCTGAAACATCAATTGATTTTTAAGTCCACAAAAAGCTTCATGTTTATTTGTAACATTGATTAAGAAAATTATATGCAAAAACGATACAATATCGCATGCAAAAATAGTGATAATTTACTGTATCGACGGAGGATCTATTCAGTCAAATCAACTGCTGGAGTTTAACCTCAGTTTTAAATTACAAACAAAATATCCACGAGAGTTAAGTTGCTGACAAATAATGAATCCATCAGGTGCTTGCTCTTATGTGTTCACCAAACACTTGAACATTACGGCTGCTTTGAGAGGATGCACTGAACGTCACTCACTACAGAGGCTGGACATGATAATAGTAAGTTAAATATCTATTTTAAAAAAAAAGTACAACATCAAGACACACTCTATGTACAACCGAAGTGAATGTGATGTTTAGTTAGTAACGGCACACGTTTCTTTTTGTTTTTTTTGTAACTTTGAATGTGTTACTGATGTTCTGAATCGAGAAACTCCAGCAATAATTTCACAACCATAATTGCAAAAGTGACAGTAGAGTATACAAGACAGTCATTCAGGACCTGATGAGGCAGACACTTGGTATCACCATCACAACAAACAAACAAAATGTCTTTATTGACTTCACACACCAGAGCAGACCAGACCTACTGCTTTGTAGCTATTTCCACAGAATTGGAAAGAACATTTCTTTTTATTTAGGATTATTTAAAAAAAAGGTAAATTTACATTTTAACTGTTTCACGCTGCATTCATCGTCCCAGTACAGTAACCACTGTGAGAGCTGCAGTCTCACAGTCTGTGTCTAGTTGCTCAAACCAATCATGTGCATCAGAAAATTCCCACTTCATATTCATGAACTGTATAATCATGCTTTATAATAAGGATTAGAACAGATTTTACAAACTGCAAATACATCCTACAAAAAGCTTATAGTACCGTATTTATTTCATCATTTTCTCCGTCTTCTGCATCGTCACTGTCCTTTTTCTTTTTCCTCTTTAGGAGCAATTCACAAGCCAGTTTATTGATGTGGTGTAGCTTCCTGGCTATAATAACAATAATATGGCTCCCACAATATATATATATATATATAGGCCAACTTCCACATGTATACTTTGCAATTTTCTTTTTACTTTAGGCCCACACACCCTTTAGCAGCCGTCCTCAGTTCTTTGGTTTATACAGTACCTGACAACAGGCTGAGTGTGTTAATATGAATTTATTTGAATTAATTGTTTCAAACTGGGAACTGTGGATTTTACCAATTGCACCTTCAGTTGTGACGGTTTTGTTTTCTCTGTCCAATGTATCCATATTTGTAAAGTCATTTTGTGCAACACCCATTCTCTGTTTTTTTGTATGTTACAAATTAAAGGGAAATATTTTGTTGATTTATGCGGCGTTCCAGAGCCCATCCAAACAAATGGGATGTGGGACATATCCCACCTGAATTTTACTAGCTCCTACTTCAAAGCGTTCCAGCAATTGAAGTCGAATGTTGGAAAACATGGACGATCGCGGTGCTTTAGACTTATGTTTGAAGAGGCATTTTGACTGTCAGCAATTCAGTCTACTTACATACACAAGCGAGCCGTATATGTAAAATCGTTACAAATTGATATGTAACGACATGAGTATACTTTTCCGTAGCCCTACATATCTTCATGCTGACAGATAACAATGACATAATTTCACGCCATAACATGAAAAACAAGTTGTGATAAAATTGCTGTGTCTAAAACCAGTCTATACACAGAAAAGTAAAGTTTATAGCCTATTCATGCGACTCCATGGGCGCCGCCATTATTCTCCGACTTCATTTTGGTGAAGTCGGGGTAGGTCGATCAGCCCGCGAGTTTCGCGAGTAGGAGGTCCCACTTCGACAGGCATTCCAGTGCACTTTTTCTAGTTGGAGGTAGGATAAGTCCCACATCCAACTGGTTTGGATGGGCTCTGGAACGCAGCATAATTGTTAAGTAACAAGGTAGATCTGGCACTGATTACTATGTGGATTGTCATGTGTAATTTCAAACCATAATAAGCATCTTAAAATCAGTGTTTCCAAAGCAGAATAACGAAGAGTTGGTCATTACAGTTGACCCTTCTGTTGTTCCAGCTATAGTCAAAACTCCAAACTATAGCACAGAGGCAAAGTGTCGGAAGATGAACATTGAATGTGAGGTTACTTGAGTTTAGCTTGTTAAAAAAAGTCAGTGTTTTTACCCAAATTCATGTTGTTAAATTTTTCTTATCATGTTTTTAGTGTTTCACTGATATTTAATTCTGTTTTTTTTTTACTATAATTATGTTCTTACTATAGTAATTATAAAAAAATTCAACATATTTGCCTGAGGATTCCCTACAAAGTGAATAATGAGTATGACAATTAGCTACATTCCAAGAATCTGTATGGTATACAACCCAAAAACAAGATAATAAGCCTCTGTGAAATATCCCTTTAAGAGTCAGTGAGAGGGGACTTTGATCTGTAGCTGTGTTTAAGGGAAAGTTGAAACCACAGCAGCAAAAATAAAGCGAAGTGCCTTTAATCTGTTGAACCGTCAACAGTCGTCTGATGATAGCTTGGAGTCAGTTTGATGTGTTAGTGAGATTTCAGTGAATGTAAAGTGTTTGTGTCAGTTCTTCTGTGTACTTCTTTAGCTTCATATAACTCTACCAGATAAACAGCACAGACAGTTACACCATGTCTTGAGCTGAAGTCACCCATGAATACTTAAAAAAAAAAAAAAAAAGAAGAAAAAAAGTCGAGACCAAAGAAGAACAAGTCCAGAGATTTAAAATGACAAAGTGAGAAGGAATTTGATCCAGTGTGTGAAATGTGACCAACTCTATAGTGATCAGGAAAATAAATGGAAAGTGATTTTATATGTCCAAGCTGCACTTTGGAAGCAAAACATGTTGTTATGCTGTCCAAAGATATAAAATGGCCTATTTAAATGTGATGTTTCTTTCTGCTGAAGCTTTCAATTACAGTGGATTTTGCATGAAAAACCCGTTGAGTGCAGCTTGAAGTCTCATGAGACGATTAACACAATGGTACGAGCCAACAGCCAAGCTGTTCATCAAAGAGTCAATGAGGCTGCAACAGTGGAGAAAGAACATGGTCTGCCTCTGGTAATCCACAGGCATGCATACATTTGTATTTTGAATTAAGTTTGGAGTTTTTTTTTTCGACAGATCGACATACGATGTGAAAACAGTTAAAACCGTGTCTGTCATGTCAATAGTAAAAAAGGGGTAAAGTCTTCAAGGGGGGAAAGTGTCCTTGGTAATGAAGAGTTTAAAAAAAAAAAAAAACATCCTCAGAGTGTATGGGAGACGACGTCATTTTGCTTTCCATCGGTGTCGGTATTATTTCATCAACAACAATATTTTCTTTTCCTGTTGTCTTTCCAGACAACCAAATGCTTGTGTCCTTTGGGGCACAGTCAGAACAAAGCTGCAGCTTCCATGACCTACACTGATTTCATAAAAATCTATTCTGTTAGGTTTGATGGCCAAAGCAGAGAGACTTTTCTCGTCTACATTTTTTAGTACAAATCCAAGTGCCAAAGTTTTATCTATTATCGTCTTTCATTCCCTCCTCCTTTTCCCCTCCCGTGTTCTCTTCACTACTCCTCCCATGCGCGCAGATCCCGCGGTGTACGGTTGCGTTCTCCTGAGCTCTTGCTACGAACCTTCCGGGCGCTCTCCTGCGCCTGGCGATATTTCTCCAGGATGCTCTTGTGTTTCCTCCTCAGCTTGTCGTTGCACCACATCCTCTCGCAGTACTCCTCCACATGCGGCAGGTTTGAGGGTCCGATCAGTTGCATGATATCTTTGAACCACGTACGCGACTGGCCAATTTGGCTTGACGCGCCACCTCTGCTGTACGTGCTGCATGGCATCCAGACCCTGTAACTTCCCGTGGATCGGTCTTTGAAAGAATCGGCGAGGCCGGCGTTGTCGCGTGACATGAGCTCGTCCACGGTCTCACTTTGGAGGACTTCGAGGGTCAGGCGGGTCAGAGTCTGCGTGAAGCCATGCTCTCGGGAGCGGCAGATGTACACGCCTTCATCCTGGCGGAAGAGACGACGGAACAGGAGACCCTGCTCTGTGGCCATCACACGGTCGTCCAGCTTCACCTAAGGAGATGAGGAGCGTATGCGTCTTTATTTAACTTACAAATGGTTTCATACTTACACAGAAACATTGTTTTAAGTCGAGGGTAGTATCTTAAAATTTGCTTTAAAAAATTTACTGAAATCTAAAATGGTTAAGCATCTTTGAGACCAAATTCCAATTCAGTGGAGAACCTCCGTATCTTGAAAGCTCATCTTTTCCTGTTGCTATCTCTTAAAAAGACTCATCTGTGTCTCTATGCTGTACATGCCACAGAGTGCAGGTCACCTACATGGAAGCGCCTGCATTTGCATACTTTTAAAGTGCCACCTTCTGGCTTTGAATTATAAACAGGACATGTCTGCGAGTCGCTTGCAGCAGTTTTAAAGCCACAGTAACATATTCTCGAAAAGTACATATAAAATGAAATTATGCAAATTGGGTCCAAAACTTTGTATTAAAACAAATGGACTGAGAAAAGGACAGGGGTTGTTTTCTTTGCCTGAATTACATCAGTAGGAATGTATCATGAAATCCAGCCACTGTTGGTTTTTACCCTTTCTTTTGCTTTCCTTTACTCTTGTTCTCTTTTTTTAACCCATTTCCTCCACCTCTCAAGTCATTCATACCTCCTCCTTTCTCTTTTCTTTATCAACCTCGTACCTCCCCAAGTCACGTCTAACACTCCTCGGCTACTCAAACGATCCCTCTGTGCCAACACAAACACGGTAGCCTTGTCAGCCAGAGTGGCAGCCACATGTTTATTTGCAGGGAAATGAGAAGGGGTGGTAATACCTTAAAACTGCCTGGCTGACCGAGGTACTCCGTTAAGCTTGGAGAAACATAACCTCAAACAGATGAGAAATGACTGTGGGTGTGGGCATGCAGGACAGCAGCATTTTCAAAGTCGTGCTTTACAAAAAGGGCTGTGCTTAAGTCACAGAGGCCTGTCGACATTGAATGACGCTTTAAGTGGCATGCGGTCAAATTTTTGCAAGGAATTCACTGTTTATCCAAGTTTCTCAGTGAGGTTGTGCACTTTTCTTTGAAATATAACTACTGAATTTCAACCATATGTCAAATGGCTGTCAAATGTGTTGGCAGTGAGCCAAATTCACATACAATTCTCAGTGTTTAAAGGCAACCACTGAGGCCAGTGTTTGCCAGAAGTTTCATGCTATTCCTGGTTTGTATACCATGACCTGTGTATACCATCATGCCACAGTAGCTAAAGCATATCTTAGGAGCAATTACCGATCGACTTACCTCTTCCTTGTGGTCGTGTTGTTGGACAAGCCAGGTTACAGTTGCTTGTGGAGAGCGAGGAACACATTCCAGGAAGGTGCTGTTGTTCTCGGTCCCATACACCACCTTGTCTTCTGTCACATCGTGGTCTTCTATTTGAATGACAGAGGTTAGAAAGGTTGATAAAGAACGATAATGAAGATTTTGAGGGCTATCTTGCATGATCTGATGCAGTCACAGTGTTTACTGTGTTCATGGTGTTTAAAAAGCACTCGTAAAAGTGCCTGTGGGAGTGCTAAATTTAAAACGAGGTGTGGTCAGGTGCATTTCTGGTGCTTTCCTTTCCTGAGGCAGTAGACAATTATTGCATTTTTGACTCGTTATAGTGAAACGGTTCCCCTTGCAGAGGAACATTCTTTCTCAATACCTGGCAAATCCATCATTATAATAGCAATCTGCCAAGGTGCACGCAGACTTGGCTTTGGAAAGGGAACGTGAAATGACACTGATTTATTACATGTTACACCCAAAACACATTCATGATTAACACGTTGTTTTCACAACAATTTGAGCTGTGCCTGGCGCGGTGACCTTTTTTCTGATGTTAATCAAAATCATCCAGTCTTTACCCCAGTTTCTGTTCTAGTTGTTGTGCCTTTTAAAATAAATACGTAATTTAACTTTGGACATAAGATTCAATTCAGGTAACTTGAGGGCGACAACATCCGTATACATAGCAAGACAAGTTCCATCATTGACTACGCAGATGCGGATGTAAGTCCTTTTATTTCTCCGAAACAAAATAAAGACGGTCCCCGCAACCCTGGATGGATGGAAAATAAACACGGTGCTTCCCATCACCACGTTACGCCATGTCACCAAAGTCCCCGGCAATTTAAAGGGACCATGGTCCCTTGGCAACCATATTAACAACACAGCTGTGAGTGTCTATGTATTTGGACACCTGACCGTTACACCAGAGTTGGTTCCCCTTTTGCAGCTTTAACAGTTTCCACACTTCTTGAAAGACTTTTGTCATTCTGTAGAGCATTGATGAGGTCAGGCACTGGGGTTGAATGAGAAGGCCTGTTCTGCAATTTCTGTTCCAGTTCAACCCGTAGGTTCTCGATGGGGTTGAGGCCAGGGCTCTGTGCGGGTCATTCAAGCTTCTTCGTCTTTATAATTCTTGCTTTGTGCACTGGGGCACAGTCATGTTGGACTAGAAAAGGGCCTTCTTCAAACTGTTGCCACAAAGTTGGAAGCATAGCATTGTCCAAGATGTCTTTGTATGCTGAAGCTCCTTCATTGGAGAATAAGGGGCCTAGCCCAAAGCCGCCTGATTGAAACACTTGAGTTCAATGCTTAACAGGTGTGGCCAAATACTTTTGTCCATATAGTGTGTATACCATATATGTACATGTGTCCCAAATTATTAGTATTGAGGCTTCGGGAAGTGGCATTCAGTTTACTGCTCTACCCTCAAAATGACGATTACGGCTACATAGGTTGCAGCAGGCCTGGTGGAGGGTGGAGGTACTTCATGGACAGGTCACCATTCCTTTGGAGAGCCAACACACAGAAGAACAGCCATTCACTCTCACATTCACACCTACAGGCAATTTCGAGTTTCCAGTTGACCTCTGCATGTTTTTGGACTGTGGGAGGAAATCGGAGGACCCAGTGAAACCCCAAGTCACATGGGGAGAACAAGTAAACTCCACACAGACCTGTCTTTTTAATGTAAGGCAAAAATGCTAACCACTATCACACCAAGTGATATGACTGAGAATAAATTAGGTCAGCGTTATAATAGTTTGTCATTTTTGGAAATACATTTCTTTGCATTTTTCGCTCTTATTTTCATTGTAAGACGGATTAATAAAAAAAAGTGTGACTTCTTGAACTCTATGCTAACACTATACTAATCAGCCACTCACTCATTACATAACATTACATTTATCATACACGCATACCTTAATGTGCAATAAATGAATTCCCTTAATGTTATTATTCATAATCAACACTGTACATAGTTAAAGTTGTAGTCTGTGAGTCTTATTTCTATAACATCCTGTCTCATTGGCACAAAGAAACCCTGTTAAAACTGGGTTCATCCAGGGTCTTGAACGGAGATGTATTTCATCACCTAATCTCCATACGTACGCTCAAGTGAGCAAACACACTTCATGTCCCCTTTCATACCTGCATCTCCACAGAGTTGTTTCTCTTTCTTTTACCTGTCTTCACATTTCGTTTTCTCCTCACCTCTGCAGCCCCTTTATCCAGTTCTTTTGACATACTTGTCTTCCCAGTACGACTACTGATAGTTTGAGCTCATTTGTCAACGCACCCATGTACTCACAGGGCTGCATTGCATTTTGGACTGGAAGTGTTTTGACAAGTTTAACATGTATTTTCTAATTGCACAACAATCAGAGATTAACATATGACTTTTCACGTAAATATGGTTTGTCTTTTATCCGGAGAAGAAGGCTTACAAAAAGGCTCTGATCCTTACAGACGCACACAAACACACACTATCTTCAATGAAACAGAAGTTGGCACACGTTCAATAACATTCTCTGCTGGACCTCATGTGCAGACCGAGACGTGGACTGTTTATAGACGAGTGCAGCCTCACTGGTCCTCTTCCTGTCTATAGCTGAATAGTTCAGTGTGTAAGGAAAGCAGGGAGTGTTTTAATGAGATTTGCTTAGAGAGGTGGTCACACACTTACCACTCAGGTTCTGATCCACACACTGCAGCACAGGGTTTCCATGTCTGATGTCCTGCCTGCGGTAGCGACGTTTACTGTTGGGCACGTATCGTGCACACGATGACCCGTCCCAGGCACAGTAAGGGTCTCTGGCCAGACAGCACTCTGCACAGGCTTTCCCGTAAGTCTCACAGCGATGCAGCTTCACCTGCGCCACACCTGCCGGTGAGCCCACGTACAGGGCTTGCTGTGATGAGAGGAGAACACAAAAAGGGGGTTTTAAACGTAATGAGAATGACAGTTTCTGTAAATTCTTAGATTGTCAGATCGACTTACCCTTTTTACAGATATATCCAGGGATGTAATTGGAGTTGGTACCTGTAAAAGTAGAAATAATTCACTTCAGGTATGTGAGAATTGATAACTTTGAGGTTTGTTACTGATAAGGGACAAGCAATGGTTTACTTTTATGTTTGTTTAGATTTGCTTCTACAACATTCTCTGCTGTGCAATCGTGAGAAATAAAAAGGAATCAGATGTCCTGTTTTTATTGAGTCAGCCGATGAATTAAAACTTACTTTGAATACTTGTAGTTCCTCGAGTGTGACCTCCTCTGTCTCTAGACTGTTTCCACCGTGCAGGGCGATGACCTTCAACACTGTGCCAGTATCTGAAAGGCGAGCAGATGTACTTTAATTTACACATGCGAGTTCATTCATTAATATGTGAACTTCTTGAATATTTCTTCTAAGAATTTAAGCAATGCAAGTTTCTGAATCTGGAAAGGAGTAACATGCAGTTACCTGTGCCAATGAACATGACATCATACTGCCCGTCCTCTGCCTCAACACGGTCCACCACTATTTGTTTCAGCTTGTAGGGAATGTTGGCCTTCACGAGCACAGGTTGGCGCAGAGCTGGATACACCGGCCGCCACATCAGCGGGTGGCTGCGGGCAAAGTGCAGCACTGAATCAGGAAAATCCTTTGTGCTGCCAAACTCTCTGCCGGGTTGGTTGGTGATTTTACTGGGGCACTGGAGAAAGGTGTGGTGGAACAAATGAGAAAAAGAGAGGGATGGAAGTGAAAGCTATTAAAATTCATGGATTTGGAACCACTTTGGGATTAAATTTCCAACATTTCCCACCACTGGTGGTGTGCTTTCCAAAGAGGGTGTGGCTTAGTTATGGTCTTGAGGTTTTCTCAAAGAACCATCATTAGCATTTTTACTATGCCGATAAACATTGGATGAACATTCGGCACCACTGCTATGTTCAGTCTATTATTACAGAGTTCATTGTTGGTTAAAAAGTCCCACTGTGTGTCACTATATTAATAAACAATGAGTTAGAACTTGGCTGAGGTTTTTTTTTTTTTCTTGCCACTCGGATAATTACAAAAGCTGTAATGTGATGACGATCCAGATGAAGGCATTAACATGAACCATGCAACATCTCAGTATGTTATTGATTCTCAACAATCAAATCAACAACCAAAAATTTGTTGAGAATCAGCCAGGGTCTTTGTCACGCACAGCAGCTTTTTCATAACTTTGCATTGCAAGTGCTTTGCACATGTTCCACTGAACCATGGGGTGTGATTATATCAACTGTTCTACTCAGAAGCACTTGGCTCCAGTGGCTCTGCTGGTGGCCAAAACCATCATGAGTGATGTTTGTTGTCTGGTCCTTGACTCAAAGCAGATTCACGGTCATCAGATTCTTTACAGCGGTTTACAGCGGAGTACTATATCCAACCACTCTGGATGCATAAGTGTACTTGTGGAACCAGTCCCAAACCCAGATAGAGGGAGAGCGTTCCATCAGGAAGAGCATCCAGCTTAAATCTTTGCCAAATTGGTATTGTCCAAGTCTTGTCGCAGTTAAAATATTATGTGATCTGCAGTTAAATCTCATTAGGATTGATGACTCAGATGCAATGACCATTGACAAAGACTGCTGTTTGAGTTGATTTCTGGCATGTCAACCTATAGACTCAGGCATTTATTATAGATTAGTGATCTGCTTTATTACGACATAAATATTAATTTGACTAAAGTGCACACAGGGGTAACTGAGAAGAGAAAACAAAATGATATCATATCAAAAGGCCTAAAAAGCCTCAAGAGAAACGAATCTGACAAACAGACGATGATATAAAGGGGGGAGGATGAGGTGACACAGGGATTTGGATGAGATGTGTGAAGATAAGTAGCCCGGCAAAAAAAAGAACTAAAATGAAAGCATGTGTCATGAAACTGGCCATGTTGCCAATCACAGAAAAGGGGGGCATTTTTAGATGGATACATTCTCTCATAGAAAAGAGAGTAGTTGGACCTTTTGATCACCTTATCATGGAAGGTAAAATATGTATTTCCTGATTTAAATAATGAAGTAAATACTGATACTCCTGACCTCCTTATCTCAACAATATTCAGTTTCAGAGAGGGAACCTGAGGTTACACTCAAATATTCACACGTTTGATGTACTGTACACTCTTCTGAGTATGCTTCGATAAATGGTATCGGTTTATTGCAGAAGGTGTGGAATGTGTGAGCAAATCCAAGGTCAATTCTGAAACTCACTAACTTTGAATGCCTCCCAAAAAATGAGGCTGCTTGATCTTCAAATCAGAAACCTCTGTGTAATAACGGTAATGCAAAGTGTGCTTGAGCAAACGTGTCATGTTAAATAGTTTTCATAGATTTTTCCACGTGCATTGCATATGTAGCAAAAGTTCAATGGACTCCATCTATAATACAGTCATCAGTATCAGTCACATCAATTATCACAAGCTTAGTATTAAGATGTGATTAGCAGTGATTATTCATATCAAATTCTGTAATTTATTAGTATTTTTTTACTTGATTTTTTTCGTGAGTCCCACACTCAAACCTGTGCAGCTCCTGATTCACATCTTGACAAGTCAGTCCATTTCAAAACTGATCACTAATCTACTCATTTTCCATTTGGAAAGAACATAAACCCAAAAGTGGAATAGCTCCAAAGTCTATCCTCATTTCGTCCAAACTTTCAGCATGTCGACTGGTTACAATTACCAACTTGGAGCCAAGTGAGAATTAATGAGAAGGATAAGGGGTGAGTGTGTTTGGCAGAGAAATGTTCAATTCCAGTATTAGGATGGATGTGGATGATACCCTTGTCTGTTTCTGTTTATGTGTATTAAGTAAGGTATGTGATGTGTAATCACCCCCGTGCTGCAAATGAGACATTTGTCCAATTTAATAAACAGACCCCCAGAGAAGGAGAAGAATATTAGCTGAAATCCTGGAAAAGTACTTTCCTCATTTCTACATCAACCTCTTTTATTCTGATTTTACTCATTTGGTTTTAGACAAAGTCATTCTTTTTATCAGTCATTTCCAAAGACTGGGTCGGTAAAAATTTGCCCCAACCTTTTAGTTAAGATTTATGTGTATATGATTTAAATAACATGCATTATACAGTTGTCTTTTATGAAATGGCTGTAGATTAGTCGCTACATCATCCACAGATCTGTTCATGTCGGGACTGATGTTTGCCATCTTTAAAAACCCGGTCTCAATTTAGACATTTTGGGAAACGTTGCTCTAAATCACCAAGTATGGGATTACTCACTAACTGTTTCCCTTATTCTTATTTCAATGTTGGCTAACATGAACATTTACAAACACATTGATGTGTCTGAAATTTCAATAAATTCAATGAGGTTTCAAAATAAAATTCCTAAAGTGATGCCTACAGTGTAAAGTTTTACATCTTAATCCTTCAAGTAAACACTGACAAATCCACACATTTTACATCTTATTATTGTGTGACCACTAGGAAAAACAAGTAACACTTTAAATCTAATCTGACAGTGCAGGGATGATCTTGGATTATACTTGTCTGATAGCAGCCTATAAAGTTGGATGTTTAAGTGTCCAACATAAAGCTTTTGCACTGAAAAAAGGATTAGAACATGGACCAGCATAAAAATACATGAAGAAATACACATGTTCATGAAATGTGTAGGTAGGATTACCACAGATCTGGAAAATCTGCGATAGAGGCAATCCAATGTTTGTCTAATCTACTGCGATATTGGAGGATAAAAACATTCAAATATCCGTCTCTTTTTAATAGAAAGGTTTTACAAAGTATCAAACTTAAATAGCTACATTGAACATCCAGAAAGTAAGAAGGAACGTTTGTCTTGTGCAAGTGAGACAGAAATAATAATCCACTGACCCTGATCTATCCACTAAATTCTCTCTCCCCACTTTTCTTCCTTCCATCTGTTCCTCCACCTCCTCCTCAGCCGAAACCCCCGCCCCCCCCACCCGCCATCATCACCTTTTTTCTTGCTTCCTGTTAATCAAGGATTCGGAAGAGTCAAACCACAGAGGTGTCTGCTCTCTTCTCACATTCTTCTTCTTGCGTCTGCCGCCATGTGCTCTACTTCTCTCTGCTAATGAGGGAGATGTGATCGCGTGCACGCGTTGCCTACGCTCGTGTCTTTGTGTGTTTAACAGGTCTGAGTTACAGTGATGTGGTTGAGAGAACATGATGGAGCTCCTCTGAGAGTTCTGAGACGTAAACCAGGAGAGGGGTCTGTACTGTATACAGTCACCACAGCTGCAATACCAAATCTATTACAGTTTACATTACTGATACAGAAACTTTCCACACCTCATTTTTAAAATGTTTATAGCTCTACCTCTGTCCCCCCCTGTGTTATAGTAACCACACTGTGCTTCTTAATAGCATATTCACACAGGACTACTGTACCTTCTACCTACTAAATATAGAGTTAGAATATCTAATGCTACTCACATTATATGTGGAAATGAACCCAAATCACTGCCCCTCCCCCTTTTTTTTCTCCAAATATTGCTGATACAAATTCTAATGCAACAACCCTGTAATTTTTTTTACTATAGTTTAATAAAGAAGAATGCATTTAACTAAATGTATGTTGCCGTAACGAAAACAGTCTTAAAGCTCACATAGAGTGGTCCTGTTGCACATGGAGGTCTACTTACATACATTAACTTGTTTTAATGGTTAAAAACCTCCTTGTTGCTGTAAACGAGCCGATAGAAATCTCTCTTTTCTGACGCTGTCCTCAGCCGTGATATTTCAGAGTGAAATCTCACACCCAGAAGACAGAGTGTGTTGTGATTGGCCAGCCAGCGTAGAGCCTTCCCAACTGTCTTGTGATTGGCCCATACCCGGAAGTGACATAATCAGCACACCCGCTCTCAGAAGTGCAGCTCCCTCCTCTGGAACGGTGGATGCACTGCTACTCATTATCAAAACATTGTTTTAACAATGTTTAAAAATAGCTTTGTCACGACTCTCCGCCGCAGTCCCTTTTTATGACTTTGACCCGGAGTCAGAAGACACTGTCGCTCATGAAACACCTCCGCAACGGACGTTATTCTTCTTCTGCGGCTCAATGTACGCAACCGGATGTGCCCGGACTAGTGCCCGGAGCAGTTTACATAACCAGAAGGGAGATCTCGCTGAGCCCGAGATTACAATAAAACACAGCATTCTCAGCAATGGCTGAACTGTTTGTTTTGAACCTTCAGAACTTCGTAAACAAGGTAATGACGCAGATGCACACTAAAAAACAGCGTTAATTGGAACTTTCGGTCTAGGTCCGCTTTAAATTTTAACTTGAGACAAATACATTTGGTAACACTTTGGGAACACTTATACACCTGTCCATAACTAGGTGCTCTATTTAAGTAGCATACCAGCCCTTTATTAGTAATCATTAAGCACATATTAACTCCTTCTTCTACATAACCTTATTCTACCTCTATTACGACATTAATTAAGATTTTTCTTATATAAGGTGTTAATCCGTGCTTAATATTTACTAATAAAGGGCGAGTATGCTACTCATATACATGTTACTAAGCACCTAGTTAATGGTGAATGTGTGTTCCCTAATCTAAAGTGTTACCATACATTAATAATTTTCTGTCACAGGATTACATTTTACCACATGTTTTACTTTAGTCACATGATTTAAATTGTAAACAACGCTGTCAACAATTTCTCAAGTTAGTTTTAGGACCTTTGGATCATCTGGAGTAAAAGCTGTCATCAGCATATGAAGGCTATATTATAATTTATCCTTATTATAGTGATAAAATCACTCACCACCCCTGGTCTTGGGTAGGGAACCCTGCCTTCATAAGCTCCCCACTGGTAGTCAGGACCTTCTTTGTGAGCAAAGGGTCCATTGAAAGCTTCTCTGATGTCGGCCATACGGTAAACGCACACCGCAAAACCCTGGAACACGTTGCTGTGGACGAGTAAGAAGAGGCACAATAGAAATGATGAACAGGCAGGAAGAGGAAGAAGCGATCATTATTAAGGAGGAGGGGATACAACATGTGTCTTCTTGGTGTTTTGTGGCAGTCGACATCAGTTTCTACTTAGTTAGACTGTGGTCACCGTCTGAGTTGTTAACTGCTTTTGGATCTGTGACCACAACTCAGCAGGTTGATGTCATTGTGTCCTGATGCTCCCTGAGGAACTTTCACATTACCGTGGCATGGTGTGACACAGCCACTGGAACTGTTTTTGAACCATAAAAGGACACCTCGTGTGACGGTGCTTCATGTGAGTTTACCTGATAGTACTGAAGATTGCGTAGACATCTGGGTTCCTCTCATCCTTGGTCCTCAGCAGAAAAACGTCCTCTGGTTTTCATTAATGACAATGACAAGTTAGTGAGTGTGTTGCACAAATGTTGGTTAAAAAACATGTTTGTGAGGACATTGTGGACAATCTCGGTGTCCTCACACATATAGAATGACGAGAATGTGACGTCTTTGAGTATTGTGCGTACATGTGGCTGCATTTCACTACATGTGTGCTGAAAAAGGTGTGTGTGTGTGTGTGTCTGTGTGTGTTACCCAGTTGGTTGAAGTGTGTGTCGATGCCATGAGGTCCTGGGACAGAACAAACTAGTCTGGCTTTGATGAAAGTACTCCATTTGTTCACCAGCACTCTTTGGCCTCCAACATCATTCTGGGGAAAAGATGTATTCAAAAAGAGTGATTGAAATATTTAAATCTATAAGACATGCATATAGACAGCTGCATTTTAGTTTTCAGTTTTCAGTTAGTTTTTAGTTTTTTTGACTTTTCTTTACGGCAGGTCCTCACAACTTTTTAGGGTTTAATGAGGGTTCAGATTTAGTTTTAGGGTTAGAATTACATTTAGGGTCAAAAGTTATGGTTAGACATTTAGTTGTGATGGTTAAGGTTAGGGTAAGGTCTACACTCTTAGAAATAAGGGTTCCAAAAATGTCCTTCTACAATGGCTGATGTTCTACCTAGAACCATTATCTTCGGAAAAACCCTTTCCCTGAGAAAGGGTTTTTCAAGGGTTCTTGGTAACACTAATGGTTCCAGTAAGAACCATTTTGATCCAGAGAACCTTTAAAACCCTTTAAAACCCCTTTCTTGAATAAAGGGCTTAAAAAGGGTTCTTGGTGGAACCCTCCAAAAGGGTTCCAGGTGGAACCTTGATTAAAAAAAGTTCTACCTGGAGCCAAAAAGGGTTCTCCTATGAGGACAAGCCGAAAAACCTTATATGGTTCTACTTAGCACTTTTATTTCTGAGAGTGTAGAGAATGTTTTATGTCGGGACAGATGAGTGTCCTTACTAAGAATGCTGTATAAGTGTGTGTGTGTGTGTGAGGGAACTGCTGTCATATACTGTATTTGTTGGAGAAGAAGACGAGGCAGACGGAGGGGAAATGAGGTGGCAACAAATCGAGAATTTAAAAGTTTCGGCTACATTTTGACTTTGCAGTCTCTGCAAACTTTTCTGGCACAGTCAAACCATCTCTTGAGATAATCCAGGAATGTGCTTATATTTTGAAAATGCACCTGTCTCCTCAGACCGCACTGCACACAAGAATGTGAGAGAATGCAACAGATGGGGCTGAAGGTTGGGACATATGAAGGCTGTTTATAAAAAGAGGGAAGATTCATATAAATCTTGATTTAAATTTTTTTTTTAATAAAGAGCCTTCTGAGGCTTTTTGGGGACATGTAAATATTGTATTTGTCTTTGCTTTGGAACCATAGTTATAGACCACCTTTTTATGTGACGGTACACTAAAAGACCACTAATTCAATTGCATGTCTCATGTTATGTCAGATTTTGGCTCTGTCTTCCTCCTGAAATCTTATTTTAATGGACTTTAATCAGAATGTATACATCAAACAGAAAAGCAGTATACAGCCAGTATGAATGTCCAGAAAACCCAGAGGAATTCTCCCAGATCACGACTCTAAAACATCCTCAAGTGAAACACCCCTTCATATGTAGAATGTACTTGTACTTATTACATATACACAAATACAAATATGTGACACGGAAGGTTTAAACATCTTACCGCGCACACTCGCCCCACGCGTGAGTGTATGGCTCCTTCTCTGTCTCCTGCCTCTGTGGCTTTCTCAGTGAAGAAGAAATACACTTTATCGTCATCTTTGTCGTCGTTGTCTGGGATGAGGTGTGCGGCGATGAACTTTGGGTCTGCAGGGGAACATTCAAAGGATAGTGACTCAGCTGTGTGAGAACTGTTCTCTATATTTCTCCAGATGTATGTGCCCTGAACCAGTTCAGAGGATTCAAGTACATTTTGATATAGTGGCTCATCATGGCCAGTGAGTTTAAAAAAGATAAGACATTGAAATGTAGCACTTGGAATAATTACATTCAGATCTAAGTTCCAAAGTTAACAAACATCATGATATATATTATATCATCTGTTGTGAAGAAAATTATAAATAAAGTATTCACATCTTTGACAAATCAAAGACTATAGGTACAGTTGAATCTCACAATTATAAACTCATATGGTTTTCTACCTGCCTGTAATTACTCTGTAAAAAACAGTTGATGAATCTAGCAAAATGGATTGAAACTGTGTCATTTTACCATGAAGAAGTTTCTCATCAGTCTCTGTCCTCATGGTGGAGCGGCCTCCCATACTCCTGAGGATCACAGAGTCTCTTCCCAGAAAATCTGCTGTTAGTCCTGTGTACAACTCTCCACCTGTAGATGAGGAGAGACAAAAAAAAAGATGAACATTTGTAAGAATGTTGAGGAGAAGGAAAATATAAATAAATAGCAGGAACAACAAAAAAGAATAGAGGAAAGGAAACACTTTGTGGTTCGGGCAAATGAGGCAGAAAATGGGAAATTGAACAAATCCAGCACAGGACAAATGAGTAATGTGAGACTTTTGCTCTTATACAAGACATCTTCCAGTGAGACTGACACCATCTGCAGTGGACTCACTTTCCATTTCATCAGTAGAAATAAAATACAGCCTCTCTCTCTCTCTCAAGACACATGTCTAACATGATGCCTGGAAAAACCTTTAGCACACAGACTCTATTGCGAGCCAAAAAGGGAAGCAGCTCAGGATACAACTCGCATCAACATTAGGTTTCATCGGTTTTTCATTTGTCCCATCACGGTTGCTGTTGTAGGAACTGAATCTGGCCACAGACGACTCTCCTGTGATTTCCAGGGTGTGAGTTAAGTCGTCTTATCTTATTTAGCTGCAGTCATGCTCACATCCTTGTCTGCCTTGCAAACACGCACACTCTCACATACAATCACATCAATATGTATCACATATATACGAACACAGGAATAAGTGATGGGGTCTGGGGAGTTAAGCTTTTGTGTATTTTGGGTGCACATCTTGACATTGAAGAAGGAAACATGACTGTGTTGATAGCTGGCGATGACTATAACTTTCATCAAGTTTTACTCTAGTTTCATTCTGGCAACATGTTCTCTCTCAGTTTTTTATCTTTATGTTATCAATCCCTGAGAGGGAAATCCATAGGGGTCAGTGTTAGCTGTCGGACACGGATATAAACCCTCACTCAGACTCGAGGACAGTCCTGTAACAGTCGTCTGGTCATGTTACAAAACATGAGCGACGGCTAAACGTGCAGGTGAACAAACTAATCGCTTAAACCCGTCTGTGTAAGACACTGCAGATGCTCGGCGGCATCCATCACACGTTTTATGTGTTGTTCTGTATCTATGTGAGAACTGTTTATCTCCACTAAGATCCAAACTACACAGTATTTTGGCCCTAAATGAATGTTTTCCTGCCAAAGACAATAGAGAGGGATAAATTCTGATCCTGAAGTCACCCAGCTGTGGAGAGAGAGAGAGAGGAGGGTACACAGGCGCACACACACGCACACACACACACACACACACACACATACACACATGCACACTGTCTGTCACTGGGATAAATCAGCATCATTCTACAAGCTAAATATCTAATGACATTCAGAGAGGAACGCCCAAAGCTATTTAACTCCTCTGCAGAGTGTGTGTGCGTGTGTTTGTGTGTTTGTCAGAGCCAAAGGTTTCTCTACTTGGTGTTGGTATAATTTCAAAACCTAACACAGATCTGCACAGTGAGCCGAAGTGTGTAGAAACAGACAGATTTTTATGAGACATATGCGTCAGATCATGAAAAAACAAGGCCCAACATAGAGGGCAACGTTAATTTAACGTCTTTGTCGGACGGGTTCAAATGTGTGAAGGTCACGTGTGGTTAAGTTCATTCTATCACGCTTACAGTTAGGTTTTTTTTTTTCAGTAAAGCATATCAAATGTAGACAAACAACAAGGGACTTACCACTAAAGATGCTAGCGAAGGGGAGGCTGGGGTCATGAGGAACCTTCCCCCGTCCATTTTCCACATTTGTAGGGTCCATTTTGAAAACGTGCTGCAGAAGACGGAGACACAGGGTTACAACCATACACCAGGATGTGATAAATAATACGAGTTTATCGCCCACTTCAATCACATAGCTTATGCACAGTGTTAATGTTCTTCTCTTCAGATATTGGCATTTTTGTAACTGATAAGAGAGTCTATAACCTTACATTACAGTCTTATTAAAACAATTCTTAATTCATTGTGGTCTCCCAGTTAAATGTTTCTATTTTACTTTATCCTTGGGAAATGTTACATTGGCACATTGCTTAAAGAAATATTTTTAGAGCCTTGCCGTTTTGCGCCCGATAACATTTCTAAAGTGACATAGTTTGCAAGTATTTGGGGGTTAATTCTCACACACAGGCAGTGGGGTTGGTGACGGCATGGAACAGAGCGAGTGAGACGTCTGCGAGAAAGCAGCACACCAGAGTTTGAGACCAGTTCATCATCAAACATTACACGATCAGAATGATATGCATGTCTTTAGACATGTAAACAAGTAATGTGTTTCTGCAAGTACAGGTCACTCTTCTGCATCTCTGTCTCTTTGTCCACACGTTCAAGAGGGACAGGTGATGTCTTGATGACGAGACACGGTTTCAAAAAGGAGGAAACGCATCCTTCAGACACGTTTCCCACCCAGCTGCCAGTGCAGGGAGACTCTGGGAGTATATTATCAAGCAGCTATCAGGGTAATGTACGATAGCAAACTAAGCATAACACTGTTATCAAATAAAAAGTACACACTTAAACATTATCAGCAGTAAAAAAAAATACATGAGGTTGGACCTTTTTGTGATGCGTGTCGTCATAAAAATTCACTCAACACATACAGTATGAGTGACTGACCAAGTGATTATATAAAGCCATTCAGGATATTTCCGCGTAGGAATGAATTTATTTTGCCAGCTAATATGACCGACGGTACAAACACCTATTTAATGAAACTGTTCAGTTGCTGTGAGAGGAGCCTGGTGACAGTATGTGTGTGTTCTTTATATATAATTGTTTAATTAATAACTAATATTTTTGTATGTATGTATATATATATGTGTATGTATGTGTATATATATATATATATATGTGTGTTTCTGTGTTTATATATATATATATATATATATATAAGAAAAGTTATTCACAGGAACAACAGCAGACTGTTTTAAATGTTAGAAAATTAAAAAAAGTCACAAAAACCATGTATCTGTACATTTGCAGGACTGAAACAATATGATTCTGATTTCTTAGTATTGTATTTAAGTATTGTAATTCAATAGTATTTATAATTGCCCTTTTCTTTCCCTCTGTGTACTCTGAGCTAGTGCTGGCTGGATTAGGGTTAGGGTATGGTTAAATCAAATTGCTTTCTTAATACTTTTTCCTGATAAAGAAAAGGAAAGTTATTAAAAGTAACTAAACGTTTCTTTCTTCGTCATTCACCAGTTAATCTCCTTCACCTGCTGAACATTTTCCACATCCTTGGATTGTGTGAGGTCAGAGCAGGGTTACTTCAAACTAAAGGGCCTCTTGTTTTTTTTGCCTTTATATTTCCACGTGAGCGACATCAGTGTCCGACAGAGCTGCTGGGTGTGATCAGTTTTCCAGGATAAAAAGAGAATGAACGGCAACAGGAGCCACGGTACGACAGTGTGTTTGATTCAAGTGCATAATGGTGATTTAAGTGTCCTTACAGTGAACTCTGTGTGTCTGGAGTCTCTGTTCCTCTAATAAACAATGGAGCATTGTCACTGGAAGGGTGAGTCTTCGTCCAAACACAGATCACAGGGGAGATGATGACATTGAAGGTTAAAAATACTTTAAAACACAGACAACAATATAGTCGCGCATGTTAGCCTTTTGACACGTATCAAATTGTTATTGTAGATTTAAAAAAAAGGAAATAAAGTTAAATATACACTGGTGGCGCTTAACTGGATCCACAAATTAAGGCCAGGCAGTTGAATGCAGTGAGAACATTAAAATTAAGATGATGAGGGATATTAAATATCCCTCATCATATATATTTAAATAGTCCACAAGTACTTTTTCTCCCACAATATGCAATTCACTAGTTATGTGATAAGAAATCACTTAATAACGGGAGATTACTGCATTTCTTTTTTTTTTCTTTTTTTAAAGTGTTGTTTATTTTGTTTGCAACTTTTCCCTTTCTTTCATATTTCTCATCACTTTTATTCTCTATCTTTTTTTTTTGATTTGCTTTCTGCTCTCTATCTGTCTCTGCTGAAGTCTCTTAGTTCACTCATTAGTCATCTTTACTCCTTCAGCACCTCCATGCTCTCTTGATACTTCAGTTCATTGCTGCATTGCACAATGACTATGTGTATATATGTGTGTGTGTGTGTGTGTGTGTGTGTGTTGTATTTGTTACCTCCTGAGGACCTTTTCTGCCATAAATACTGACCTTGTCAGGACCTGTGGTCCTCATGGAGACCAAATCCTCGTCCTAATGAGGTACTTCCTCATTTCTGAGGAAGTGGTTAAGTTTAGGGTTAAGTTGTGGGGAGGGTTGTTGTTAGAGTTGTTTTAACTGGTTATGGATAGTGCTTTAGTTTGCCTCTTTAAGTCTATGGAACTCAATGCAGTGTCCTAAGGAGAATAGCTGCTCAAACCTGTGTGTGTATATACATATACGTGTGTGTGTGTGTGCTATCTCATGGAGGAATGGTGTGTCTGCCTATACAGCTGATTACACCGTCACAGGAATGTTGGTCAAACTCTGCCAAGACAAATACACACAAGTGCTGCGATTGACAGAGGAAAAAGAGAGAGAAAGAGGCTACCTCGTACTTAGCTGTGCCAAGTAAAATACATCAGGTCCCTGCTACTACACCTAGAGACGAGAGTCTGCTGAGACACATACCTGTGTGCATGCACATTCTCACAATTAGTGCAAAATGTCATTACCTTTGTACCTTCACAAACTGTCATTGTTATAGCCTTTTTCCAACTGGCTAAAAATGGTGACTATGGGATCTTAATAAAATATGATTTTCAAAAGTAAAAGATCAATAGCAAAAAGCACACCCTTGATTCATGAATAAACCCAATTTATACTCCTCTGTAAAGTGCTCGTAGGTTACGCAGAGTCCTCTGTGTCGACGGAGAGCCTCTCGGAGAGCCTCTGCGTTGTCTCTGGCAGCACAAAATATTTTGTAAGTGTCCGTCACTCCGTCAAGGGACAACGGAGACGGCAAGGGCTGTGATTGGTCCTCAGGACAGGCCGAGCTAAGCTGCTCTGTGCTGGCCATAGTACCCACCGAGCGTCCACAGAGGCGGTGCTGATCACCGCTGACAACGTCGCTGCCAAACTCTAAATATGTCATATCTTAATACACACAGCACATAAGTGCGTACACACATACACACTAACCCACATAAATGGCCAATTTCTCGCCTCAAATTATCTTAAAACTGCGTTCCGTGACACAGAAAAGTGAGAAACGGCCACGCAGAGGCTCTCCGACAGGCTCTCCGTCGACGCAGAGGGCTATGCGTAACCTACGTTAGAGCACTTTACGCAGGAGTATAAATTGGTTTTAGTTCATGAATCAAGGGTCTGTTTTTTGCTATTGATATTGATATCTGGTTCCAGGTAGAACCTTTTTTTTATAAAGGTTCCACCTGGAACCCTTTTGGAGGGTTCCTTCAAGAACCTTTTTGAAACCCTTTATTCAGGAAAGGGGGTTTAAAGGGTTCTCTGGATCAAAATGGTTCTTACTGGAACCCTCAGTGTTACCAAGAACCCTTGAAAAACCCTTTCTTCGGGAAAGAAAGAAGCTAGAACCTCAGCCCTTGCAGGACCCTTTTGGAACCCTTATTTCTAAGAGTGTACATGTACTCACATAACTAAACCTGACATGCCGTTTGGAGTTATGTCAAGTACGGCTATCTTAACATATTGTTCTTGCTGCTCCGTCTCCCTAAGAACATTTGAACCTCAGATTAAGATAAACAGATTACAGTGTGTGCTGGAGAGACATAAAATACAGAAAGTAGATTTTCTCTTTTAATCACGTACCACCCAGTCACAAAACAGCTTCTTGGCTGCTCCTGCTCTCCCTGCCCTATCGCTGTCCTGCACTGATTTAACCAAAACAGACGTCCACCTTTGTACTCCTTGCTCCTTTTTAGTCACTCATCATCTTCTCCATCTTCCTCCCCTCTTGTCCTCCCTTGTTTTTGATGGAGTGGAGGTCGACACTACATGAGTATATCAAAGACAACAAAATTAACCAGGTCTGCCCTTTTAAATATAATAATTTGAATCATCTGTCAGGACTCCCAAGTTTTGTCTTTGAACTCTTTGTTCACATTTTTACTCTAATATATAATGTCATATTTTTAAGCACGAACAGTTTGGACTTGCGTCTTACGGGCATATTGGCGAACCAACAGACTCTCTTTTGACTTGCTGTTTTACTTGGCCTTTTTTTTTTCCTCAATGATGGATCAAATAATGGCTGAGCTCCATCGTCCTTCTCACCACAGGGAAATCTGCGTCCCCTGAGGTCTTTACTTTCCTTACTCCTTCTCGATGACGCAGGCGAGGGCAGAGAGCATGTGTGAGACAAACTGTAGAGGACAGTGAGCGGTGGGAAAATAAGATAGTGATTAAGTGGGCAAAACCGGGGAGATGCAGAGAAGTGAGGACGGATTAAGATTTATAGCGATCATTACAGAGAGAAATTACAAAGTGGAAATGACTGAATAACAGTCAAATAATCCTGAAAGAGGTTTCATTCATCTCCAATTTGGAGGGTTTTGATCCAAAGGCAACAAACATGAGAGAAATAAAAGGCTGATTTATAAGCAATCAGCTGTTCTCTGTAACTGTAACACATTATGCTTTAACTATATTAAGTCGACGTTTAAATCCATGTTTATGCTGGCTAATAGGTACTGCTGAAGTTTTTCTTTATCCAGGCCCTTGGAAGGTTTGTCATGGACATCTGTGAGGAACTGAATGACTCTGCAGATCTGAAAACGCAGTGCTGCTCAATAAAAGTGGGTGTTTACTGAAATATTTAGTAACTGAACTGCTTCAGTCAACAGCGTGGCCCAGCTGAGGAGTTGAAAGCTTTCTCTGTGTTCTCATGCGTCTATGAGAGTACAAATATCCAGTCCAGTCAGTTGTTGTTAGGTAGATGTATATATAAAAAAAAATCCCATTCCTGTATTCCTCTCCACACATTGTGTTTCTCCGTGTTTATATTTACTTTTGAACATGCATGTCTTTCATCATCTCTGTGTTTGTTTCGGTCTGCATCTCTTGCGTATTTGTATGTTCAAGTTTGCGTCATTTGTTTTGCTTGACTCTATGTGCACGTATGTGTGTGTGGTCTGGTTCTATGTGTATATGTTTATTTTCACGTCCGTGACACGACTGAGGCAACCGTGTCACTCACCATGGGGGGCATAGGTATATGTGTTCGAGGCCGATAGGGGACGTGAGGACATGAGATCAACGACACATGAAGAGGATTCATCAAAACACTGAAAATATCAATTGTTTTTGACACTAAAGAATCATTTCTGACACATTTGATCCCAATGTAAACGTTTCCTGATTATCCAGGTTGCTCAACATTTTGAAAACAAGTTTTTTTTAATACCACTCTGACCCAATAGAATCAATATCTGACACTTGCTGTCACTGCTGGGTACATTAATGGTGTCAACGGCGTCAACATTAACACGTTTCCATGGATTCAATGGACGTGTTTGAACGGAAAAAGACGTGCGTGACGTCATGAATCTTGTCAAATACAAATACATCATGTCCACATCATTCCTCACTTCTTTGTTTTGAACACAGCTGAACGTACTTCGCACACTTTTTCCTGCAACGCTCGTAGTTTTTTAGGTAAAACTCGTGACAGCAACACGGGACAGAGATAGAGACGGCGGTGGCATGAGAAAGACTGAGAGACTGTGTGTATGTCTGCCTCTAACTGAGATGAAACACCCATAGGGTCAAAGGTCATCCCACCCAGAGTCCAGTCCAAGAGCTCGCAGCCACTGTGCCCTCAGGAGGTCACACAAACAGTCGGGTGTGTTTTCTCCACCAGTTAACCATTGGTTAAATAAATGAACAGGCTCCCTGTGGTGTTGTCCATTTAGAGAGACGCACTGAGTTTCTGAAAGGACAAGGCTGTGGTCTGAGTGATGGTCGTGGTGATCTCACACACACACACTTACTTACAGGAGGTTATCTGACGTCCAACACACTCGACCGAACACAACCTGTTACTCATTTCACACACCTATTTATGCACATGCAGACACTTGAGCACGTTTCGTCTGTTTTCTAAACACATGCAGCAATGTTTGTGAGGAGAGATACACAACCTTCACTACGGCAGTAGACGGTAGATTTCACACTTAAACACGGATTCATTTCCAATTGCAACAAGTACAAACATGGCAGTGCGTCCTGCATTTATGAGGACAAGTTTGTATCAAATTGTGCATGTTGTTGTTTTAGAGAAATTTGCTGTGAGCCAGAAGAGAGTAAGTTAAACCATCACCACTTTGTGTTTGAAAAACAAAACCTTTCTGTGCTTTGAGTCACAGCACCAATACCTCTTTCAACGTATTACCATCAACTGAAGAATTAGAATCTATGGAAGCCTGTTTCTGCCAGAAAAAGAAGGAATAAAAAGTCATAATTATGAGATAAAAAAGGTTGAAATTACGAGATAAAAAGTCATAATTATGAGATAAAAAGTCAAAATTATGACATAAAAAAAAATCATCATTATGACATAAAAAAAAGACAAAATTATGAGATAGAAATTAAGTCAACTGCTATAATTACCTCATTTAAGATTGCACATAGTGAGTGCCGTGGTTAGGCCAGCCATGACTTTTTTTTATCTCATAATTTCAACTTTTTTTAATCTCATAATGATGAATTTTTATCTCATAATTTTTTACTTTTTTTAATCTTAATCTTATTTTTTTATTTTATACCTCTTTTTTTTCTGGCGGAAACGGGCTTCTCAGTGATTTTAAGCTTTCCTTATTACACACCAATAATGAACACAAACCCTAACCCTAACCCTGGTTGAATACACCTCATACACAACCTGGTTTTTGAACCAACAACCCTCTGGTTACAAGCCCAATTCCCTGCCACATGTAAATTGTTAAAACATTCCTGGACAGGTGACCCACTTATAATAACAAGCCTATGTCCTCATGTAGAGCATGGTCCTTATGAAATAACACTGATTTTGTATCCCCAGATTTGACTTGTCTTCAACAATGCACAGCACAGCATATATTGTTCCTTGGCTCCGAGTTGTTCATCACACGTAGTGGAAGCCATGTGCTTTTCTCAAACAGTGTGCCATAAAACCTTGGGTTTAAAAACCACACTGACAATGACAGATTAAGAAGAAGGCAGAAAATAGCACCGAAGGGATTACACTGCCCCTAAATCCCAAGAAAAAATAAAAATGCGCAGCAAAGCACACTGTATTTTATATGCTCACACAAGCCACACACACACGCTCTCCTTCTCTTTGTCTCTTTAGACTAAAAGGCTGGCACGCTCCCATCTAAATGTTTTCCTTCCTTAGCTCTTTGCCAGTGTCTAGCTTTTCCCCTCTTCACATGTCCAGAATGGCCTCTTCATGCTGGGCCAGGCAGAACCTTACAGACCTTACAGTCTTAACAGCTTCACTCATTGTTTCATGTCTTTTAAATGGTTCAAAGTGTGAGTCTCTACAGAGGGTCCCCATGGTTTGAGTGGCTGTGAAGGGAGCCAGCCATTGCAACTGAAAATATGTGCAGACAGAGGACCTGAGCAGTGCCACAGAGGGACTTCTGGCAGCTTTGCCTGCTCATGCTTAACTGTAAACCCTAGAGAACAGAGCGTAGAGCAGGGCCAGTCTGAACTGTGTAAAAGAAAACATGTAATTGTTCCATTAGCCTGATTTTCACAGAACGGCTTCAAGGCCATTGATTGTGATTCTTTGTCATCTCACATGTGTAATGATGTGCCGCAACATTTAGGGTCTGACTTCTTACCATAGTGTAACCTAGTTAGATCTCCACTCCTTCCTGTAGAATTCACCATGACTTCTGCTTTAGTCTTTGCTGAATCGGTAACAGTGTCAACTTGTCTGGTGATCCAAAAATAGTTTAGCCATTATAGAGTTATATAATTCATAATCGAATGCATCAATTGTTCTACACTTCAAATGACAAAGATGCAATCTTACATCTAAGTGTTTGTGTCTACCTTTTAAAAATGTAGGTCGATCAAATGTTGGGTCCAAAGCTGGTTTAAAATAAGTGTTAATATTAAATACCAATAATTAATGCAATTAACAAATGCTATTGAATATGTATGAAAGTAATTTGTGAGTCATTCTTTGTGGTCATAAATAATGGTGATAATAGCCTTATGAGTAAACCAGTGGCTGTATCAACTGTTTAATCTAGTGTTGTGTCGGTCATGAATGATTCGTTGGAAAGAACTGGAGAACTGTGGCCGAGGACATGTATCTCGTTCGCGTTGTCACTCACTCAATGACCCGCGGTGCGAACGTACTGGACTCAGGGAGGACGTGAGTCACGCAGCAGGGCACTGGGCTCCTGATAAGCACTGAACGATTCGGTGAAAAAAATCTTTTGAACGAATCATTTTAATGAGCGGATTCTAGTGATTCAGTACACTCAAATGAACTGCCGATCCAATCACTAGTTTAATCAAATTCTTACTTGAGGAGAGTTGGCAGCTTTTTCTGCAGAAGGAGCAACGTCCAAAGCCAAATAATAATGACTTCAGAACAGTTAGACCTGCTCTCTTATCACATATTTTATTTGCAGATACCCCTCACATCCCTGCTTACCTCTCCTCTGTGCCCCACGTTGATGAAGGCACACATGGGCTGGAATGCACCGGTGCCACAGGCCAGGAGGTGAGTGCGGTTGTAGGGCTGCAGCAGGCGAACAAAGTTGGCACACTCCGTCTGCAAATCACACACGCACACAACACAGGTTAATATATACCTCAAATATCATGCGCTATTTCGTGAATGCCTTGCTTTAAGTTGCAAATAATAGCCATGTATACATTTCCATGCAAAAAAAGTAGCATTTGTCAAATGTTCCTAGTATAGCAGGAAACGTCTGCCAGGTATGGAATGTAAAAACATCCGCTCTTAGGCACACGAGCGCACACAAGTACATACACACACACATGCACTAAGAGAGCTATTGAATAAATGAAATCACACAATGCAACACAAACTGCCATTTAACTACAGTAAGTTTGCTAATTGAAGTGAATAAAATTTTTTTTTTTAACAATTGGTCCCATCTGTTTATAATGAAGGCTAAGGAAAGCGCATAATTAGATGAAATGAGATAGCTTAAGTGTCCCACACAGGAATTATATCTGTGATCTTTGGATTTCTGCCAGAGTGACCTGCTCTTTTAAAACGATATATTCTGCACAACATCATATACTATGCAATGGGTAGTTTTGATGTTTTACTGCAAGTTTGATCAAAATAACAAACATATAATGTTGATGCCAGTGATGAATATTAGCAATTTAACTTTTGCAGTGAGAAAGGGAGCAAAGTTAAATGTAGATATTGTTTTGTAAATGGTGCATGTTGGTGGCCAACTGTCCTGCTGTTTGTTTATTAGTAATGCATTTCTAGCTCAAACATGTCAAAGCAACTGAAATAAGGAATAAAAAATAGATTCTACTGGATATCTGTCAGTGGCTCAGGACACAGACACAAATCAAGAACAAATGAAGGGGGGGGGTTTAAGGAAACGAGCATCCCGATATCTCCATGCTTCACTGAAGTCTAGAGGAAGCAGAGGGCCGGACTACTTCCATCTTTACCAACAGCAGGTCAAACTATAGTGCTTGACCAAAATGGGGGTCACACATTGAATACATTTACCTTCAGCGTTCATTATGACACACAATTTGCCATGGCCCTCAATAAGCCTATGTATACACAACATGTATTTCAATCCATACATGTGCATGCATGTTTTGCCAAACTCTTGTATTTATAATGCAGTTGTAGTGTTTTGTTAAGGCGTCTTCAGCACATCCCAGAGATTCTCAGTGGGGTTTAGGTCTGGACTCTGTGCTGGTCAAGTCATGTTTGGCAGATAATGTTGCGGAACCTAGATCTGACCAATTAAGCAAGTATGTAATTTGTCTTTTTGCAGTCCAATACAAATACTGATACTAAATGAATGCATTGGATTTTTTTTCCTTTGCATGTTGCATACACATCACTTCCTGATGTCTACGTATGAAAGCATGCTGGTCTTTTTGTGTGCATGTCCTTTGTGAGACCATTTCAAGTCGGTTTGTCATTCGTCTTAAGCGTGTGTGTGGCCTGCGTCACTCTCAAAGGCGCAGACAGACTGTCAAACACTGTTGATCGCCTTCCTTAGTGTTTTGAAGGGCTGCAGACCTGATGTAAACCATGTCAGTGCACTACAAGACAGAGTTTACATCTGCACACTGTGCTTCCCTGCTGATGGTTTTTTTCTCTGCCCAAACAAAAGCGGGCCCGTAATAAATTAAACAGACAGACATTTGCATGAAAAAAATGTGTTTTAATAAATCTAATTTTATGACCAGTTATTCAGTGTACACAAAGTAGAAGCATCTGGGTTTAAATCTGCTGATTTATATTGTGGAAGAGGGGATATCATAAAGCTAATCAGACATGCTTTTTATGTGGTTTCTGGTCTGTTGTTCCCCCCTAATTGTTTTCACTAAATCATAAAGACCGACTTCACTTGAGCCAAACCACAGTGGAAACCACAGTGGAATCTCCAGGCTGCAGAACACTAGGTGTCTATGTTCTTACAGGAGATATACTAGGCCGACCAAGTGGACTGAGACTGAATAGAAATCTGTCTCTCATGCGTTTCCTTTCTACTACTCAGGGAGTCGTCTTGGAGATGTGTGTGTGTGTGGTCGAGGAGAGCAAAGAGAGGAATAAAATGCTGGATTGAGAAAATGTATCTCTGTGCTTCCACCCTGGGATTGTGGGTTTGAGACATCTGTGTGGTCCTGATGGAGCTCAAGTAGCAATGAAGGGAGTGGTGTTAAACAGAACATGAAGTGGTTGGATGGTTTTTGTCTCACTGGGAGACTTAAGTGAGGGGATTTTAAACTGGAGATGTTTTATCATTGCATCAATATCTAAGGAAAGCGCTGTTTTGTCGGGAAAAAAAATAGCAATGTCAATTTATTAACCTTTAACTGTCATGGGAAGGTTGGCTAACCACATTCTCTTTCTCAACAATACCCTGCTGTCCAGTCGTGAAGTTTAAAAGTGGAAGCTACCCACAAAAACCACAGGTGGAGGTTAAAACAGTATGAATAGCATTTTTAACCAAAAATGATTGCTACGTTTGGCCTGAGAGCTATGTGTCATTACCATAAACAAACAAGAACACTGCCAATACTATTACAATGTGCAATAGATTGATTTCTTGATGCATAGTACACACTGTGAGGTAGAGTAGGGCTCTCCTCAAATGTCCAGCGTAGTATGAAAAACCACTGTTCTACTTCTTATTAGTGGATTTATTAAACCCCTTATTTTTCACCTGACCACAGTGATGGTGACTCGTTTAAGTTTTTCAGGAGATGAATTGGGAGCTTTGGCCAAAAAGGTAGTAGAGAAGGTGACTCCAGAGAGCAGGAGTGGACACAAATGTTTTCCCCCGTCACATAAAGAAACGGTCTATGTCAAAATGTGGTCTTTATTTTGAGAAACATGAGCAGTAACAGCACCACAGGCTACAAATCATTTAATCAACGTTTGATTTGTTTATGGTAAGTATCGCAGTCTGGCTATGACACATGTTTAATATGCTCCATGTAGATCCAGTCAAGAAAATGTACTCAAGGTTGTGGAAAAAACTTTCTCACTCTGTTTTTTTTTTTTTTTTGTCCTGAGCCTGACTGAAAAGCCTGAACTTTCAACCTCTTACACATTTCTGGTGAGTTACAGAATTGTGACAAAAAAACGAAGCAGTTGTCACCAGAAAAATGGAGTAAACTGATGAAGTGTTTTGGCAACATGGTCATTTATTAACCAAATTTTACCCCCATATTGTTGTAGTTTAACAGTGAGGGAACTGCACCCACAGTTGTAGTAGTAACATTGAGCTAAGAGCAATGGAAGCCTCAGGAGCCAAACTTGTTCTATGATGAGTGACTCGCGCAGGGAGCGGCAAGTTTGGACATGGAGAGACCTTTCCAGTATAAACAGCCAATGTTCAGTGGAGGCGAGTCACATTCTGTATAATACAAACAGGAAATGAGGACCAAAACATTTACATACGTGGGCAGAAACACACACACATTTGCACACGTACAATACCTTACAGTCAGCAGGACCTCATACACAATCGCACGCTCACAAACATCATGAAGGCAGTTCAAAGCTTGAACAGCTGGATGAATTCTCTAATCCAGGTCTTTGGTCTCAGCAGCTATTTGATCCTCAAAGAAACCAGTTTCCTATGTAGCCAACTCCTGAAAACATTCAGCCATTGCAACAAACTCTCGCCAATGTGTCTCAGATGATTTGCATCCAAATACCTACAAACTACAGTATGGAACCAAGGGACAATTCATTTGGGGCGAAAGAAAACCACAGTGACCTCACTTGGAATTCTGGCAGACATGAGAGCTACAAACAACATTAACTGACATCTGGGCAGAAGAAAAAATGGGAGACCAGCACAGGCGGATCACACTTGGTTCTCCAACCTCTGCAGCATCTTTTTCAATTTAATATTAAACAAAATCCATTAAGGGGACATAAAGAGGGATTGTTTTATTATCCAAAACACGTTGTTCATTTGGTACACAAGTGTAACCAGAAGAGCTGCAGGTATTAGAAGTGAATGAAATAATATTTAATTCAAAAAAATTCAAAAAAATTCAAGTCACTATAGAGGACAAGAAATGAGACCTGTTAAATGGCACACACTGTTTACCAGCCATTTAATAATTAAAGTTATTATATTTAAGTACCAATCACTTGTTTTTATGTTAAAGTACTGCTGTATTTACTCCCGATTCTGACCTCTTGTTTAGCACTGTGTACAGTATGACCCGAACACAAGAACATTTTTTTTTTTTTTTTGCCTTTTTAAAGTGAGATATGACTAAATTTGAGGACAAGGGCAAGTAAATATTGACTTTATGCTGTGGAAAAAATTAGCATTTACAGTAGCCAGCAGAGATGAGACAATTATTTTGAATTACCTTTTAGTTTTTAGACTCAAAACATTAAAAATACCGAAGTTTATCTTGAAACACAGTGGCAGTGACCATACTGCTGAATCCAAATCAAAGAAGTAGCTCTCTCACTGACAATATTTGAGTCTCCAATGAAGGGAGAAATTGAAGATCTGAGCTCATAATCAATCCAATTACAAGTAGAAAATGTTGAAAGATAAAGCAGAAAAATGTGTTAACAGGCTAAACATGACAGGACACGCTTGGCTGAAATCACTGAGTGCCTCCCCTCACTCACACGTTATTTATTTGCTTGAGCTGTAATTAATGACGTGAAGGTCATGAGGTTGCGACTCCCGGAGGAAACGCTATCAGCAAAAACATGTTTAAGGTGGAAGAGACAGTTGTCCGTGGAGAAGGAGTGTAGACGGAGACTTTCATTAAAAAGATAACTAAAGGTAACGCTGTCGCTGCGTCACAGTGCACACAGGACAAGTGGAGAGTTTTGCTTTGCTGTCCCTGAATAATTCAGCCTAAAAACTAATGTAAAGGGTTTTATTTCATTCTTTTTCTTCAACCTGCCTGCAAGTCTTTTGAATACTCTATCTGAAGCACAGCATTCAGTTCAACAAAAAAAACAAAACAATGTGAGGACCCTCTGGCTTTTAACCTCCACCACTTTTTGTCAAACACAGTTATGTTTAACAGACACAGACAGCAAACATATGAGATATCACATGTGCGTGTCCATGTGTGTGCAAGACTCCTGCTTTGTAGACGATGCCACAAGACGGAAGAGTAATTCATCTGACTTGACACTGAAAAACAACAACAACAAAAAGACATGAGGGAATGCAGAAAGCAGTCGGTGTAGTTTAACAAGAGACGAACATCTTTTTCACTCAATCCCACTGTTACTCTCTCACACACATGTCTGTGGAACTATTCTTCTTAGGACATTGCACTGGTCTTAACAAATTACTGAGACAAATAATATTTGTTAACCATAACCTTTGATGCCTTACCTTAACTTTAATAACCACAATCAAATCTTAGTCCTAAACTTAAAGCTCCCATAGAACGGAAGTACCAATTAACGCTGTTTTTTTTAGTGTGTATCTGTGTCATTACCTCGTTTATGAAGCCCTGAAGGTTCGAAACAAACAGTTCAGCCACTGCTGAGAACGCTGTGTTGTATTGTAATCTCGGGCTCAGAGAGATCTCTGAAAAAGCCGGTTCTGGTTACGTAAACAGCATTTCTCCTGAACAGCAGATCCTCCTGCTCCGGGCACTAGTCAGGGCACATCCTGTTGCGTACAGTGCATGAGCAATGAGCAGTGCATCCACCATTCCAGAGGGGGAGCTGTGCTTCTGAGAGCTGGAGTGCGAATTACGTCACTTACAGGTATTTGCCAATCACAAGACAGTTAGGAAAGCCCTCGTTGGCTGGCCAATAACAACACAGCTGAACACAGCTTCAGTGAGGAGAGATTTCTTTTTGAGGTTTTTGACCATTAAAAACAAGTTAAGTAAACCTCCATAACTCACATTTATGTGGTGGGGCACGTGACAAAAAAAAAGAATTAAGATATTTCTCGACTCGGGGGGGGGGGGGGGGGAACTGAAGTTGGGAAGCCCATTGTTATAAAAATGCTTCCCCTATTGTGGTAATACAAAGCTAAATGAAAATCAGTGAAGTATTCCTTTAACCAGGTTAGGACGGAGTTTTGGTCCCCATGAGGTCTACTGGTCCTAAAGAGGTGACACACGCACTCAGTCTTGGTCTATTTAATAATGGACTGTGACTGCTCCTCACCATGGACAGTACAGTAGCATGGGCACACACACACACACTCACACACACATGCACCCTATGAGCCTTGTGAGCCGTGTGCAGAGGAAACACCTAATAAAACTGATATAAGACACCCAACACACACCTGCCACTTCAAACACACACACACACACACACACACACACACACACACACACACACACACACACACACACACACACACACACACACACACACACCCCTAACCCGTTCCAGATGGAGGTGGTGGTCAGACTTCGTTACATGACCACATGATATATAACCCTTACAGCAGCATGTCTTCATTGTGCACGTGTGTGCGTGTGTGTGTGTGACAGGTCGTGTGTATGTGTGAACTGCTAATTAGTGCCAGCTTTCGTATTCCGAGCAAACACCAAAACCACTGAGAGCTTCTTCACCAACAGGGACCAAATTTAATGATGCTCTAAACATCAAAAGAAACGTCAGTACATAGTCTCTCCTACTTCCCTTTCTTCCTTTCTCTCCTTTCCTTCCTTCTGTCCGTCATTTTACTCCATTAGCTTATTTATCAACGTGCAGCCGTGCGCTTATTAAGCACAGTGGTGTTGTGACCCGAATGCTAACACACCTAATTATAATGTCCGTATAATATTGAACAGTGTTTCAGTCAGCGTGACACTAACATGATAAACTACTGTATTTTTGACAGGCTAAACTAAAAACTTCTACCCTGACTCACTCACTCCTGCAGACGTGCACTACCTGCCTAACTTCATCACTCCTTTCAAGTTTATAATGCTTTGAAAAACCACCATCATCCCTTCCTCATCCCCTCTCTTCTCCTTCATCCTGTTTTAAAGCTGCATCTTCACAGCCTGCAGGCTAACAAACAGAAAGCCGAGTCAGCCAGTGAAGTGGTAAACAACTCAAGGTGCTGACACTTTCTAGAGCACTGGTCCCAATTATTGCACTATACATCTTAAAAAAGCTGAATCCTGCTTTAGATTCTCCCTCCTCCCTACTTCCTCTTGTACACATGGTCATAATTAAATGGACACTGTCCTCCCTTTCTTTTTTTTCCTCTTCTCACTTATTCATATCTCCTCCTTTGGTAAGGAGATTAATTTCGTCCTTCTTTCTGCCCTCTCAGAACCAATAAAGGTTTTACAACATTGTTCTTCCTCAGTTCTGTCTTAATGCTTCCTCTTCATTCATTGGGAAACACAGCCTTGACAGTGCTGCCATCGACTCCTTCAGAGACGATGTGCAGTGGAGACTGCTGAGTCATACCTTCCTGTACCTTTTTCATTAATGTGCAGAAGCTGGAGCGGTAGGCTTTAGGGTAGGAAACGGAAATGACAGCATAACACCGTCACTTAACTGATTAACTATGCCATTTAGTGGATAATGCTAAAGGCAAATTTTGCACTTCCCATCACAGCATGTGTGTTTTTGGGGCTGCTGTTACAAAAAGTGGCCTCACAGTAGCCTTCACCAGTATGTTTTTACGCTCTTAAATCTTAAAATTAACTGCCAAAGAGACTCAGAAGAGTCTAAGACAAACATGGAAAGCAGAACAGAGGGCAGACCACACGAGTCAGCCAAATTATCCCCAAAGGCAGGGAGCAATTGACGTGCTTAAGTTTGGAGGACATAAGTGCCACGGGGAGATCTGCCCAACTGTTTTGTAACTGGAAGCATTTTGTTCACCTACACTACTGTTCAAAAGATTAGGGTCACTTACAAATGTCCTTATTTTTGAAGGAAAACTTTTTTTCAATTAATATAACATTAAATTAATCAGAAATACACTCTATACATTGTTAATGTAAACGACTATTCTAGCTGCAAACGTCTGGTTTTTAATGGAATATGTACATAGATGTATAGAGGCCCATTTCCAGCAACCATCTCTCCAGTGTTCTACTGGTACATTGTGTTTGCTAATCACGTTAAAGGCTATTGGATGATTAGAAAATCCTTGAGAACCCTTGTGCAATGATGTTAGCACAGCTGAAAACAGTTTGGCTGGTTCTTTGACGAAAGCAAAGCTTGAAGGGCAAAATTATTATTTTGAATAAAAATGATTATTCCTAATCTTGGCAATGTCTTGACTATATTTTTGCTTCATTTTGCAACTCTTTTAATGAATACGTTTGTATATGTGACCCCAAACTTTTGAACGGTAGTGTATAAGAAAAAGTTTGATTGTTCTGCCAGATTTATATTTGCTGGAAACACGATCAAATATCCAAATGCAGCTGCACCAAGACTGAGCTTAACCGATCAAGAGGATGACATAGATGAAACACATTTGACCTGATTACATTTTCCATAAACTAATATACCCCTAACATCCAAAAACAAGTATTCTAAATGAATTAAAACGGAGCGATTAACACTCGGTCGCTTACCTGTTCCTTCCCTGTTTCAATACAGCCCTCTCTGTTGCCAGGTAACGGGGGCCAGTAGATCTATGGAGAATAACATAAAGACAAAGACGAACAGAAAAAGAAGAAGAAAACTTTATGATTAACGATCTCACAACATAGAAGTAATGTCGAGAGCACTATTATTCAGCCGTATTGCAAAATGTAATTCCAGCACAGGCTGTATGTGACTCTCTTTATGCAATCAAAACATAATAATCAGCCCACGTGTCATTAACTTTGAAATATTTTCTCTGTAAATCGAACTTTATAGCAATTAGAAGCAAATTGAGCAGAGCAGATCCTCCACACACGATGAAGGAGTTAACATTTGGCTTGTAAAACTCAAATCCTGATTGAGACATGACGGATGCATTTATCATTTCTGTTAGAAAACCAGAAGCCCGAGCCAGTGGATACATAAAGGTCGGTTCACCCGAGTTACAAAAACCACATTGTGTATTTTCTTAATTCCTTCTCGTGATGTCTAGCCAAGCAGATCCTTTTCATTTCACAAGTTCAGCTTGTGTGATCATTTGTCTCTCAGATTTCTGCCTCAACCCCAAAAGCCCTGGAGGTGGAAGGGCTTTTTTGTGATGCTTGCAGCATTGAATGAATAAATAAATAAAACGATGTCCTGTTTACTGTGGATGAACCCACCGACTCCACATTAGCTTTGATTGGAACTAATTCCCGCTTTAAAAAGGAACAGTGTTCTCTTATGTCAGTCATTTAAAAAAAAAAGAAAAAAAAGTAATTTAACCATCTTACACTTCACTAATGCTGCAAACATAAACTGAGTTCAGGTCTACTGTGTCGGGTGAAGGTCAGAACAAGTTGACAACCCAAGTGAATTAAGCCACAAACTATCAGTTTGGTTGACAGTGTAATCATGTTTACTTTTTTCATATTGAGGAATTTATATTGAGCATAGTAAACACAGAAGAACATGCTACACGATTTTAGAAGCAAGATGTGATGTGACTGATTTGCTCAAGTAATAAACCTTTTTCTATTTAGCTGATATATGTTATTAGAAAAACATGAATATCAATTCATTCCTTTATCTTCAACGTGAGGGTCGCAGGGGGCGCTGGTGCCAATCCCAGCTGACATATCTAAGTTCATCTTATTGTCTATTTGGCTGTTCGTTTTTCATGGAGGTGACATGCAAACACCGTTTATAATCCCTTCCGATCATTTTCACGGGCTATTTTGTTATTTTCTTCATCTTTGCTACTATTTCCCAAGATTGAATTGTGTTGACAAAAAGCTGCCACCTTATTGGTCTAGCACGGTCCAGCGACAGCCGCTTTACCACTTGTCTTTACCACAAAATCTCTGCCAAATTAAAACACTGATCATAAAAACTGTGTGGTTACAGGAGGAGAACTTTTATCCTCTTGTTCAACACGACCAGGAGTATCGTAACGGCTGGTCGTAGAGCTGCACCACAGATCCAGAGAACTTCCGTTATTGAATATGCTTGTGTTTTCTCTCTTGGGATTTCTGTTGATGCATGTGTTTTGGCTTTCTGCAGCTAATTTTTCTTGCCTTTTTCTCTCGCGTTGTATTTGTTTTTGTTTTCATTTGTATGTTTGAATCTGCCTCGTTTGTGAATATGCAGCTTGTTTCTCCTTCTGCATGTGCTATGGGTCGGTGCAGTGTGTTTGCCCATCGGGCCATCGTAGGGTACATCCTGGACAGTTCACCAGTCCATCACCGCTATCATTTGCTCTGACTCTCACACCTACAGTCAGTTTAGAGTGTCCAATTTGCCTAAACCCTCAAATAATGCATGTTTTTGGACTGTCAGAGGAAACCGGAGAACCCAGAGAAAACCCATGCAAACATGGGGAGCACATGGAAACTCCATGGAGTCGGGCCCTTGTCCTGACTGGGTTGCGAACCCAGGTCTTCTTTCTGCAAAAGCAAGAGTGCTAACCAGTTTACACTGGCCATATGTTTAAATATGCTATAATAGTGGTGACTGTAGTAGCTCACGACTTTAGTTTCAATCGTTTGTGTCTAAAAAAATAAATCACATATTTGGATATAAACAAATTGAAAAGTTCTCCTCAGATGGACCATCCATCCAAAGAAGTAAAATGTACACAAATAAAACTTTCCACATCTCGAGAAAGGTTCTCACAGTGTAGATCCAAGATTTGGTAAATGAGGAGAGTCCCAAAGTCGTTCATTCTTTAAATTCAATAAGCTCCAGTGAGCTGAGCTGAATCTCAGACAAACATGCAAATGACCTTTTGAACATGAAACAATGGAGCTAGTTTTCACAGCGCCTTTCTACAAATGAAAAAATGAAATCCAACTGCCACTGAAGAGGAAAGTCTGAGTTTGTTCAGTAACTGAGCATCAGTGGCGTGTGCAATGCTGCAGTTTCATGGCGACTCTCAGGTTTCTCAGAGACAATGAGCCTTTGTCTGCATGGTCCAAACTGCCCTTTTTTTAGTTCACAGGGAGAATGGAAAGCAGAGAGGAATACAAATGTACCCAGCATCCATTACTTCAGTTGTTTGTGTTTAGGTAGTGTATGAAGAGCATGTGTGTGAGTCAATGCTTCTACTGTTGCTGCAGAGTTTCTATGAAATGGATCTGATGAAATGACAGAAACTGATATTGAGATGATAGTTACTGAGTTAGAAATGTGAGTGAATTTTTGGTTTAAAGCTGAAGTACATTAACTTCTTTGACTCATCGCAACCTTCGATTTAATATCGGCAGAAAAACGTTGTCCATCGCAGATGTTCACAGTCAATACATCACAGTGAGTGAAACATGGTATACAGATTAAACTCCTGTGAACCACAGTTGTGTTATTATGTTGTATGAGGTCCGTTAAATGAAAAGATAAAAACATAACTGCATCCAGGCAACATATTTCTCAAAGTTTAATAGATTTCCGTGTGAAAAGAAAATGCCATGAGAATTTAATTTGGCACAAAAGTTGGTGGTCAAACGTCAGGAGTTAAGATCAGAGTGACCACAAAAAAAATGTGTTTCACAAAAATGACAAAATGATGAAGTGATTTTATACCCAAACTTTCAAAGGTCAGCTTCGCTATGACATCATAACGTTCTGCAAACACACTTTTGTGGTCGTTCATCACTGTCATAACTCGGGGAAAGATTGTGGCCAAATTTCCTGCAACTTGACTGATTGGCGGAGCAACACAACTGTGAGGCAGTAATTCTACTTCATGGAAATGTGCCAAGACAAAAAAAACACAAACAAAAAACAAAGTACTTATCCGGTGAATTATTTACTAATCATGTGAATTATTTGTGTTGCTTCAGACTGGAAAATACTGCACATTATAGTGTAAATGTTCTTTTGGCAGATTCATACAGCACGGATTTCCCCCTCCCCAATTTAACTTAGCCTTTTTTAAATTATGTTGATACGATTGCATTATAAGAAATAACAGCTAGATGAACTTGATAATAAGAACATGAGAACAATGGGAACTCTATTTTACCTTGTTTTTGGGACAAAAGTCTGCTCAACACGTCGATAAGTTCCTGCTCCTTTACCCCATGTCATGGTAAGGAACTATGAGGCCTAGTCTTCATATTCTTATGAGGAAATCAAACCTAACTTGGACCAGTTTTACAACATCTCTACCTGATTTTGTAAAAGAAAAAACAAAAACCAAAAAAACAGCTGGAAGCTATTTTAACAATACTTTTTGTCATGCCAATAAATATGGGCCCATGTAAGGTTAAGATATCTAGATGGGTTTTTATTATGTGATCCTGGACTGATATTAACGTCTAAGATCAATGCACACAGTGACCTAAAGCAGTCTCATTGCAGCCTGACAGTCACTGGTGTACTGCAGAATCAGGTCCTGCCTAAAACCTGACTGTCAATGATCTGAAATCAATGTGCTACAATATTCCATCCATCATCCAAGAGTCTCCTCTGTTTAACTGCTCCTTAACACTTCATCACTGAGACTTGGCCCCTTCAAATGGCTCTTTAATTTCTAATCCTGCAGCCTCAGCCATCATTTACTGTATGTTTGTTTGTTCTTAGGCCATTGGAGTCATGATAGCGATGGTTTTGAACTGATGTTTCCTCAGAGCTGGAATTAAAGAGAGCCAGGCAGAACGGTAATGTAAAGTCAGGCTTTTTAAGAGTTTTTTTTTTACTGCACTTGTAAATAAACTCGACACAATGTCAATGCCAATGACTATGAAGCCAAATTCCCAGAAAGATGAAGTCTTTGTTGGTCTGCCACATTCTAAACAATGTGGAGTTTTTAGTTTACAGTATGTCTTCAGGACTGAAGCCATAAGCAACTGCTGAAAATGTTATTATTGTATTGTATATAAATTCATATTTATATTTTGCTATGTGAGTGGAAGAGTTGGACCGGGCTCTGCTGTAGTGCTGCTACTGTATATACTGTGGCACATTTTATTTTTCATGGACAAAACCATCAGTGTCTTTCGTTTGCTCTGTGTTGCTAGACAGGTGATGTATGACTGGATCAGGTGGCAAAAAGGTAAGAATATAACCTGATATAAATAAATGATTCAATCCCTTTAGATAAAATATAGTCCTTGGAGAGAAGGTTTAACTTGATTTGCTTTCAGCACGTCACATTTTTCTGTCACACAAACCGAGCCAGAAGATATACTGTTGGAAAACCTCATTTACTAAAAAAAAAAGAAAGTAAAACACAATGGGACATTTCATTTAAAATATTTAATAGAAAGAAGTGAAGACAAGTGAAACATTAATTTCAAATGAACTCCTCCAGTATTTGCTTTACTTCTCTTCTGTGTGGGTTTCATTGAATTTAATTGTTTCTCTTCACAGATGTCATTCAGTAGGTACTGGATCCACGTTAAGGTCCGGGCAGAAATGCATTGAATTGACTGACATAATGTTGTTTGACTTGTTTTTAAACTAAATCCTTGTGTTAAGAATTAGATCTTACTTGACTTGTGTTTTGTATTTACTGCACTGATCAGATTTATGGTGGAAAGAAAGGATGACAAACAAGTGTTCATGCCAGAGACGTTGAAATCTGTGGTGGGCAGAGAATAAACTGGGAACGACTAAGCTCCTATAATGGATGCAATTTTTTTTTATTGTGGTTTATTACTTCATTCTGCTTATGAAAACTTGAAAAGCAAACCAAAAAAAAGTAGTGTATGTTGTTTACAAATCACACAGATGCATTATTGTACTGGATAAACTGAGCGGTGAGGTGAAGACATTCAACCCAAACACTACATTTAGTCGAGTGAGCGAAATGTAAAGTTAAATACATCGCTCTTATGTCACACCTGATGGCAGATGCAGGGATCAGCTGTGGAGGCCAATGGCGTTTCAACATGGTGATTATCACAGCAACATAGATAATTCCTTACGTTCAATCATTTTTCTCTTTCTTTCAGCACAGTTTTTTTTGTGACTTCTTGTAAACCTTTGTTGGCTTTCAATGACAGAAACACTGGACCATTAATGGCCTGACATATTGATGGATGGCGGTTTTATTGTTCAAATGTGTTAACATAACATATGCATACTTGTTTGTGGTGCAAACATCGAGGCGAGATTGTGCATTGCCCGTAGGAAGTATGTATTCCTATAGTGGGAGCTGAAGAAGATTTTTCAGTTATGGTAATGCATGATAAGGAACGTAAAGGCTAACGGAGGTTGCACAGTGTTTGTATTATGTTAGCCCTACGCTATGCTAATCGTAGTCTTGCTAGCTTACCTTTGGAAACGGGTCCGCCAAGTTAGCCACAAAGTAGTAGCACGTTAATGCAAAATAAATATGTGCTCGCGTATTGGTGAATGGTGAATGGACACCTCGTCCTTACAGTATAACACCATGTTCTGCGTTGAACCGTGTGAAAATGTCTCCCCCACCGTGAGGACAGCCTCTTCACTGCCACCTCCCCGCTCCAGACAGCGCAGCTGCTGCTGATGAGCCGCTGCCTGCCTGGTGTAGCGTGATAAATCAGCGAAAATGCAGCATGATAAATCAGTGAAAATTTTAATTCCCTCCAAAAAATGCAACAAATTGAATATCAAGGATGCACACCATCGGGCCATGCTCAACCCATGTCCAAAATCTTGGGTTGACGTAACTTGCTTTAAAGATAGATATCACAAACGGTCTCGGACTAAGTGTCTGTGACGACAGGACCGGAACTATCCCTTCACGTGTCTTGTCCAAGGACACACCGTAGACTTGCAGAGCCGGGAATCAAACCCACAACCTTCCAGTTAAAAGACAAATCGCTCTACCACTGAGCTACTGTCGCCCCCCTGCGCTGCAGACATTAAATCTCAAACGGCAGCTTCAGACTGTCAGCGAGCTTCATGTGTGATCATTAGCAAGAGAGAGAGAACAGTGAGAGGAGGCTGAAGGCTGAGAGCGAAGGATGAAGAGTAACTAAATGGTTGACGAGGTGGGCGACGTCTGGTTCATTGCTTATGTGAATTCACTGTGTCTCTGTGTATTTGACCCGAGCAGAAGCACAAGTACACGCACACTCTCACTCTCTGTCTTAGTATAAGTGGTGGAATTGCACTTCATTTTTTAAAGTTATTTTGTGTGCTAAAAAAAAAAAAGACTGGTTTCCCTAAATAAATAAATAAATTGCAACCCAATCCTGTTTTCCTACAGATACACTAGGACATGGAGTGAAGTCCTGTTTAATTTAAATCTCCTCATTTCCTTTATTAAAGTCATAAAAAAACAACAAATCCCTAAACCTCATAAGCTATAACTCAGAAGTATAACAACTCCCTCACGCCACAAATCACTGTAAAACTCATATCTCTGTCTGTTGCACGGCATAAATTACACTAAATGTGAATTCCGATGTAATGTGAGAGGCACATTTTTCTATAATTGTAAACACACTGTGTTTGGTCATCTTTGAATTAAATAGGGAGATCATGTAATTGAAACAGTTGATCAGTTATCTACTATTTGTGATAGATGAAATATATGCATGCGAGCATTTCTTTCTTTTCCTACTCCGAGTTAATTTGTCTGTGTTTGAGAAAAATGAAACGTGATGGTGATTAATCTCTCGTGTTTTTCTGGCAAAGCAACGGAAAGTGCAACTGTTACGCTGTGTGTAAACGCTGTGTTAGACACGGGGCTTTAATGACAAATACATGCACGGATCAAAGGTGAAGTGGATGGAAACATGTGGTTTGATTTATGATGAGCTGCACTTTAACAGGTGTTCTTCTACCAGTGAGGACTTGTGACTGTGCAAATGTTTTGGCTAGGGAAGTTCGATTAAAGTAAATGTTTTAAAGCCACTGTTTATGGATCAAGAGCCAGAGGTGCAAACATACAAAACACATTTTGCTGCAGTTTTGTTTATCAATGAATTTATACGAAATTTACACCAGAAAACAGCTTCAGGAAGCGTTTATTCTCTTTCTATTTAACATTTTCATCACTGTTTTCCTGAGGAGCAAGATAAAATGAAACGGTTGCTCAGGTGGAAGCACACACACACATTTAAGGTTGATTTATGACAGAGAGTGCTTTAACAGATGTTCTGCTGAGAGAGAACACTGGGGAAAACACATTGTATCCTATATCATATCTTTTCAGTGACATTCTTATAAATCCACTGACATTTAAATGAAAATGAAATTATCTACTGTATGTACAGTTAAAAAAAAATAAAATAAAATATATATATATAGTTTACTATAAATCAATCAAAGTGCCTTAGCGCTCACCTCTTTGGACTCGGTGCTGGCAGGTCCCAGCATGAGAGAGTACAGAACGTCTTTCCCTCCCAGGAAAAGGCGGTCACGGTACTCGTCCAGGAAGACGGAAGTGAGAGAGAGCTGCCCGTGGTGACCGCTGAAGACGGATGACCTGTTAGTGGCCAGCAGGTCTGCAGAGAGAGAGAGAGAGAGAGAGAGAGAGAGAGAGAGAGAGGGAAAAAAAGATGAGTAAAATAAAAACTCCAATGAAATATGATGAGAGAAAGTTGAGTGTAAACTGTAGGCATGCAGCAAGGAGATGATGATTGTGAGGCCTTTCACAGCTCTTTCACTCCCAATTAGAGAGTAGCATTCACAGTTGCAACACTAACCCAAAACAGGAGCACGATGATGGAAACCTTTATAAATAAGAAACACATTATTACAGAGATTTGTCCTCATTTGCAGTCTGAGCTCACAGAGACTTATTTTTAAGCTTCCAGCAGTTAACCAGTGTTTTAGTGATGAACTCGTTTTTAGGTGGAAATCTATTACAGGCGTATTACTTCAATTTGCCACATCCACACTTACAGTGTTCACTCTCTACACCTGCCTGACTAATGTAATCTCCATGTCAGCATGTGGCCAGGAATAAATGTTCTTGTGTGCTATAGTGGAAAAACAGGCAACTTGAGTTTTGTTCAACCTCATCAACAATTTTAATCAGAGACTTTTGTTTTCCTCAGCCAACAAACCTGCGCTCACAGCAGGCTTTTTCTCGTGTTTTCTATCACAACAGCTGCTATCCATTTGTGAATGTGCATGCTGGCACTGGACCAGTGAGCATGTGTGTGTGCGCCTTAGGTTTTCTTAGGTTTTTTGGTACTATAGCACCTAGATCTGAAACAATGAATTGATTATTAATCAATTATTAAATTAATTGTCAACTATTTTCATCTTTTTTCTTATCTTTTTTCATGGTTAAAACAAGATTTCTGATTGTTTTAGCATCTTTAATGTGAATATTTTATTTGTTTCGTTGCTCCCAATAAACAAAAGAAATCATTAAAACTGAATCATTTTGGTTTGTGGACAAAACAAGACATTCGAGAACATTTTCATTTCCAGGTTTAACAAACACTGATCAGTGTTTTTTATATATTTTATGACATTTAAAAAATAATCGACAGATTAATCAATTATGAAAATAATCGTTAGTTGCAGCTCTGATAGCACCCTTTATATAAACTTGATAAATAAATAAGTCAAGGTCCACACGTTTCAGGTGTGTCTCACTCACTCTTGCTCTTTTTTAAGTCTCACTTTAAGTGTGAGAGTGAATGGTTGTTTGTCTCCATGTGGCCGACCTGTCAAGTGCGTACTCCGCTTTTCACCCTATGTCAGCTGGGATTGGCACCAGCGCCACCCCCGCGACCCTCATGTGGAGGGTAAAGCAAGTAGACGATGAATTAATGAATGTCTCGTCTAATTTTTCCCACGAGCCAGGCACGTCTCACAGCACTGACAGAGAAAATGATCAGTCAGATACTGTATGTCACAAATACAACACACAACCTGTATGAAACATTCCATTTCACTGAATCCATTGAATTGTATTCAGTCTTTTTGCCCGATATTTGCAGAGCTGAGTGTTTAAAAGTACACTACTGGTCACTTAGAAATGTCCTTATTTTTTGAAGGAAAAGCACTTTTTTTCAATGAATATAACATTAAATGAATCAGAAATACACTCTATACATTGTTAATGTGGTAAACGGCTATTCTAGCTGCAAACGTCTGGTTTTTAATGGAATATGTACATAGGTGTATAGAGGCCCATTTCCAGTGTTCTAATGGTACATCGTGTTTGCTAATGGCGTTAGAAGACTATTGGATGATTAGAAAACCCTTGAAAACCCTTGTGCAATTACGTTAGCCAAGCTTAAAACAGTTTTGCTGGTTCTTTGACGAAAGCAAAGTTTGAAGGGTAATATTATTATTTTGGGTTAAAAATCCTTATTTCTAATATTTAATAATACAGTTTCTTGACTATATTTTCTATTCATTTCGCAACTCTTGATGAATAAAAGTGTGAGTTTTAATGGAAAACACATTATTGCATTGGTGACCCCAAATTTTTGAACGGTGGTGTATGTTTTATTTTCAAAGGCAAACGCATTATAACAAAGCAAAAGTTCCACAGCTGCAGCAGAAGCAGCAGATCAGTGACACAGATATCGTGCACTGCACACACACACACACACACCCAGTGTGGCCCAAAATCAGTTTATATAATCACCTCCTAAAATGTGCTTTAAAAAGTAGCAAGGCTACTTTCAATGTGACCATTTGAATCCAGAGTAATCGTAGAAACACTCGGAAGCAGAAGTTACATATCTGCGGCGCATGACTTCATAGGATGACTTCATAGGGTAATATGGCACACTCCCTCTTATCAGCAGCAGTCCATCTGTACACAGCAGGCAGCACCTGGCTCTCCTCTCCGATCTGGCAGCAGCTTCACAGTCAAAATGTTGATGCAACGACTGCAGGAGTGTTACAGAGTGGGTTGAATTGAAGTTCAGATAGATGTGGGGTGTCCTTCCTGTCTTTTACACCCACATTCACGCATGTAGGCACAGGCAGGTTATACGCACATTATACCCACACAAGTTTAACCACAAGCCTGTGCTGCTTCTCAGCCTCTCAGTCTCCTGCAGTGTCCAGATCTTCCACTTTCTCACACAAACACTTCTCCCATTTCCTCCTTTTGTTCCGTCTCTCTCTCTCTCTCTCTCTCTCTCTCTCTCTCTCTCTCTCTCTCAGAGAGTCAGTCTAGGTAATGGGATGCGGAGAGAAATATGTGTGTGTGAGAAGATGTCATTGGCATTCCAAACTTTCAGTGGAAGAGTCGTTGGGGGTGAATTGGCTGTCTCTCACCGCTCGTCTGTCACGCTTGTTATTCACACACACGCACACACACACACACACACAGTGGTGTGGTGAGAAAATAGTGGTGAGAAAATAGCCTCAGTCACTTGCCACTCAGCGAGGATACGGACTAAGTGAAGCACAGGGGGCCCTCTGTTTCTAGTGACACCTTGTCCATCACTGGAGCCTCATGCACACAGTTCATTTGTTTTTTTTTTCAGAAATCTCTATCCAAACCCTTGAGCTCCCACACACATGCATATATAAATATATTTTTTTTACTATACATAATATATTTTAAATCAGTTAATCAGGCCTTTATTTGTTCGATAAATTCATTGTTTCTGAAAATAATCAGATCCCCGTCATCACAAATGCAGAGAAGACGTTCACAGCGATGAGAACAAACTTTGTCATATTTTCTCTCTATTGCGTATGAATATTTCTCCCTGAGGGCGTCTTCACAGCAGAGAAAGCGATTCCCATGGCAAACTGGTAACCGTGCCGAACGCTGTTGTCCGCTGAGGCGAGAAAACATTCACGTCTGCTAAATGTTGCAACAAAAGTCCTTTGGAGACGGTGAAAAAAAAGGGGGGGGAATCGCTGGATGAGAAAGACGGGATCTAAAAATTTAAAGCTGCAGGGAAGAGTAGGGAGTGAGAAAGAAAAAAAATAGTGGGGAGAGAAGGGAAGGTGGCTGAAAATAATGAGTCGTAAGAGAGACAGGCAGAAAAGGCCACGAGACGTAGAGGGAAGTGATTTCCTGGTGGATTTATCGGAACTGGCAGAGTGAAAAAAACATGATGAGGAGAGGAAGAGCAGTACCTTTTTAGCACAGTTTAAATTAGGTCATGGCAATCTTACACTACCGTTCAAAAGTTTGGGTTCACTTATACATTTTTTTTTGTGTTTTTCATTAAAAAGTCACACTTTTATTCATCAAGAGTTGCAAAATGAATAGGAAATACAGTCAAGACATTGACGAGATTAGAAATAATGATTTTTATTCAAAATATAGTAATAATTTTGCCCTTCAAACTTGGCTTTCGTCAAAGAACCAGCAAAACTGTTTTCAGCTGTCTTAACATCATTGCACAAGGGTTTTCTAATCATCCAATAGCCTTCTATCGCGATTAGCAAACACAATGTACCATTAGAACACTGGAGAGATGGTTGCTGGAAATGGGCCTCTATACACATATGTACATATTCCATTAAAAACCAGACGTTTGTAGCTAGAATAGTCGTTTACCACATTAACAATGTACAGAGTGTATTTCTATTTCTAATTAAATGTTATATTCATTGAAAAAAGTGCTTTTCCTTCAAAAATAAGGACATTTCTAAGTGACCCCAACTTTTGAACGGTAGTGTATATACATTTTAACATCATATTTCAATATTATTCATCATTGGGAATTTTCTGTACGTTTTTGTAAATAGATGAGATGAAGTTGTATCCAAAATGTGTTCCCATGCCCTAAATATTTAAGTCACTTCAGCACAAATGAAACATTAACATTCTGCACTGACACCGGCAGATACTGTAGGAGCCTCCGATGCATGTTTTCACGCAGGGGTTTATCAGCAGAAACATGCGGGCGGCTCGACACGTCTTCAGCTGATTACCGTCTGTCTCCACAAGTTCAACTCTGTCCTCACAGCTATGAGACCTGTGATGACCTGCAGTTGCACTGAGAGTGATGAAGACTGGCACGAAACTACTGTGTGTGTGTGTGTGTGTGTGTGTGTGTGATGAGTCTTTTACAGATCAGGATTCAATGTTCACAGTGCACCTCTTTGTTTTGACAGCAGAGATTGCAGAAGGCGGATTCTGTCAGCTAACTATCACATTTTTTGTAAACGATATGCGTGTGTCAAATATAAGACTGCAGGTTCTGACCTGGTAAATGGCCTATGGTAGATTACTTACACGTATCAGAAGCTTCAAGAAGATATTTTTTTTAAAGTGAGCAAAAGAAAAGAAATGTATATTTAAAACTTTCAAAGCTTTAGGGATCTGCAGGCCTAGTGGTGTTTATGATACATAACCAATGCTCCTTCGTCTATATTTGTTAAAAAATAATGAGAATAACTTTCCATATTCTCTTTTTTTGCATGACCCTCTCGGTCCAACAGACACCATCATCATTTATGACTAAATATGTTTGATCAGTCCCTACAGAAAATGACAGGATAATAATAGAAAACTTTTCAAAGCTATTTTGTGATTTTACTGATGTGATGTTTGTTGTTATGGGTTATTCTAGAGAAAACACAACTTTGTTACTTGAACTTAAATTGGGGAATTATTTATTTTTAATTTTAGTGATGATCCTGTCAGAGTGTCTCAGGGCAGGTCGACGGGTTGTTTGATCACTTTAACTGTGTTGTGGAAAACTATTTTAAAGGTCCAGTTTCCCGAGCTTTCATCCACAAATGAGTAATAATCATTTGTTCATCATTGATTCCCTCTGTCAGGACCAAGGTCCTCTTTGATGTCTTCTTTTGCTGTTGCATCTCATAAATCACTCACAAAAATAAAAACAAAAATGCAAGCACATAAATACACACACACACACACACACACACACACACACACACACACACACACACACACACACACACACACACACACACACACACACACACACACACACACACACACACACACACACACACAGGCGAGTTAACAGCTTCCATCTGTAGCTTGTTATCGCTCCCGCAGCTCATCGGCTCACAGTGGAAACCACAGCTTCACCTCTCACCAACCTCTCTCCTTCTCCTGCTGTCTGTCCATCTCCACCTCTCCCTCATCTATCCATTTAACCACTCTCTCCTCTACATCACGTTCTGTCTCTTCTGTCTATCCGTCTTCTACTTTCTCACTGGTGTCATTTTTCCTTTCTCGAAGTGACTTTTAAATCTGTCTCACGTTGCACCCCCACGAGTCTTCTTGTGCCTCCCCCTTTGCTTCCAAACCACTGTCCCTCATCTTGGTTTTTTTTATGCATCTTGTGTTTTAAGACCATTTTCGTGTAGGAAAATCACCGAAGACATCCAGAGGGGGAATTCTACATCTGCCTCCAATGTGTCTTATTCCCCTGAAGGCAGCCAGTGGACTCCGCATTGACAAACGGCAGCCTTGCCAAACCAAAGCGACACGCGAAAACAGCGTCTGGTTTCACTGTACGTGTCAAATCTTGGCTATCGCATCACATCGTCTCAGCCACCGCAAAGATGTGTTTGTCATCATTTATTTGGAGATTTGTTTGCATAGTAAATGTTCCGCTTAGTCAGGCTGAGGCCCGCCCTGGTGTCTGTCAAATCTAAGAGTCTGACATGAGGATGTCTATTTCTCTGCTGCTGAAGTAGGACAGTGTGTGCCCTTTTGTAACCTAGGCATCATTGAAATATTGTTGTGATGGATCCATCAGCTACGATCATTTAAAAAAATGTATGAAAAGATCTGTTCAGCAAAACTTGTCTCCGCAACAACTGCCGTTTCCACTAAGTTTGCATAATCTCTCTATCCGAATGGGGATTCCTCCTGATGTTCTTGTTTCCATCAGCAGTCCAAAGACGTGCAGTTTAGGACATCTGGGGGCTCCAAATTGAATGTCTCAGGGTGTAACCCGCCTCCTGCCAAATGCATGCTGGGATAGCACTCGGCTCCCTGCACCTGTGAGCAGCACTGCAGCCCCAAACTCCCCCGTAAGCCACAAATAGTTTGTTTTAATGTTGTGGATTTATGCTCCGCTATCTCAAAAGCGTTCTGCCTCCAAGTCTATAGAGAGCAGATGTGCAGATATTGAGTACATGTGTGTAAACATATATTTGCATAAGTTGAACAAACTACATAGATTCTTAACATTCGGATAGAGTAAACACAATTTGTTCACAGCAAATAAGTAGGCAGCACTTCCACTACTTTTCGTTGTGGATTGCAAAGATAAAACATCAGCATCTAGTTCCCCAAAAAACAAGGCAACGACAGCGTATAAAAATGTATTATGGTCGTGTTCTCATGACTGCAAATACAGAGAGGGACAATCGCAGAACAAAGATTAAGTTAAAAATTACCAATCTCAGGTCTGGAAGTGAGTAAAGTTCTGCAGAGAACCAGAAGAAGAAGATTCCCTGAGAGAGCTACAGTCATTGAAGAAGTTCAAATGTCATCCTGAACTCTCTTATGTACAAATTGAGCACAGGCAGCTATGTTAAAGCTGCACACACATGCACACACTATACTATACTGTCAGTGGAGGGGGCACATCTGAAGCCTATTAGGCCCCCTCTGATACAAAATGCATACCAGAAACGCACACACACACACGCACCCATGTGAATACAATCAAGAATCAAGACCTTGGTTTAATCACACAATTCCCATTATTTCTTTTTTATTTAAAAAAAAAAAAAAAAAAGAAAGAAAAAAAAACTCACCGGCAGTCTCAGTCTCTATAAATTCTTATTTTTGACATTTTACCTCTGATACACACGCACGCACACACACACACACACACACACAAATAAAGACTCAGGCTCATTACACCACTGACAGACTTCCCAGGGTATCATTAGATCTGGGCTGTATATTGTTGCAGTGCACCAAGTATTTCTGGAATCTGCCGCATGCACAAAAAGTCATTTCACAGAGCGTCTCCTCTTCTCACCACTCTTCCTCCTCCTCCTCTTCCTCCTCCTCCTATTCTCCTGGGTCTCATATTTTCCTCTCATCCTCTTTGTGAGGTGTGTGTGTGTGTGTCAGGACTGGTTCAGAATCTGTCTCTGACCTAAATCTCATCTTTTTTTTTGCAATTTTTTCAAAAAGAAAACATTTTGCGAGTAAAATCGTTGACAGTTTGTCCTAGATTTTGTTCATTCGTCATTCATTTTTAATAGTAAGTATGTTGGAGAGGGAAAGACTAAACGCTACACAGAGAAAAAAGTGCATGAACGTAACACACACTGTCATTTATACTACATTTTTGTTTCTCAAGCACTGCTGTGATTCTGGGTTTTAAATCTTTCGGTTGTTGAGATTTAAATCAATTATCAATTATTGGTTAGTTTGCCATTAAACTGGATTTAGATATTTGTTTCCTTTCAACTATGAATCTTTAAGACATGACAATCACTTGACTTCTGCTCTGATGTGACATTGAGATCAAAAAAGTTTTGTGAATCCAGTAAAACTTCATTTTGTGGAAGGAGTAGAGTTTTATATTAACTTTGTAAATCCACTCATTTCTGCTTATCAGCAAATGGTGCTGATAATTTGAATGAACATAGTGTCCATGGTAGAACGTTCTTGCAGTGTTAAGTCATAACAAAACATCTTTATAATTTTGTTTATGCAATGAGAGAATAAGATGACTTAATGAATGATGTTATGCAATGAAAAGGTTCATTCACTGAGGGCAAACTACTGAATTTTAAATATTTCAGTCGTTTGTTTTCCCTGAGAAATTCAGTCCTTTCCCCGTTTAGTTTACTGTAACTTCTCCAGCTTCAAGCAGCTGCTACATATGTGTCTAACTTTTCAGACTGAAAATATTGTCACTCCACTGTGAACATCCTACAGACTGGATAGAATCCTGCTTGGATTTGGTGTTAAAGCCACTGTCAAGAGCCAAAATTTCAGTTTTTATTGTTTCATTCTGTAAGAGAGGACATTTATACAATATTATCAACAGTGTGAAAAGTTAAGATTATGGATTTTTATCCATGATCATTCCTCTCAGAAGGTAGGTACAAATGATCTATGATCTCACTCAGGTTGGATGATATTTTACATCACAAATAAACTGCCGCTGCCTTAATCTTTTTATGAGTTGTTTTGAGCTAGGTTTTTGAAAAATATATATTATTTCATGTCTTTAATGACCCCCAGATATCATTTTCCCTGTAGTTTAAACTCCCAGTCATTATTCCCAGCAGAGATGCCACAGGCTGATGACCCATGACAGAGTAAATCCAGGGATTTCCTGCCAACCTGTTACTGCTCCTCACTGTAAATGACATTTTACCCGCACGGCTCGCATTGTTATCACATTTGATCATGTGATGAAACCATGAGAAGAGAGACGAGGGCCAAAAGAGGAGTGTACATGTTGCACACATGCACACACACACCGGTTTGCACAGCTATTCTTCTTAGGACACGGCTTTGACTTCCATTCATTTGGACAGCCTAAACAAACCATTATCCCCAAACCTTATCTGTGACTTATAACCCTAACTTTAACCTAATCACAATTCAAATCTTATCCCTAAACTCAACCAGTTCCTCAGAAATTAGGTTCTGCCTAATTAGGACCAGGCTTTGGTCTCCATGTCCTGACAAAATCAGCAAACAAAGGCACTGTACATACTGTACACAATCTATGTGAGGTCCATCACAGTTTGATCTATCTATCTATCTATCTATCTATCTATCTATCTATCTATCTATCTATCTATCTATCTATCTATCTATCTATCTATCTATCTATCTATCTATCTATCTATCTATCTGACTTCCTGTTACCTGATCTTCCCTGCTAGGCCAATCTAAACCCCCAATCCTCTTCCTGTCCTTCCTCCCTCTCCCTCCAATCTCTCCTTTCGTCCTTCTTCCCTGGCCAGCTACTTTTGTCTCCATCCATCTTTCTCTTTTGTGCACTTTCATCTTTTTTTTTTTTACTACCTTTTTTAATCCACTCTTCCTCCATTACTCACCACCCTCCACCCCACACACACACACACTTTATCTCTCTAACCCAAAATGATCCATGACAAACTTCACTTCCCTTAACTCCATCCACGTCCTTTCTTGAGTTCACCATTTATCCCTTCACCTCAGGAATCTCTCATCCTTCCTCTTTACTTCGCCTTCATCCTTACTCCCTTCCATTTCATCACTCATCCTGCAGTATTTATTTCCTGAAGCGAAAGTGCTATCCTTCACTCTCTTCTTAGTGCTTCACTCTTTTGTTCTAATCCTCCGCTCCCCTGACACCTCATTCGAGGCCTCAAAATCTCTTCATAATTTTTCCCGTTGGCGGTCATTTGTTTCAGCAAAAACAGTCCAGCGAAATCTCTGCTGACCTCACACACACTTTAACACAATGCAGCAAAGTGTGGGAATAATTCTGTGCAAGATATTTACGACGTTTTGTTTTTTACTTTAGTTTATATTCAGCTGTAAAATTACAAAGTAAAGTTTTGTAAGTTTATCACAATAAACATTTTCAAATCAGTTAAACAAAGGACAACTTTTATCTGGGGTGAAACATTCAAAATGATGACCGGAGTTATGCCACAAAGAGTGTTTGTGACAAACATAAACATTATATTGATATTTAGTGAATATATTTTACATTACAATTTAAGTAAGTTATGTCACAATATATTGTTACTGAATTACCACCTTGACAAAAGTCCAGTAGACATTTTTAAAATGTATAATTTCCATTGCAAGCTAAATAAATCTAAGAGAAAAATTCAAATACAGTAAAAAGGGAAGTTTTTAGTTTGAAGCAGGTTCTCTGCTCTCCAGAAAATCCAAGCACAGATTCATCACTTACGACCAGAAAGACAGCTGTGCTGTTTCCATTCAACAGTTCTCTTCTCTGTTAACAGCCAGACACATGCAAAGTCACTGGTTTCCCTCTGGTATCAATTCAGTGTGATGTTTGTGTGTTTGTCAGCTGCTGTTTAATAGACACATCAGTCCACAGTGGAGCCATTGTCCCCGACGCGTCTTCTCAGCAACTTCATTGGAACTAATTGATTGCTGAAGAGCGTGGGCGTTTTTGTCTTCGTGACAGGAGCAGGAGGCACACAACATGTCGGTGTGTGTGTATGCGACATGTAATGTCTTCCACCCTGCGCTGAAGAGGGCACCCAGCACCTCTGGCCTTTTATCTTTAACACTTTGCATTGCATCTGAGCCAAAGTGTCAAATGGCAGGACACTGCAATGACATGGGAAGACAAGAGGAACCTTCTTTGTCCCTGCAATGATTTCAGTCAGTGTGTAATCGCTCTTTTCTTTTTTATCTTTCGCCTTCCTGTGCAGTCTTGCTGTGCTCTGCAGGAATGCCCAGCTGTACTGTGTAAAATGTCCCATAATCCTTTAATGTCTCCAGCCCAAGAAAATAAAAAAATAAAAACACATGAGCAAAGCTGAGGATGTTTATCTATTTCACAGAAATTGTAGCGGATGAATGTCTCTTCCTCAAGCTGGAGCAGCTAAACTAATACTTGATATAAAACACTGGCGAGTTGTTTGTCATCTCAACACCACAGCTAAGCATGCGAGAGCTCCACTTGGCCAACAGTGACATAGGAGACGAGGCCAAGTTCAACATTAGTCCAAGTGAAACAAAGTTTTCACTAGGTGTTATTGTGATCTTGTGGTTTGTTGAACATAATAAAAGAGTTGGGTGGACATTTACATGCCAGTAACGCCAATCCACGGGCCCGTTTCAAAAAAAAGCCATGTGTGACTTATGAAGGCACAAGAATGTGTACCCGACAGGAAAATCAGTGTATTTTGCATGTTGCACATTTGGTGAAACCTTTTGACCTAAAGTGAGTCAACAACAATATGATTGATTGCATTGTGGTAAAGGCATTAACTGTATATCCCTATTCAGGACAGTGACGGTGAACATACAGAGTACATTAGTGGTCGCTGCGCCTTGGTGCAGTCTTACAGACTGTGGCTATCTTGTCTCGTCCACTCTTGTTTCTTATTAAACTGTGACGACGCGAAAACAACAGATCAGCCCATAGCAGAGGGGGCAAGAGGAGGATCAAACCTCTTGAGAGCAGCAGGGGATAAAGCTGCTCTGTGTCTTCCAGTTTTCAGGGTGTGGCAGAGTGTAGAGGGTTTAGATAAATAGCTTTCAGGACTTGAACCCCCCCTTGGTGAGCGTCTACTGCTGTGATTTGTAACGCTCGTGTTAAAACAACTGCCATCGCTGTGGACCACTGGGATTGGATTTGGCGCGCGCACGCACACACACGCACACGCACACGCACACGCACACACACACACACACACACACAGTAGAAGACTACATGGTTAAAGCCACATTATCGAGACTCCTGTCTTTTTCCTTCTCATTTTCTTTTCTTCTTTTTTTTTAAACCAATTATCTGCACCACCATGACCTCTACCTCCGGTATTTGCATCTTCTTTAATGCTTGTTTTTCATCTCTTCATTCACTCTCTTCCACTCTTTCTTTCTTTCTTTCTTTCTTTCATGGATCCATCATTTGTTCTCTGCGCACATTCACAGGTCCTTCATCCATTACCTCGTCCTCTTTCCCTGCTGTCCCCTCTTCTCACTTTCCTTTCGGTGACATTGTCGTTGAGGTTTCCCTCTTTTTCATGGACATTTTCCGCGTCCATTCATCTTCTGTTGATTCATGCCATGCAGCATTAGGGGCAAAAGTGCAGTACTGGTACTGGTGTGCACTGACCATTTAACCCGTCATGACATGTTTTGCAGCAGAGCTTAACTGTTTAAATCCACCAGTCTATCCCAGGACTTGGAAGGAATGGTGGATTGTTAGATTTATCTCTCAGATCATTCCACCCCCGAGGAATTCTGAGTAATTACTAAAACACTGCCGATGCCTCTACATGACATATGTCTAGGTGATCTTGTACCAAACACAGCCCACTGCTTCTTTTTTTTTTTGCAGTAGAATCCACTTTTGTGACTTTTGTGGGCACTTCTGGCTTTGCTAGCACAATGCTGCAGTGGGTTTTCTTCCTTGCCTCCATTAGTCTTAAAGGAGACATATTATGCAAATAAATTCCTGGAATTATTGTCTGGCGGAGCTCCGCTTTGTCCCTAAAAAACGCGAGAGTGCAGGCGAGGGCAATAGTATCTGTAAGAGCGGAAGTCTGCAAAGTGTTCTATTCTTGGTTGCACAGTGCAGCACAGAGTTCTACACAAACTTCCAGCCTCAGAATATTTACGTGTCCAGTGGATACATTTTATATATGAATGTCGGCAAATGATCGCTTTCCCAAATGCTAACTGCTGTTAGCTGGCAGAGCCTCAGTGACGCTGAAGTAGTTTCCTGTGTCTCATTTGCATTTTAAGAAACAGGCACTCAAAACCGAGTGTTCTGAACAGGGCTGTTTTGGCAGAGTGATTGAACTGCTATGTGCTTCATCTTAAAGCCCAATTTATACTTCTGCGTAAAGTGCTCTGCGTAGGCTACGTAGAGACTCTGCGTCGACGCAGAACCTGTCGAAGAGCCTCTGCGTCGTCTCCGGGTGCACGGAATATTTTTTAAGTGTCCGTCACTCCGTCAAGGGACTACGGAGACGGCAAGAGCTGCGATTGGTCCTCAGGACAGGCTGAGCTAAGCTGCTCTGTGCCGGCTCTCAGTGCGCTCCGGGCGTCCTGACAGAGGCGGAGCTGATCCCCGCCGATAACGCCGCTGCCGAACTATAAATACGTCATATCTATACACACACAGCACATGTTTAGACCCTAAATGGCAAATTTCTCGCCTCAAATTATCTTAAAACTGCGTTCCGTGACACAGAAAAGTGAGAAACGGCCACTGTTTCAACAACAACAGTCTTTCGCTCTCTTTCTTTCTCGGACGCCATTGCTCACTGTAGCCAGAAGCACGACAACCTTGCGCAGCGACCCCTACTGATCGGGCGGGAAATTGCAGCGAGTGTCCGTCACCACGACGCAGAAGTATAAATGCTCGAGGCGTCTCCGTGGTGACGCAGACGGATAACGCATACGCAGTCGGAGAAGTATAATGTGGCCTTAAGGTATTTTGACCAAAGCATGTCACAGACATGTTCATTAGGACACCATAGAACTAGGTTAATTTGTAGAAATAAGGTATAATATGAGACCTTTAATGTAAAAGGAGACAGCATGAGACATCAAATATTTAAAAGTTACTTACTACTGCTTTAAATGTTGTAAAAGTAAAACCATTCACTGTAGTTGAGATGAATAGGAAATGGCGCTTTCCATTTATTAGTGCAGTGAGCAATCGCTAAATGGAAACTGTAAATTCTGCTCCACAGACAAATCTAAATTCTCTTTGTTACTGCCTGTACTTAAAGACTTCCATACGCTGTCAGTGACACCCAGCCCCCATGTACTGAATCTCACAACAATCGGTTCCTTTTTCATTAATAAAAGAGCCGCACACTGTGGCTGTGTTTCTTACAATATAACTCACTCAGACAGGAGGAGCAAATATGGTGTTTGTCAGGACTGTTTCCTCCCGTGGATTACGTGGGCTTGCATGCAAAAAGACATATGCTTTATATACTGGATATGATATGATATGAGTTTCTTTTTTAAAAATAGAACACACATGATACATATTTACACAATATGCTCCAACACAGTCACTAAGGGATTGGCTCCAAGCTTATTTTGGCGTCTCCTGTACAGTCTTTGAGATAACCTGGAATGTCAGCAATATAATGGGGCAGGCCAAGAGGAAAGGAATTGGAACCAGAAGGTTGCTGGCTCAAATCCCAGGAAGGGCTGGAGTGTCCCTGAGCAAGGCACCCAATCCCCCAATGAGGTCAAATTCACTAGAACTAATAAATAACTAATTCTAACTATATAAGACAAACATTACACAAAATTTTTGTCCATGATGGCCTGGCCTCACAAAACATAACTACTCAGGTCAATATTTGAGGTAGACATTTTTAACAACGTTTCTGGGAAATAAAGTCAATAAAATATATGGATATAAGTTAAAAAAAAAACAAACAAGCAAAATAGATTGGCACCTTTAAACACTGAAGTGATTATGATGAGTGAAGGACGGCATTCTGTGACATTCAGGACTCAAGTATGAGGCGGCGAACTTTGGGGTAAATGATAGAACGTCTTTAACTCAAAGCATGATTTTTCACAAGAAAAACTATTCATGTGCCATAATCCTAACCTAGCTACGGGTCATATATGAGAGCAAGGACAAGCAGCTTGTGTGGTCATCTAGGTTGGGTGTACTAGTGTTTATTGTGCTTGGTTACAATTTTTATGCTACCAGCCAATCTGTTTTCCACCAGTTCATTTTCCACATTTTTTATATTCTTCACACTGAAGTAAGTGGGGTGTGTCTCTCCCCTTTATCCCTGACTGAAACCAGTATTTAATGACCTTACAGACACCTGTTTCTGCTTAATGTTGCCGGACTCCAGCTGCCATTACATACGTTCAGGTTCATTTCAAATCTGCTGTGCCAAGAAATGGCACAGAATGTGTAATTGTTGGGTAATTTCATTTGTTTCGCAGCAGGAACAAGTGGGGGTATTTTATCCGCGTGGCTTTTTTTTTTTTTTTTTAACTACCTGTCTTTTTTCATTCTTCTTCCTCAAACATCACAGACACCTTCTCTTTTCCAGCTCCCAATGTCTCACACGTTTACTGTCAATTTCCGCTCTGCATGTGTCTAATTCCTCTGTCTGTTGTGTTGTCTCTGTTCTGGCCAACATCTGCGGGCTGCCACATAAGAGATGCTGTTGACGCGACACACACAAGTGACACCTTGAGACACACGCACACAAACATTATGTCACGGACACACACGCTCACAATTACTGTCACACACGGTTAACTTCAACCGCGCAGACAAACAGCCACGAACACACGCACACACGACACGCTTTGGAGATCAAAAACACCTCCGCACTCATGTGTCAGCACAATGATATCTACAGCCAACACACACACACACACACACATGCACACATACTCGTTCAACCCTCACATTGTGTGTCAAAGTGTTTCCTCCACCGGCAAGTCCACATACCACACACACACTCACACAAAACCACACGCTGTAGGCTCCAAACTAAATACGGGTGATTTTCATTGAAAGGACAAAGCACTACTGTGCTGCTTATATTACACAATACTGTGTATCATATTTAAAAAATACACAGTAAAATAACATTTTCAGTTTATAAGCTGAGAAATTATAACAAAATGAAGGTTTTGGTGGGGGTTTTATATACAGTATGAGCAGAAAAGTTTTTTTTTGTTATAAAATTAAACAGTGGACATCTGGCTCTGCATTTACAGTATATGTAATGTGAGAAGACACTCGGCATTAACCCACGCTCAGCACAACACTGATCACACTGATTTTTCAAATAACCACAAATCAAATATCTGGTCCTACATTAAAAACAAACATCTGCAGAAAACATTTAACAGTCGTGTTCTACAAACAAAACAAAAGATCTGATTGTTAACAGTCTTAAAATAAACTTCGTCAAGAGGGATAATCAGTTGCCTAGTAACAGCTAAACCTGAAGCGGACTGTCATAAACAGGGATGAGTGGAGCCAAAATGGCAGCACATGAGTAGCCACTTGTGCGTAAATGCCCTTCCATCTTCACTTGAATTTATAAATATCTCTCATTTTGCATCAGCCTCTTTTGAATGCATCCCTTCATATTTAAAGTAGATTTTACAGCGTAACGTAATTAAGAATTACAATTTTGACCTGGAGCAGGACTGTTTCATATCACTCTGACTTTTATGAAACTTTTTAATTCATATACTGTATTGAATATTGGCCTTTGAGCCCAAGGGCTAAATACTCGTATGACTGAATGTTAAGAACTTTCACAAACACGTGAAATATAAACATATGTCAGCCATTACACAAACACTAAAACCTCCACAACCCTTGCATGCTTCCAGTATTTCTCAGAGCCGCAGCTTATATACATGTATAAAATCTTATCTGACAAGCCAGTTGGTTTGGGTACTAAACCCTTATGCTTCTCTCTTTTGTTTTTCCGTTTCTTTCTTCCTTCCACAAAATATTTGATGTTCAGAGGCCTGCGAGCACTTAAACTGAACAAAGGAAAAGTAGGAAAGAAAAAGATTGGAAGGAACACGCTATTATGGAACTGCGAGTGGAGTGATGGGTGCGAAAATGCAAAGAACGACAAAAAAGAATAAAAGGACACCCTACATTCCTGCAGGTCCCCGAGTCTCTAACAAACCCCCTGTGACAGATTACCCCGCTCCGCCTAAGAACAACTAACACCCGTCTGAATGTGTACGTCTGGGCAACGCTGACTGAGAAAACAAACTCATTAATTCTGTAAGTGCTGAAAGCAAAAACAAACAGCGCTTCTCTCTGAGAACTAATGCAATCTGATCAAAATAGGACGCTGATGTGAGTGTTTGTGCTTTCAAGTGACCCCCACCCCCTTACTCACCACAGGCGAGGGGGGGGTGGGGGAATATTGTATGAGACATAGTGTGTGTCTAAAGTCACCGTATGTGTGTGTGTGTGTGTGTGAGAGGGAACACAAACATGGAGGGAATTCAAATGAATAAATGAAGACTGCAGATTGAGGGGAAGTTGGAAGACAAGTGAATGACATGTGGCGACAAAGAGAGAAAGACAAAGACAGAGGTATGATGGGAGATTAGTTACGTATGCTCAGCAGAGGGCAGGGGGTCCAGTCAACCACACAAATGGCGCTTTTCCACTACATAGTACCGTCTCGCCCCAGGTCGACTCTACACAGTTTGGTCGGTTTTCCTTTACAATAGAGTACCTGCTCAACGTGGGCGGAGTCATCACAGCGCGGCTGCATGAAACTCTGTGACACACACAAACTAGCGTTCGTTAGACTTAGTTTAATATTTAGAAAAGATTTGTTCAGTACTACCTCCATGACCGGAGCCGTCTGACACTGAACTCGGTTCGTGGTTCGGCTCGTTAAATGACGAGATTTTAGATTTTACCTTTGCTAAATGTTAGAGATTAACGCATGTTTTCAGGTACTAAAAAAAAAAGTTCCAGATACTATCGCTAAAAAGCAAAAATAACCATGCCGTGCCGAGGAAAAATGTGGAAAAGTGCCAAAACAGGCTTCCCTTTCAGGACACTGCATTCCCATTCATTTGGCAAAACAAAGCGTTATCTGTCACTTAAACTATAACCATTTATTGCCTGACCGGTTTAGGGCTGACCCTTAAATCTTAGCCCTAAACTTAACTAATTCTGGGATAACCCACACCTTAGTCTATAATTTGCATTAGGTGCCCGTATAAATACGATCAAGGATTTTCTCTGATCATATTCATTTTACAAAATAAAAACATTCATTGATCCTGCCTAAATTTGGTGGATAGGTTATTTCAAAATAGTTGTATAGAATAAATATTTTATCTAATCTCAAATTCAACCTTTATGTATCTCTAACTGCAAATCACTGCACCCTGGCTGCAAAGACTAAACTAAACAGAATGAGAGAGGAAAGAGTGTAACGAAAGGAAAGGAAGAACTTTAATCGTTCGTAGGTAAAAAAATGCCTTCTTCCTGCTTGAACTTCTACCCACTAATTGATTAAAATGAGATAATGGCAGCTTTTCCTGTCGCCAAATTACTTCTGCCTTCCCCTGGGAATACAAACACCCTCAGGGCTTCCATGGGTTATGAGGAAAAAGGGAGCGGAGAAACAGCCAAATAAACATGAAAATAAAGAGAGAGAGAGAACGCTGGTGTGAGTGTGAAATTGAACAAGAAGATACAAGAAGAGAGATAAAAAAAAAATTGGACAGATTAGGAGCAATTCACCACTCACCAAAGAGACAAGGGAAAGACCAAATTGACTCAAGTAGTGAATTATGTTTAAGGTGCAAACGCTGGGATCACATTTGGGGTCACGTAGACAGGAAGTGGACAACCAGTTGATCATATATGAGGAATCTTATAGGCAGAGTTTCTTCCCACACTCCTCGTCTTGCTTGTAAAACGAGTTAAGCTTTTGTTGAATGCCAAATAATTCAGAAAGCTTTTTTTTTAATATGGTGCTGCTGTTTATTGCTCTGTACCAAAGTGAAAATGTGGGGGCTTGAAAAGAAGCTTTTAACGAGTGAGTCAATAACTTATGCTCTGCTTTTCCCTCCTCTTGTGTTTGCCCAGGGCATGACTGTGTTTGCTCAGAAATATACGGTCCCTCCACTCTGCCTCTGCTCCTTAATTGTGATGCAAGGTTTCCTAAACTTTACCTCTTTGACACTGAAAACGTCAGCCAGCAAACCCAGGCAGTTCCCTGACACATATTCTCTTCAGAATTGTTAGTTAAGAGCCCAATCAATTTAATGGAATGAGCAGACGTATTGCAGTGAAAAACTACAAAATGAAATCAGGACAAACTGGTTTAATACTAACTTTGTCACATTGGATTGCATTTCTGCTCTTCAGACACTGATATTTGCCCTTGTGAGTGATAAAAAGCCACAGGGTTGATCAAACAAATAAATTCCAATGAATGATCATAACGTTCTATCCACATATCTTGTGTTATACGCTGATATTTTGGCCTGTGGGGGGCGGCACAAGAGAAAAGCTCTCACAGCGTGTTCAGATGGAGTCAATTTCCCACAGGATTTTTAATTTCCTCATGCATTAGTGATTTTTTTTTTGTTATACGGCTAATGCTAGAGGAAAGGTCAAAAGTCTCACTGAAAACATCAAGTTTAATCCTCGGTGGAGCAAACTGATGTGACGTGACCCAAAATATCATACTCCAGATCAGCATGTCAGACGCACAAAGAGACTTGTCGACACATTAACATTCCCATCCCACACCCTGTCACCAGATGGGCTAAAACAAATATGAAGCTTCAAAACAGTTACACGTTTTGAAGCTTCTCCGGAAAGACAAATTTACAAGTTCAGATGACCAATCTTATCGTCCTGTGGCTGTTTATTATTTCCAAGTAGCTTTAAAATCCCTTTCTATTTGTACACTCAGATTTCTTTATCAGTCTCTCTCTATCTCTTTCCCCCGGGGCAGCATTTCCAGTCAAGGCAACAGGAAGACCAGTGAGCTCACACTGTGACTTTTATCCTGAAAACACGTAGAACAGGAGGAAATCCTGTGTGATATCTGTCGCCGATGATGATTGCAGACCCGAGAAATGAAACAATGAGAGCACGCTTTCAACAGCACTTTGACACACACACACACACATGCAGAGTTCTTCACTGACTAATTATCACTAACCTTGAGTGACTCATGGTCAGCAGCATGGGTTTAGAATGGAGAGGAGGGGAGAGAGAGCATGTACAGGCCAAAAAGATATGCTATTATATGGAAGATAAGATGTTACATTTCAAGTTGTGAGCAACATGTCTATAACTAAACCCAAAGCTAATAATTAAGTGTAATCATCCACAGAATACACCTTTTATTGAGAGGAAAGGTCATAATCAGGGTTCAGTGAAACATCTCAAGAAGTTGTGTAACATCCTGGATTGAAAAGTTTTTTTAAACGACACAAACACTATAAAAGCCTCTTGCAGAGAGATGAAGCTCTGCCAGAATCTTGCCCTGGCAGCGCGCACACACTGACTGCACTGCGAAGCTCCTTCAACCTGACAAGCAAATTCTGCTAAATCACATACATCCCACAATAACAGGAGCCAAAACGCAGACCGGAGACCACAGTGGAGAGAATATTTGAGAAAATAAAACACATATAAAAGGGTAAATAAGCCTTGATAGAAGGTGCGAAACTGAAATGTTCACTACAAATTAGTAGATAGATAGATAGATAGATAGATAGATAGATAGATAGATAGATAGATAGATAGATAGATAGATAGATAGATAGATTGATTACCTTTATAAGACAGTCTCAGCCGAGGTACATTTAACTTGCTCGCTGAGACGCAGGCGATGATGAGCGCAACAAGAATCGTGAAATGAGTAAATTCCTTCATTCTGTTAAAAATGAATTATTCTGCTTCAGTTGATAATGATAATTTTTTAAAATGTGTCGCTAACAGTCAAACACATTATTCCAGGGGAATATAGCGGGGGGAAGTGCAGGTACGCTCTCCTCACTGTGCCAGTGTTTTCAGGTAGTTCCCCTGTGCGTAAAAGTGTGTCCAACCGATGTTCGCTCCACGGAGCGACTGCCGCTCTGATGAGCTACTTAAATGAGGCTGACGCTCCTGCACTGCTCTACCAGAGCAGCTGCTCAACACAAGTCTGTGTCAGAGAGAGAGAGAGAGAGAGAGAGAGAGAGAGAGACCACGCCTTTACAGCAGAGAGCGCGCGCGCCTCCAATGACCTGTTCCTCCTTTACGCACGGCAGCAGCCGCTCCACAAACAACGCGCCGTTGGAGACGCGCTCTCACACATGAATTATATCCCCATTAAAATCATCTGGAAGTACCGTGTGTTTAGCAACAATCATAAATGCTGCGTTGAGAAACTTTTATTGAGACCACATCAAAGTTCAGCTCCACACGAAACTCTGAACAAGGAACAGACGCAGAAAAGACACAGCACCAGGGGCGTACACAGACAGTGTGGGGGCAGGTGCTCCACTCAAACAAAGGGGGCAGGATAGCTGATTATTGATCAGGTTAATTTGGTCTTTTTATATATATAGATGAGGTTAATCTATATAATGGTATATATAGATTAACCTCATCCCTATAGGATATGTTTGTTTGGGTATAAGACAGCTTGGTAATGAAGTTTCAATGGCAGAAAATGAATCAACAAACCCCAAAACATGCGTCTCCCCCTGTCAGATGTGAGTCCTGGACATACTTGGCCTTTCTTCACCCCCAGGACGCCACTGGGACGTGCTCAGTACTTTAATTAAGTTGCAGGCTACCTTCTTCACAACCCCCCCCCCCCCCCCCCCCCCCCCCCCCCTTCCATGTGCATCTATTCACAGGCAAATCTTTACGTGAACCCAGGGTCACGACAGGGTGAGAGCAAGACATTTGAGGTGTCAGGGCAACTTTTGGGAACACTTGTTTGCAGCAGGAAAGAGGCTCTCATACATGTTTCAAAAAGGCCTTGAAGCAAGGAGGAAGGAGGTGTTGTGGGAATGCTGGGTGCTTGAGATGAGAGTGTGTCATGTAGCTGCGCTGAGGGCTTTTTGTCTTCTTAAGCTCTGCTCATTCACGTGTTGAGAACTTTTCATGTTCTGGCAGATCAGCAGGGTCAATCCTGTGCTCACAACAACATCACTTTTTCCTCTGCTTAGCATTTGTAACAACCCATAGTTAGATAGCCTCACTTTATTACTAGTATATTGTAATAGATTAGATTTTTTATTCAACTCACATTTGCATTCTGTTTACCTCAATAAAGCATAGTTATATTTGTGCACATACTATACACTCATTAGACACTTAATTTGGTAAACCTACTCAACTGATTGTTAACACGAATATTAAACAGCAAGTCGCATTTGGAATTTATTTATGTATGTAGAAGTGGTAAGGACGGCCTGTTGAGGTTCAAACTGAGCAACAGAATGAGGAAGAAATGTGATATAAGTGACTTTAAACTTGGTGTAAACTTTTGATTTAGTGGTATTTTCACACAGAGCTTACAACTATGGTCCTGTATGAAAATGCCTTGCCAATGCCCAAGGGCAGAGGAGAAGGATCAGTTTGATATAGAATAGCAACCATATTGCCATTACAACCTGTGTATGCAGAAGACAATCTCTGAATGCACTAGGGCTGCAACGCACAATTCTTTTCAGAATTGATCAATCTGTTGATTATAATTGGAGTAATCGTTCGGTCCATTAAATGTCAGAAAATGTTGTGCAGGTTCCCAAACCTGGAATTGATGCCATGTTTTGTTCACAAACCATGAATTATTCAGTTTCAGTGATTTATTTGTGATATGGAGCAAAAGACACCAGAGAATATTAACATTTAAGAAATGGAAAAATCAGAAAGCTTGTTTTAATTCTTAAAAAAATAAACACTCAAACCGATGAATCGATTATCAAAATAGTTGACGATTCATTTAGTAATCGATTCATAATCGATTCATAATCGATTACCGAGTAATTGTTTCAGCACACATCGTGTTGAACCTTAAAGCAGATGGAATACAGCAGCAGAAGACAACACTCCTGTCCTTTTCTTTTAGATTTGCTGCACCTAATATAGTGACTAGTGAGAGGGATTCCTCCTCTGTGGCTCTTCCTGATGCGTCTCCTATTTTTAGGATAGAGGGTGTCCCTTACTGTACAGAGTGTAAAGGCCTTTCAGGCTAACTGTGTTGGAAGATATAAATATAACTGACTTGACTTGATTATAATGAACCTGATTATATTTACAGATAAGGCATATGCAACAAATACATAGATTTGCTGGAGCTATTTTGGAAAAATATAACATAATGAATCACACTGTGACTTGTGAGCGATGGTCTATCACAATTCTGTAATCAGTGTTTTCTGGAAACAAAGGGGAACAAAATGATGAGTGCACAGAGTTTGAAACATTCATTCAGTACAAAGAACAAGGTAAAATCACTGTGGACGACAGTGCTGACAACACTTAATTTCAGTGGTGCTTCTCAAAATTAACATCAGGTTTGAAGTAACTGCTGAAGTTTGCTGATTGAATAAATGTGTTGTCACTTGTCTTCAAACACGTTTTTCTTTGTGTGTGTGTGGATCCTTTCAACGACAAACATGTTTAAAAAAATGTTTTTCCCATTTGAGATGTCAGGGTTGCAGTGTGTGCCGTTGCGTATTACTGTATGTACGGTTTCTGTGCGTGCTCTTGTTTTGTGTCATCAGGCAAAAAAAGACTTTCTAAGACTCAGTAAAAATTGTAATGTATAATGTTGCCTGGAGGCCAGAGGCTGTGATTATTCATATGTGGCATTTATTTACTTTGCAAAGGCTGTTTTAACTTATATTGAACTCAACCTATAATTTAGATCCCTGTTAATATTCATCACAATCATTAGCAAAGAATTTAGTTTATTCTAAATGAAACAGCTCTGTTTATATGTCGATTACGTGTGCATAAACTAAAACAAATGGGTCTGTTTGCACAGTGGATGTTTATTTTGTATCGAAACAGTTTTTCTCAATAATTTGAACCATCATAAAATTTGCAATCAGTATATACACACAACAACAGAGTTTGCACATTAGTGACAACTGGTGATTGAAGTCGTCGTGAAAAGCTCTCAGGTGGCTGATGATTGCACGACATTTGTCCAAACCGTTTCTTAAGGACACACAGACGTGGGAAACTAACAGAAGAGGAGGCCACAGGCTGAGTGAGTGTTCAAGTGCTGAATACATTCATCTATCTATAAAGCAAGTTGTGTCTGTGTGTGTGTGTATGTGTGTCTGTGACGGGCATATCTCGCTGACCATTAGTCAAATCGACATACAAGTTTGGGTTGAGCATGGCCTGATGGTGTGCATCCCTGATTTTCGCGTATTTTGGAGTAATTTTTATTTTTCCATTGATTTATCACACTACACCAGGCAGTAGGCAGCGGCTCATCAGCAGCAGCTGTGCTGTCTGGAGCAGGGAATGAAGTGACTCACGGTGGGTGAGACATTTTCATACGGTACAACGCAGAACATGTTGTTATACTGAAACGACGAAGTGTCCATTCACCAATACGCGAGCACATATTTATATAGCATTAGCATGCTACAATTTTGCGGCTAACTTGGCGAACCTGTTTCCAAATGCAAGCTAGAGAGGCATTAGCGATTAGCATTAGCGTAGCTAGATGTTTTGTGACTGTCAGCCATGCTGGAATCTCTTAACAAGGCATATCTGATTTGTGGTTTGCACATTCTTCCTACGGGCACTGCACTAGTTTGTAAAACAGCAGCTAGCACATCCTTGCGATTGTGTGTTCCCTGTTTTTGATAAAAAGAACCAGTAACTGGAAATGCGTCTTTAACCACAGGATGTAGGAACAAGAGAAGCTGAGCTGATTAATCTAAGTAAAGTTATTTTTATTTGCTTTACTTTCCCTGCAGTCATTTTCTCCGTAAATCCCCCAGTGTCATTTCCAATCATAGACAACAACAGTAATATGACTTTCAAACATAGTACAGGCAAAAAACAACAACCCACACATTATGTGTGTCTCATTCTTGTAATCCCAACTGTGAGACAATATCATTTACCCTAAAAGAAGCAGACTCCGTTCCAGAATCCCTCTTTAAAGAATTGTGGTCCATTGTCTGATTGAATTGTACAGTCTGAGTGAAGGACCTTCTCTTCGTCTTACAAAATCCTCCAGGGGCTGAGTTGCTCCTAAAGCTGTCAGTCGAGATGAAACGTAAGACCACTTACCAGCATCTTGACATTGCGTCACTTTGACGAATCAGACCGTTGCTCCTTGAGTGGTGATTGGGAATGGCAGGGCAGAAGTTCATGAATTCACAATGTGGGAGTTCGGCAGAAGTGGTGGATGCAGAACGATTTTTGAGGCATAAGACAAGGAGACAGCTGGTGTGCTTTGTGTGTGTGTGTGACCGACGGCTCATAAATGTTTCATCCTTCTTGGCCAAGAGAGTGGAAACACAGATAATGGAGTTGACATGAGTGGGGACAGAGTCAAGGGAGACATCAACATGTTGCCCAAGAGTCACAAAAAACGAACCATCGGTGCAAACCTCATGTGCCTGTTGTAGAGTGGTGACCAGTATACAGTGGAAACTCTGTGGTACGTACAAATAAACACATGTCAATGTTAACAGTGAACAACACTATGGCTACATCCATAGTAGTATTTTTTTTTTCTAGATGGAGGAAATCTATGTTGAGAAGGGCAATTCAGCAGAGGTGGGGTCTCAAGGCTTTTGAGGAGTTGAGAGTTGCTCGACTAACGTTGGTAAAAAGACCAGACTTGGACATTGGGTGTCTGCTTTTGCGGCGTTGTGTCCAAACCTGGCAACCCAGCGACACCAACACCGCTATGTGAAATTCCATTTGACACTAAAATAATCCCAAAAAGGAAGTTAAGACGGAAAGTCAGTTGGCTGCTATTTTAAACTCTATTTTAAGGCCTAATGTCAGTATTCTTTACAATTTAGGCGATGTAGGTTTATTTATCTTCATTTTATTGATGTTAATTATAATTCTTTTTTACATACCTATGAGTACTAGTTAATAGTAAACATTGCAGATAAAACTATCAGCACATCTTTTTAAGCATATTATTTAAACGTGGAATATGTGGGAAATCCTCTTCATCTATATTCATACAATTTGACTTGTAACTTGAACTTACGGGGGGGGTTTGAGCTGCCTTGGTGGAGGTCTGCGCTCTCCAAGTGCTTTTCTAGAGCACACACACACACACACACACACACACACACACACACACACACACACACACACACACACACACACACACACACACACACACACACACACACACACACACACACACTCTCAACTGCTCCTCTCTTTCTCTCTGGAGCACTCACTCAAGCTCATGTATATAAAATACTGTATAATATATAATAAGTTATATGACTCGGTTGTAGTAAAAACAAGTCAACATTGCTTTGTTTTTCAGTTTTTATTTCCACTAAGACTAAGCAAAGGTGTATGCAGCACTCTATTGTGTATTAAGGTCAGAGAAAACAAAGTAACAAAATAATCACAGATTAATTCTGGAGCTTGTGACCATTGAGTCGGGCGTCGTCGTCGTGTGTGGGCTTATCCAGGCTGGACCCGCCCACTTGTACAACTAATAAAACAGATGTCATTAACTTGAGAAGAGAGTGTTCAGGAAAAAAACGTCATGATGGAAATTCCATCCAGACCTGATTCTCTATGAAGCTTTGACAGATCAGACGATGTTTGTTTAGACGAGCTGATGAACTGACGGCAGACCTCTCTCACTCGCTCTCTGTTTCTCTCTCCTAGTACTGAATATCTCCTTTAATCAACATACAATGATGATGCCGGATCATTCAAAGAAGACGGCGTTTGCAGCAATATTCCCACATGTTCCAATTATATAATACAAATACTTCCCTGATAAGTAATGAGCTCCTTCAGGATCCCACAGTGTTCTCGTGAATGAGATGTGTCTGTCATTTCTTTCTTAGCAACACTACCGGTTATACTCGGTCAAATATCGGCAATCGACAATATTGTGCAATTAAATGGTCCAGCCAAAATTGAAGTTGTGATGACGTGCCTGCCATTGAGATGTTTTATTAATCATGTTTCATGCCTTTCGTTGACTTTGGGGCGAAACAGCTTTTGAAACACTTCCAAACACACATTCTCCAACATTCTCTTGAGCCAGATGCTGTAAAGAAAAACAAATGCCTGAAACAGGCATTTTGATTCGTCATGATATGAAAAAGGTTTAAACTTTAACAGCGACTCCTTTCTATTCAGGAGTAACAGTGAACCACTATAAATACCAGGACCTTAGGCAGCTATTATACATTTTATTATATAAACCTCCTACACTGACATGTCAATAACCTGAAGATTTATCAGCTGTTTTGTTTACAGTGCAATAAAACCTCTGAGATATGTACAGTATTTATACATCTGTCACAGCACACTGTCACATACATTATATTTTAAGACTATGCTATTACTGAGTAAAATGCAGGCTTTTTGCTTCATGCACTATTCTTTTTTCTGTCACAAACTCATTTCTGAGAGGAAAATGTCCTCTCAGCCAAGGTCACACATTGTTGGGCTTTACTTCAGGTTTCACGGCTGATTTGACCAATTTATTTGCAACCTTTGAATGAGGGGCTCCAGCTGCTGCTTCGTTAAGATGGACAGGGCACTGACTGATGTTCTACATGACCTTACATCCATTTGTCTGTCTTAGACAGAGATGTTTCACTTTTGGAGGCCTCGGGCAAAACAGACTAAATCAACAACCGACCTATTTTTTTTGCTGCTGTGAAATAAAACTTTTTCTTCTTGTGCTTATGGTTCTGTTGCTCTGAAATCATGAAGCTTTTGGCTGTGAATGTCATGTGGCCTCAAAAGTGGGTTTCTGATCATGGTGTCGCATTAACTAAATTGTAATTACTGTATACAGTCACCGTCAGGGCCCTCCTTTTAATTCAGGGTCCCAATTGCCTGTATATGTTTGACTTTCATTCTGTTTGTGAGCAACATAACTCAAAAGATTACGAATGGATTTTAATGAAATGTAGTTCATGGCCCAAGTGAGATATGATCAGGTATTGGTGGTGATCTGGACAAAGGTGATGGTCCAGTTGTTTTTTTAAATTATTATTTCATATGCAGAAAAGTTGTTGCGTATACAGTCCACACAGTCTCAAACATTATGGGTTCTCACATTAGAGCTATCATATTGTAAATATTTTGACACATATTGCAATCGCAAGATGATTCATAATTGGTACTGTAATGATGTTTTTTATAGGACAGTTCCTTAGTACCATGATGCTCTTTTGCCACACATTTTGTTGCAGTGTCTGGCAATTTGGATATTGTACAAAATTGATGTCATGTGGAAAGTATGACCAGGGCCTAAGTGGAGCGTTGTTGCTTATAATTCACTGATGTCTTGAGCAGAGCGTTTGTGCTGATAGCGCTTTAAAACCTCGGTTGCATGTGTTCTGTTTCAGTTTTGGCCAAAGAGAATTGTTCCTCCAGTGAGCCAGCGATAGTGAGACCAGGGTGGACAGCTATTTGGAAGTGCTGAGGCGAGAAAGGTAACAAGCCAACAGTGATTACATTTTAATATTCGACCAGAGTTTATGTTACCCATGCACAATGGTATGTGTAGGTAAAATTACACACCAAGGACCGAAGGCTTCCATCCGTTATTTCCTCAGTGGATTATTTTGCTCTTCAATGACTTTATATGCTGTGAGGGATGGGTCATAAAATTTAAGAAATCCCAACACAAATGCAGCTGCAGTAATTCTCCCCTCTGTCTTCCAAGCTAGGGAGTTTTGACAAGGCAAACTTAGCCTTGTTTCAGAAGGAAGTGAGAGCTGTTGCTTTTGCCTTAATGATGCATCTATTAGCAGGATCACACTGACCACATGGGATCAGATCTGGCTTCACATGCACACTGACATAAGAAGTCTGACTGTGCAGATGTGTCTGTTGTGAGCGTTTGCGCGTCTGTGTGCAAGTGACAGGTGAGCGAGAGGGAGAATAGAGGAGTCATACGGAGCCGAGTGTGTTGAATCTCTACTCCCGCTGCTGTAACATGAAATAACCAGATGGAAAGCAATCAAGTGGTGATCAGTGTCAGCGCTGAGGCGGTGGCGGCTTTAATGCATCCTGAGAACGATTTCCTTTTCCTCAGGAATGTGGCCACATGCGTCCTCAAACCACCTCCATATGTGTGGTTGTTGTGATCGGATCTGGGGACGCATTGTGTTTTCAGATGTGCGTTGTGGTCGGATCATTGTGCATAGGTCTGAACTGTGCCTTTGTTTTGACCAATATTAGATCCAGAGTGAAATATCTGTCAGCTCTTTGATTCTGATGATATTCTCAATTTTCCTCCAGCAACATGGTTTGTTCTGAGGATCCTCCCTCTTTTGGTCTATGAGAAAACAACAGCAAAACCAATGGTACAGTGTGTGGACATCTTTCTTTCTGTTAGCTCTGCTTCTTAAAAAATAGATTTCTTTCTTGTTTGATTCATTTCATAAGCTGAATGTAAGCATAAATAATAATAATAATAAAAAAAATGTAAAGACAGAGGATGGAAAGGGAAAAGAAGCAATTTTATATATAGATAATCTAAGGAAGGATCGAACAGAAGGAGACATTTGGTCAATTTCTACATAGAATACGGACATTTTTGCATATTAACACGGTACGTGTCTTTTTCTGGCTGATTTATTTAACTTGAAGAGGAGGAGGAATGTGACGGCAGAAAGAAACAGCAGAGGGGTGACCTGATGGTGTCCAGTTCAATCCTGCATCTCATTCCCATCGTCTCTGCTTACATTTCCTTTGTCTCTGGTGTCACTATCTGATGAAGGCAAATTACCAAAAACTGAACTTCAATATGACTGATACATTTTTATTACTGTCATAAATAAAGAATATGCCCAGGACACCATTATATAGACATACAGACATTAAAATACAGAACCTTTTTTCAGGCTTTACACTTATTACAAACGTATTTACATGTAACTTAAACAATACAGGAGATAACACAGGATAAAGTGTGATTAACTAAAGAAAGGGACAATGGAGAGGAAAACATTAGAGGAGAGAGTGGAATAGAGACCGAGTGGAAAAAAGGAAGGTGAGACAAAGAAATGAGAAGTCCAGAATGAGAATCTATAAGAAGGAAAAGGAAAGGTGTAGGGCAATGAAAATGAGTGAGTGAGGAAAGAGAAGGGTGGTAATGTTGGAAAAGAGGTGAAGTTAATGGGCTGAGGACAAAGGATGAGACACGAGGGAATAAGACAAGTGAGGAAACAGAGAAGAAGGAAAGAAAACAAGAGGACAGAGGACGGGATAAAGAGGGGAGAGAGAGAGAGGCAGAAGTAGAATGCACACAGACATTTGGTCTTAAATCCATGTGGACTGCACTCAGCATTTTTGTGGGAGTTTTTTGCAAGTGAACACACACACACATGCACTGTGCTGTTGCCTTAAGGACTTTTTTGTGCCCCAACTCTTAATTAAGACTGATTAGAGCTTGACCTTAGCAGTGAACTTTGTATCTGATGCACACACACACACACACACACACACACACACACACACACACACACACACACACACACACACACACACACACACACACACACACACACACACACACACACACACACACTCACACTCACACACACATACACAGGTTTACTGTTCTTGTTAGGACACTGGGTTGATTTCCAATTCATTTGGACAGCCTAAACAAAGTGTTAACCCAAACCTTAACCATAACCAGTTAATGCCTTACTCTGGACCTAAATGAATCAAGTCTTAAACCCTAAACTTAAGCAGATCCCGAGAAATTAGCTCCATGAGGCCTACTGGTCCTGATAAGATCAGTGTTTATGCCCTAAAGGTCAAATACACACACACACACACACACACACACACACACACACACACACACACACACACACACACACACACACACACACACACACACACTAACACACACACATACAGGACTCCTGCATGTCCTCATTAAGCTGTGACCCTGCCACTGACCACTGGACACTAAACACTCCCAGAGCAGGATGTGACTGACAGGCTGCAGGGACCACATGGGGACTTCCACCATGCTGATATAAAGATCAAGCCTGAGCTGCATGAGGAAGTCATTTAAAGGTCCTTCTGCTTAAACTGTGGCATATTTCAAATGACTATACAGCAGGAGGGAGGATTCAGAAGTTTCCACCTTCAGTGACATTTTGACCTTTAATGCTCCTACAAAATGTTTGCTGGCATAAAAAAACGAATGCTGCTGTCACCACTGTCATCAGAACAGTTTCATTTTCAGAATCCTCATTACTGTAGTTTCATTTGAATGAATTCAGAATACATATTTATTTTCCCTTAATTTTGCTTTGACGTTCAGATTTCAGTTCTGTTTCACCTCAAAGGAAATAAGTTCATAACATACAAATAATGAAAAAATATGATTGACTTCTGCGTTTTTTTCCCCCCACTCTAAAGTTCATTTTCTTCCTGGAGAGTGTGAATGTGGATGAGGTCATTTTCATACAGATGTTGCCACCACAGAAAGTTTTCCATGTGTGTGTTGTGTGACTTCATGTGTGCAAGTAAATGTAAAGGAATAACTCATTGTTATGTGTTATATGTTTATTCACTGCATTAGATTTGCATTTATGATAGATTTCATTCTATCATAAAGCTTACATCTGTTTTAAAACTTAAAAAAAATGATTTAAAAGATATGTGGATCTCAACTCTCCTTTGTTTTCAGAGATAACATCGCTCTTTAATTTATAATTCACTATAGGGTTGTTTTTTTTCCCCAGAATCCAACTGGGTTGTGTTCTGCGGTAGAAGGAACAAAGCCAAAGAAGATCTTCTTTCTCGATTTACTGCCAAACACCTGCACATGCACATAAACACTCCAACGTACATTATATTTCCCATAAATGTCCCACCCATAACACACGTCCTACTTTTTTTCAATGCTAATTCTGAGTCCCACCTTGTTTTTTTTTTTGTGGATGCCACTCAGCACAAAAATCATCTTACCATCATATAGTGGAAACTTGGCTCCTTAAAAAGATGCAATCAGAGGAATGAATGCGCAGACATGCACAACCAGATACAGCTTCATCCCGGGTTTAATCCCAGTTGAGTAACCTCTCATGTCTTCACCTTCCTCCCCCACATCTAAATCATCCACCTTTCTCTCTTCTTTTCTCCAGTCTTTTCTCCCGTCTGTGACCTCTCAGTTGGTTTCCAGTGGAATCCATAAAACAGCTGAAGAGGAGGAGAAACTACCAGTGACAACCTTATCAACGGTCTTTATGGTTTTGATGGTGAGCTGAGTTCCTGTATCGTGCATTCCTTAGCACATGATTTTGAAATTCATACTCGTTTAAGTGCAGTGTGCATTGTGGTTGACAGTGATTTATAGCTCAGTTGGATCAGAGGAATTTCACGATGTCTGTAGTTTTATGTTAAAAACAACCTAAGTGCTCATCACATGTAGAATTTGTCATCACAAGACTCAAAGCAACATATAGTAGTTACTACTGGTTATTATTGGGGTTTGTTTCACCCATTAACAGGTGCATTAACATCTAATGAACGTTACTCACACAGCACATGCTCTTTAGTGCTCTGCTCCATAAGTGGCAGTTTGCTGCATATACACATTACACAAAAGAAACACTTTTCTTGGCTATATATGAAAAAGAAAGAGACTATGAGTTGTATGCAGGAATTACGACCCTCATGTACCTTTTTAAAACATGCGCCCCCTACTGGTAGTATAAATAACAGCAATCGGGTACTTTGGGTACGTCCTAATCGAGTAGTTTCAATGAGGTTTTCACCAGCAGTTCACTAATGGCGCTTTACATGGTCCCAGCTCAGCTCGACTCGATTCCTAGTTTGGTTGGTTTTCCAGTACAGCACGGCTGCATGAAACTGCTGTGACTTTGTTTTACACACGACGCACACAAACGAGTGACCTGTAGAGTAGTTGTTTTCAGTGTAACTGAATCATTAGAATCAGTTCATTAAAAAAGATTTGTTCAGTACTTCCTCCATGACCGGAGACTCCGTCTGATGCAGTCACTGAACTGAATTACAGCAGCAGGATTTGTGATGATGCGACTCGTAGCTCACGATTGCAGGCTTTCCTTGCTAAATGTTGTTCAACGCAAGTTTTGAAGATTTTTAAGTCTTTTCATTCGATCTACAGTTCGGCATTGTTCGCTTTGATTCTTGTGTCAGACGTCTTGCTCATGAGTCTTCCTGTGACGACTCTCTGACCAATCAGTGGCCAGCAGTCTGATGATGTCAGGTATAGTATCGGCTCAGCTCGCTTGGAACCTCGCCAGAGCAGGTACTTAAAAAAAAAAAAAAAGTACCAGGTGCTATCACTAATGGAAAAGCAAAAAAAGCCATACCGTCGAGTCAAGTCGTGCTGGGACCATGTAGTGAAAAAGCCGCATGAGTGGTTCGGTGTGTACTTTGGTGTGATCGACACAGGTTTGATTGTCTGTAACTTACTCCCTAGCCCTGTCTTTTTACACATGGCTAACTCTAACACAGTTGAGTTGAAAAATAACGGTGCGCTAAAAAGTTAGCTCTGGGTCATAATCTAAAAGCGAAGCAGTGGTGATCGCTCTGACAGCAAGAGTAGCTGAACTTGCTCTAAAATGTTGTCAGATATTTACTAATTTCAATACTTAATATGTGTTAGAACGTGATTAGAAAAGTTTGTTCAGAATGCTGCTGTTAATCGCCGGTGAACGATTGTCTTACGCGATTTCCGTATTCTCATAGCAGCCTCTGCATTAGTACCACTTGAAGCTCAGCTGGTTTTTTGATGGTGACTGGACAAATGCGGCTCACTTCCACTGAAGGGGCGTGGACGCTGGGCTGCATGATGATTGGAGGAACTGTCTGAAAGGCGGGATCAGTTTTTGATTGACTGTGTTGCAGAAACATACATAACAGCCGAGCTTTTTCTGCATGAGTCCTGTGTGGAGGGAAGTCTGTAGACATATAGCTGCTCGTTGTGTGTTATTTGCTCGGTGATATAGCCCATTTTCGTTTGTATAATATATACTGTAAATAAAAAGCCTTTAATAGCACTTCCGTTTAACATAATTATCAAATGTTCTTTTTGTAGTTGTTCGTTTGCAGAATTTATGTAAGACTTTATGTATCAATAACTGGGCCTGCAATGAGCTTCCCCTGTTTCAAAGACCGCCACTTGGAAGTACCAATGAGTCGTATTCAGGGGTTAGTCAAAATGACCTGCAGTTATGTTTCAGTTGGAGGACAGGTTGAAAGGAAAAGTTTAACCACAAAATAATTAATTTGGTAACAATTAAATCGATGTAACACAGACATTCATACTAAAGATCGCAAGGTAGATGATACTATTTTCATATAACTTGCTAATTTATTGTTACTAATTGAATTGTGAGTAAGTAAGTGATTCACAACCAATCACAGTCTTTCATCAGTGGAGTTGTACAAATTGATGCATTTTGGGCCACAGGGGATTTCTTCTCCATGAGTGAGTGGTCACACAGCTAATGCTTTTCTTAAGATAAATCCTAAAACTACAGCCTCTGCTACCACATCAAGTTTTGCTTGGTGTACTTTTTTCAGCAGGGTTTACACACACACACACACACACACGCAGACACACACACACTCAGTCCTCCTTCTCCACTTTGACAGTGATGATGGATGTCTTCAAGGATATCAACAAATAAACATCTGGTACCGTGATCTATGGGTCAAGGGGTTAGACCATGGCCAATGTCTCTCTCTCTGTGCTTTGTGCTTCTCTCTCTGTCTCTCTCTCTCTCTCTGTTTGTGTTAATGACTCCATCATACTGATCAGACACATTAAGGCATTGTGACCTCCAACTCAAGGTCTTGACCTTGACATGCTGCAGGAATCACAGCACAATCTCCACTTTGTCCTCGCAGAGTGGACACACGACCCGACTGTTTGTTTTAATCTGATGGTTATTGTTAAAGTCTTTTTTGTTTTGGTAGATGTAAACAGTGATAGGAGGCCAGAGAGACCTCAAGAGAAGACGTGGTCAGTCGTGGCGTGTGGAGCTGAAGATGTTTCTGGTTGTCAGGTCTGACCGTGAAATTAAAGTATGGCGCTGTGCAGTTGTTATGAGTAAGATTATCATAAGATTAGAGGTTAGAGAATACATCATATCATCCTCATGGGTGGGGTAATACACAGATATGACTTAATTTCACATAACAACGTGACTTTGACTGCACGCTCTGCTGCAGGCAACACACACACAATCTGAACTCCTCTCATAATTGAACAATCCCTAAGGATTATTATTAGGAAATAATAAAAAAAAAGTGAACTGAAACACAAGAACACACAATAAAAAAATGCTTGTTTAAAGAAAACAACACGTTTGACTGTGATTCACTTTTGTATTAATTAGCACAGATTAAAAAATGACTTTTTTCTATAATTAGTTGTAGAAAGCGATACATAGTTTAGTTATTTTAATTCACAATCACACAGTAAATACTGATTTTTCTTATTAAATATTATTAAATAATATTTCACTTTTCCTTTCAGTGCTTGCGCGTGTATATGATTTTTATTTTTTAAGCTGTGAGCGACTGGCAGTTAGGTGTGTTGTTAATGGGCAGTGATGTCACCTGCTTGCCTTTGGTGTATTTCAGTCTGGAAGTCCCGTTTCCAAAACTAACAACTTAAGTGGACTGACTGAAATAATATTTTTCCGGGTTGCATATCACATTTTTCAATCCTAAACTTGCAAGCAGTGAACACACATACACACACACACACACACTGCAGACACAACACACAGCACAGCCAGAGTTCCCTGGGCCAACGAAATCAAACTCACTGAGTGTATTGACAAAAGAAAACATTCAATTTAGATTACACTTTTCACTTTCAATTAAATGAAAAAATAGGAGCCAAATGTGTAACTTTCCCTGTCATATGCATATATTTTGCCTCGAATATGATGAACACCAGCCTCCCTCCTGCTGCGGTCACATGCCACACTTTAAAGGTGGGCCGTGTAATTTACCATAACCCTCGCTGCGTAATGCTTTTCAAAACTGTGACACAAGAAAAACAAGGTGCTACCTTTATATTTATGACACACTGAATTTCTCTCTCTTATATTCCATCAGTGTCGAGACCGAGCCAAATTTTCACCAGGCCCGTAAAACGACTTAATCCACGCTTAATGTGTTATATTATTATTATTTTTACATTTTTAAAGTGAAATAGAGTGAAATATTGACCAGTTTCTACCACAGGCATTACATTAAAATAATAATATAGTACAATCATTTTAATCGCATGCGTTTCTCCCTATTTTAAGACATGTTATAAGATAAAGTAAACCAACATATTTTCCTTATCTGTCCTCTCATGTTTCTCCACAGAACTGTAGAAACATTTTAGTTTGAGGAGTAACTTTTTAATTTGTGAATTTATAATAAAATTGTGCCTCAGACATACATATGTTAAACTGACTCTGAATACACAATGTTTTAAGCCACCATGTGGAATTGCTGATGCAAATATCACATTGAACTAGAAATAGATAAAACATGTTGCCCCAGGTTCTGTGGTTAGCACGATATAAAAGAAAGAGCAGAGCATTAAACGGCAGTAAAAGTCCAAATGCTCCACAGACTCGTGAAGTGTAGCAGTTACTGACGATGATCTAATGTAGAAATGAAACTCCTCCTCGACATGATTCACTTTCCCACCCTGCTCTGACTTTCTTCTCGGTTCTTCTAAGCACTTCTTCTATAAAAGTCTTTCTGCTTCACTGACGCTCATCCGAGCGCCTCAGACTTTCCTTTCCTCTTTAAAGTCGACACCGACTTTCCTTGTGACAGACTGAGCCAGTGGATTCTATGGAGCATGCTCAGTCGAGCCCAATTACAGCCCCGTTGGCTTCTGCCTTGGGAATCACAGTTTCACTTAAAAGGAAAAAAAAAAATCTTAAAGCCCAGCTCAGTGTAACTCAACCCAAAGTTGTCGCTTCTATTATTTCCAGCCAAGTTTGGACCTTTTTTGGGGGGATTTTGGCTCGGGTGCTTTGTCACAGGGATTTAGAAAAACGATAAAATTGGCACCTCTGTTGCCAGATTCATAGAAACAACCATTGATCATAGGCACGGCGCCTTAATCAAAGATCCTTTTATATTCGTAATGCATAAATTCACAGACAAAAGTTTTTTTCCTTCACGTCAAAGGGAAAAGCTGGGGCACAACTGCTGTATTCCCACAGCTGGCAGTATTCTCCTGAAAAAAACTAGATCTGACAGATTTCTGGCGAAAAAGATGCACCACATTTGACTTTGAATGCAGCTCACAGTCCACGCACTTGTGTGACACTGATGGGCAGAGAGAAGGCCAAGTTCAACAAGAGCCGCTGAACATTTACCTTTGTTTTACTTTCAAAGAGTTCAATAATTCAGTGAGACATATTTTCTGGTTCATGATTGCTTCTCTCTTCTTTTTTTTTTTTTTTTCCTGGAAACCATCTCACCTATCATGGAACTAACCTAACAGACCCAAAGAACCATGACTCATCCATGGTGAGCCTGGTACATTTGCCTTTAGACATTTAGGCAGCAGTGATGGAGGACCAACTCTGCCTGAGCTTAACTTTGGCTCAGTTGTGAGAGATTTCTGAAGTTCTAAATGTGAATATTTTCTTTGTTTCTTTGCTCCACATAAGAAAGAAATCATTAAAACTGAATCCTTTTAGTTTGTGGACAAAACAAGACATTAAAGAACATCATAATTTCCAGGTTTGACAAACACTGATCAACATTTTTTTTAACATTAATCGATTACAGTTATAAATGTAACAAAGGGTAATTACATTACAAATGTAATGTAATTCTTACAACTACCGTTGTAAGAATGTTGTGGCCCCTTTAAGAGTATGTGCCGGGAGAGCAGCGCTGTGTAAGTGTCTGTGTGAAAAGAGAGAAGAGAAGCTGGTGTATGGGTTAGCATTAGTCAATATGAAGTGGAGTAAATGTGTGTTGTGTTCATCACCTATGTGTATAAGTAAGTGTTAACCTGGAGCTGTGGCTGCTCCAGGTTAACACTTACTCATACAGATAGGTGATACAGATAGACTTATAGACTTATACAGATAGGCCCTGGAGGTAAAATCTCCCCTGTGCTTCCCCAACCACTGTCCAGAAGCAGAGCAGGAAAGTTAACACTACAGTGAAGATAATAAACTACAATTATGTAGTTATACATACAGTAATTCCTAATTTGTCCCCTGGGGTCGCATTTGTATTAGCTCCCACTTAAGTTTCCAGTTTGAGATAATGTATGTTATGATTTGGCACCGTACAAACAAGATTGAATTGAATTTAAAAGAGTAATTAAATATAAAACAAAGGGATAACATCAGAGTACTTGTTGTTTATAGGTTTTTATTCTATTAATTTATTTGTCCAACCCACTTGAGATCAGACTGCTCTGTATATGGCCCCAGACTTACACCCCTGGTCTAAGCCATTTTAGTTCAAGGGCCACAAATGCAAATTTAATCTCAAGTGAGCCGGACCAGTAAAATAATAGCATAATAACCTATAAACATCCTGAGCTCCAAATGTGTCCGAGTGTGGCTTTTATAGTCGCCATATGTCAGCTGGGATTGTCAAAATTTGTTTTGCATTTAATGAAGTATCTTTTTACAAAACATATTATGAACAACCTGAAATTTCTCGAGAAAAATAAGTACAATTTCAACAATATTCTGCTTAAGTTTACAATTTTTGCATCTACAAAGGCCAAAAACCTTTAGTCACAGGTATCTGGAAATGAAAAATATAGTATTTACATCCTGCAGGCCAGATTGGACCTGTTGGACCCCGGGTCTAAGAACAACCTGGTTTTCCAGAACAATGTTGATATTGTACTTTTCTGCAAATTTGGGAAATTTTTATTTCTGTACTGGCAGGGGAAAAAAATCAAGCATTTAATATAATATATATCCTGTCCTCCAGGACTGACTTTGTTTTTGACTTTGGTTCGATATGTATCTCATCCGAAGAGCATGTCTTACTAACTTAATGTGTGGAGCGCTCCTTACCCAAAGACTTTTCATTGTTCTTTAGTATTTAAGGGAGAAATTCTCACTCAGAGGTGGGGTGGACGGCTGTGTTGTGCAACATCCTGAAGTGCCTGCCAAGCAGCAGTCCACAGTTCAAGACAAGGTCAAGATCAAACCTTCCCTTTTTTTTAAATCCTACACTACATTGTGTGTGTATTTATGGAGCTGGTGCTGTTATGGGGACATCCCTGTGCATATGTCCTCACCCTGTGAGCCTTGAACCTTGAAAAGGCCAAAAATGCCACAAGCAATTAATCAAAATTAATAATTTGCTCTTGAGTAAAAGTTGAAGAAACCAGGTGAACTATAATTTTAAACTTTCTGGACACAAACAAACAACATAAACACAATCATTCAAATGCATACACGTTATATTGTCTGATAATGAACCTTTGATATAACCATAATACTGTATGTATTGATATTGAATTATAGCCCAGGCCTAAAGTTGTTTCAGACTATGTTTCTTCTGAAATACATTTGAAAATGCAGTTCTGTTGTGTGAGAACACATTTATTGAAGCACACAAAGATCATCTTTCCACTCTGCTTTTAGGCCAATCTGTAATTTGTCCTTCTTGGTGCTTAAAGTTTATCTTCTTATCTCCTGTTGTCTTCATCACCACCAGCCTCTCCGTGACCTCATTCATCTCCTGCCTCCCCTCCTTTCATCACACACTGGCTCTCTGTCGCTGGTGTCTTCAGTGTTTCCTTCCTTCCTCTGTTCCTCTGTTCCTCCCCTCTCCCTTTCATCTCCCCACCATTGCTTTTTTTTTTGGACTCTAAATAGTTTGTCTCAACATATTTTTTCCTCTCTGTCCAATATTCACCAACTCTGTCTGCACACACACACATACACACACACATGCAGAACATTTAAACATGTGCACTTGTCCACATCACAGAGTCTATAAAAACCAGCATGGATACACTTTTACTGCTGCTGAACAGCCTGACTGGCAGTCATGAGGTTTACTTCAAGCATGGTGAAAGCTTATAGCGTCACGGTTTACTCTACAGTACGTTTCTGTTGCTGATTTGATCTTTTCTCGAACTTTGGATTGGAAAACATTCGGTTTCCTTTATTCATTTTTCAGTTTGTCCCAATTCTTTCTTGGTACTGCATGTTCCTTTTCTTTTCTCCCCTATTCATTGTCAAAAACATAAAGTACATTCATACATCAGTGGCTGATGAGGAGCGAAGAAGTTGGTAATTGTGCAGAATGAACATCATAATAAACCTCTTTTATTTTTGTTGACGTTCTTGTCACATTTTTTTTTTTTTATCTCTGAACTTTCTCTGTGATCTTTGTGCCTCACGTGTTACCAATCTATTAGAACACTCAGATGCATTACATGCATGTGTGTGTCTGTGTGTGTGTGTGTGTGCGCGCTTCCCTTCACATATCCAGACTCTGTAACCGAGATGGTTTAAAAAAAAAAAAAAGAGAAATACTTTCCCATTATGAGAACCTAAACCCTCAGTGATTTACAATCGGTGTCTGGTCCAATTACCTTTTCCACATCAGCACTTCACGTTCTCTCTCTCCTCGCACACTCTCACATGCTCCTCAAGCTTTACTGCACCTCTCAGCACACCTGAGAGGCCTGGGTCACAAGGTTTATGGCTCGAGGTAAAGAAAGGGTGGTGAGGGCCATGGCAGAGGTGGAGAACATGAGATAGAACAGGGATGGAAGTAAAACTGAGGTCTGAAAGAGAAGAGATAAAGCAAAGGAGGCGTTTGCATAGGGACAAGTTTGGGTGAGGAAATGAGGTGAGAATTAAGTGATGGCAGTGAGGTGTGATGGTTTTCTAAGACACAGAAAGACTTCAAGCATACAGAATGTTTACTCTTTTCCCACTTAGACACCTTTAAGGACTCTACACATGGCCAAATAAATAGTGTGGGGGCCAAAGAGCTGAGAAGGCAGGAATTGTTCCCAGATTTCTGGACCTAAACTTTAAGTTAAACTTGAATTTCTTTGCAAACAGCTTCGGTTTCTGTGCAGAACTGGTGACACTGTGGCAGAAGAATGAAGAATCTCAGAGAACAATTTTCATGCAGGCCCATAACATCAGACTAACACCTTTTTAATATTACCTCTAAATTAGAATATTTTCAACTATTCTATGTCTTTCCTTCATTTTCTTTAACAGTTTAAAAACTATTTTGGTAAATAATTGCATCAAGAATAGTATATATCCCCATTAAATTGTTTAAAAAAATTTTGCACCATGTTTCCAGCATGAAATTCAAAGTCAAACTAAGGTAAAGGTTTTATTGGCTGCACCTATAGTAAAACTTGACGGATACTTACTACTATCCTCCACTGAGATAATCATAGTTTTATAATTTTTCCTTGTTGGTGATAAAAGGATTGATGACACGTATGAATGCATGATCACATGGTTACAGTGTCACTGTAGCGCACCAGTCATATCATGAAAAACCTTTTTGATGGAACATTTTTCCTTAATTAGTGGTTTTAAACGCCCATAAACACACATGAAGGTTTTTTTTAATGGCTGTTTTTTTTAACAAAACAAGTTCCACTGTTGTATTTAATGATGTTGGTTTTATCCATCTGAACATGAATGAGCGATTTAATGAGCCGCCTTATCCACATAAACACAAACCTGTCTTTAATGGCAGGTTTTAACTGTATAAATATGCGTTTGTTTTCTCTGCGGTTCTGACACTTCTGCTGGTACTGCCACCCCTGATGAAGCACAGGCTATCCCTTTAATCCCTCACAGCCCCCATCTCACCTTGAAGTCTGGCTTTTATAGTATAGCAAACATAACTTACGCTCCCCCCCAACTCTTAATGTGTTCTTCTTGTGAATGAAGCCTCTTTAATCCCCTTTAGAAGGTCACGTGATGAAGTGGAGCTGCTCAGTTTACGTCTTCGTACATACATCACGAACACACACGTGACATGTGCAGATACAAACCACTGTCCATATGCAAGACCGACCACCACAGCCCACAGGGAACTATGCCTGCTCTAAATTATGTTTGTATGCAACTAGCGTGCATTAGTGCTTTAGGAGCCATGGAAAGAGGCGAGGTTGAAAGACAGTGTTTTACATCTTCTCTTAGTCCGAACACATCAATGTGTGTATATACACATTACTTTTGCTGACACAGACTTGCTTTGTTTTATTTATGTAGGGTTTTCAATTAACGTATTAAGAGGACCTTGATTAAAGAGTGGCACAGTGGTGGTGGTTAGCACTTTTGCCACACAGTAAGATGGAGGAAGGCGCCTTTCTTTGTGGACTTTGCATGTTCAAGGTGTGCAGGGGTTTTTGGGTACATCCATCCTTTATAACACATATGCATCTGCCACAATTGTCCACATTTTCCAGGCATTTAACTGCCCCCGGAATTGGTCCTGGGTCTCCACGTGGCTTCAGAGGGAGAAGGCCATTTTGAAAAGGTCTGAATTTAAAGGTGTGAAGGGAGTCAATGTTGCGGATGTCGTGTGGGAGAGAGTTCCAGACGAGCTCTGGACCCCTTGGTAACTAGGCAGGCAGAGGGTGTAGTGAGTTGCAGCTGATGATCTGAGAGAGTGTGAGGATGAAGGAGGTCAGAAAATTTGGCGGGGGAAGGAGGATTCTGTATTGTATTCGGTAAGTGACAGGGAGCCAGTGAAGTTCAATGGAGGGCCGGGCTACTACTGATGATGCAGGCTGCTGAGTTTTGGACCAGTTGGAGCTTTTGGAGGGATTTGTGCAGGAGACCAAAGAGGAGTTTTCCATTAGGGAAACTGGTATCTGGTACTTTTTTAGTACCTTCTCTGGTGAGGATCCACTAAAATGTGACATTGACAGACTGCCAGCCACTGATTGTCAGAGAGTGTCATCACTGGAGTCATAAGCGTGACGTCCAACACAGGAATCTAAGCGAACAATGCCAAACATGCGTTCTTTTCATACATTTAGCAAGGAAATCTAAAATCTCTATATGTACCAGAGGAGTCTGGTGCCGAATCGAAACCCGTTCAGCTGTATTTCAGTTCAGTGATTGTGTCATGCAGGAAGTGCTGAGCTAATCTTTTTATTTAATGTAAATGATTTCAATGTAAAGTTTGTGTGTTTTTGTCTCTTATACAACGATGTCATGGCAGTTTCGTGCAGCCGTACAATAACGACACCACTGAGGAGGTACTATCGTAATGGAAAATTACGTGTCTCAGACCCATGATGTATAGAGTTGAGCCCTGCTGTGCCGAGTTGTGCTAGAATTGTAAAGTGGTGGAATTGGGATTCAGCCTTAGACTGTCCAATTAACCTTTGCAATGGCTGTTTGTCTCTATGTGGCCCTGCGATGGACTGGCAAACTGTCCAGGGTCTACTCCGTCTGTCGCCCTATGTCAGCTGAGATTGGCACAGCACCCCCCACAACCCTCATGTGGAGGATAAAGCGGTAGAAAATGGGTGGATGTTTTTGAATTGTTGGAGGAAACAGGAGTACCTGGACAAAACCCACATGCACACAGGGAGAACATGCAAACTCCACACAGAAAGGCCTTTGGTTGAACCAGGATTCAAACCGGTGAGCTTCTTGCCGTGAGCCACTGTCATGTATTACTGAACACAAATACCTGCAGTTTATCTTTTAGAAGAATTGTACGCACATGTAATTTGTGGACATTTGGAGTAGTACTTGACAACGTGTACATTATGAAAAATAATGTTTCAATTATTTTTCTGCAGCGCAGTTTTGTTCCAGTGTAATAACTGCACAGATGCTGAAAGAGAGCGCAGTAAACGTTCAAGCAGCAGTAGCACTCAGTGAAGATAAATAGATTCAGCACAATGCAGCTGTAAAAGTGGCTCCAGGTCTGTGTTTGATGCAGTGCACAAAGAGTACACTAGGGACACTAAACAAACACCAGTGGTGTCAGAGGTCTGGAGTCTCTGAGCTTGAATTAGAGTCAATGAGATCTGAACTCGAGCAGACTGATTTTGCAGGTTTACAAAGGTTGATTTACGGCTACAGGTTTTGGATTTACGAACATCACTTTACAAGCTCAAGAACGTATTGACCCTAATTTGATCCTATAGCCACCCGTTTATAAAAGCTGCTCTGTCCGGAGGTTTACAGTATCTTCCAGTGTCGTGGAGTAATGGTGGGCACATATTTTTCCAATCTTTTTTGTAGCATTATTTAAAAGGAAGCATAAATTGTGTAGTGTGTGCACACATCGTATTATTTACACATATTATTTCCATTATTGCTCATGTACACACACACTTGGGCCAATTTTGGTGAACTGACTCTCACACACACAGACTGTCACCTTCCCACCTGCATTTCAATTTTTGAAGTTTATTTTTCTATTGAAATAGAAAATCACAGCATTTTCTTTCTTTCTTTTTTCCTTACAGAGTGATCTCACAATCTTCTGTCTGGTGTACGTACACAAACAGAAACAAGCTTACACAGTGTACGAATGAATGTGTACACCCATGAATGCGCATACAGTGTAGGAAAATGTCCATAAATGGATGTCCTGATCTCACCTTGAACCTTGAATGAACCCGTCTGTCCTTGGTTTTGCACTTTCAGTGCCAAAGCAGCCAGTGTGATGCGAGCCATGTGAGCACAGTCTTTTGATCAGTGGCACGAGGAGGCACAACTGAGTTCTATGAGTGCAGTATTTGTACATTTATAATCTTCTTATAGGAGAAAATCCAGATCGAGTGTTTAAATGACATTTATGCATGCATTTTTGTGGTCACTTTATTTGCCTTGACAGCAATATTACAAAAAATGTCATTGTCCACTCTTCCCAACAATTCAACATCAAAGAGCAAAAATGCTATTTGTTGCCAAAGGCTCCAAAATAAAAGATGAACAGATGAAAGCATAACACGCACACACACACACAGACGCATAGATAGTTCAGTTCCTGATGTGTGAAGTCTTATATCACAAAGCAATGGTGCAGGCAGAGAGGCACCATGGTGTGCACAGTAGTAGGTCTGACACACACACACACACACACACACACACACACACACACACACACACACACACACACACACACAGAGAAAGTGTTCATACAATTCATTCCACAAGCTCAGTCCAGTGGTGGGTCTGTCGACTCCCTGGGGACTGAACAGATTAGCCTTGACCAAAGCCACTAATCCCCTCAAACACACACAAACACACACACAATTTCTCTTTCTGTCAATATATCAATATATCTATCTATTTTCCCAATTCGATCTTGCACAATAACATTAGAAAACACGGCTTTAAAAACTGTGTTTCCAAAAGGTGATTCCAACTTCCAACGTCACCTTTACTCACCCCCATAACACACACACTTCATAACAATGGCTTCTTTGTTGTAACGTCTTCAAAGTGAAAAAGGTTTCTCAGTGGAAAAGTTCAAAATCAGTGAATCGGTTAACAAACAAATGGGAAATACCTCATATTCATCATGTGTCTCTGACCCAGAACTTGGATAATTGTTCTCGAATAGAATAAGGTTCTCTTATGGTCATTGGGGTTTTTGTAGAGGGGGGTGGGGGCAGGGTTAAAATATAGCACTCAAATGTTTGGACCAGAGAAGTAAGTGGAACATTGGCAGGCAGTGGAAAGGAAATTTAAACCCAAGAGAAAAGAGCAAAACTGCGAACAAGCACAGAAACTCAACAGACAAACTGAAAACAAACACAGGGATTACATGTAACCAAAGGGTTGAGATAAATCAGGTAAACACACACACACACAGGAAGAAAACACAGCAGCACACAGCAAGTAGAACATCAGCACATACAACAAGGTGATTCTCAAAAATAAAAAAGGGTCCAGAAAGTCACCAAGAGGAGCAAGTCATGGTAGTAGCTGTTAGATTAGTTGACGTCATCATAATTTCTCCTTTCGCTGAACTTCTCAGATTTGTTTGTGTGATTTTTGTAATTACTGACTTGTGAGATCTGATTTGTGGCCACAAAATAAGTAAAACTGTGGGTTTATCGACAACTTGGACAGCTGGGTACGCAAACTCCAGTCAAGTCCAGCATCACGTGAAACTGTGATGCTAAAGTAAAGTTAGAACAATATTGACATATTCGAACCGATCATGATCGGTAACATTTAAAGGAAACATTGTTGAAACACATGCAAGGCACATGTCGACAACAAGCTACAACCTCATTTTCATCAAAAAGAGCCGTCTTTTGAGCTGGAGAAACTACTCCGATCTAGACCAGAACGCAGTGTATTATCATGTACAGTAATACTGTGACGTTTACAGAACGGAAGACGTCTTTTCTTTTTTTTGAGGCTTGTAGTCTACATCATTATGATTCAAAATATGCCTCGCATGTGTTTCAACGTTTAAATCTTGTTGATCGTGGAAGTTCAAATACGTGAATATCTTTCTAACTTTACTTAACTTCGGTAATAATGATTCCCAGCAATGTCAGGCTTTTGAGAAATCTTTGTAACTCATTCGTAAACTAAAATAAAACTCAATCACACTATCCCTGTACGTCTTGTGCCCCTTTTTGCTTACGCATCTGTCAAGGTAATTCATGGAAATTATATTAATATTATTAATTAGTATTTTGTGCGCACGGTACACCTGTTATTTTCTCCAACAAAAACAGCTTTTCTTGAACGAAAACAGTTAAAAACTAAATAGGATTAACACAGCAGGGCTTCAAGGCTTTCCATCTGAAAACAGCACAATTAAAAAAAATATTAAAATTTGTATTTTGTGAGCAGTTAGAGAAAAATCCATTATTAAGGGCTAGTTACTATAAACTGAGCACACTCAACATTAATACCCTGAATTTACTGGACCCTGTATTCATAAGTCATGAAACAACAGAAGTACCTCCACAGAAATATGAACACAAATGGAAATGTTTTAACATGGTCACAGTAAGAAACATTGTAAAAAAAAAGAAAAAAGAATTGAAATGTTCCGTGTAAAACAACAGAGCAACAACATTATACGTCATTTAGTTTAACAACATACGATCGCTCCCTCGCTTCAGCTTTACCACAAGTATCTGATGGTTTCACAGCGGCTAAGCTAAAGTAGACGAGGTCACAAGGTCAAAGGTTAAAACCACACCGGCTCCTACTGGGAGATTCAGTTTCCCAAGGTGTGTGTGTGTGTGTGTGTGAGAGAGAGAGAGAGTTTATATGCTTTGTTTAGCCACTTCAACACACTCCTCCTGCTCACCAATATCCTGTGTGGTGTTAGCTCTGGGATATTTGCTTCTTTGCTTTTCCGTTCAAAAGCTTCTGCTCTTATTGACTTTCCCATTCTTTCACTCGTCTCATACTTTCAGCGTATCTCTCGTTTAGTTATTGTACGTGTTTCTCTGTGAGCATTTCACTGGCATCAATCGGTCTTTCTGTTCTCTACCGCAAGTCTTTCAATTCATCCACTCAACCCCTGCCAACCTGCTCTCAAAGTCCCTGACGCTTATTGGCAGGAAGGGGAAGATGGAGAGAGAGAGAGAGAGAGAGAGAGAGAGAGAGAGAGAGAGAGCGGGAAACCTTTAAAGGATTATTGCTTTTAGCTCCTAAAGAAAGAAAGGGGATACCCTTCCAATTTTAAAGGATTATCTTTGCGACTCAAAAAAATGGACAATGGCCAAAAAGAAGAAAAAAAATCTGACCTTTGGTTTAACATCTACTAAGAAGATTCTTAGGATTTACGGACATGAAGTGCTACAGGATTATCATCATGTTACATCTCTTTAGTGGCCTGTAGGTGGTCTGTTATTCAACCTCAACCCTGCAGAATTCCTCGCTCCACGTGCATTTCCATGAATATGCCGAATGACACGACGCGACCTGCCTATGACTGATTGTGAGTCCGAACCTAAGCATGAAGTAGAACTTCAAAACCCCGCCAAACCTTGTAAATGAGCCGCATTCCTTAATTAACTTTTCACGGTGTAACTTGAAACGTGAAACATATCACATTATAACACAACGCTGATCTGTTTTTTTAGTTTTGCTGGAGTGGCAGTAAAACGCTGCCGTAAATATCCACCAACCTGGATACCTGAGGGCTGGATTTAAAATCACACAGAAAAGCAAAGACTGCACTGATTTAGTGTTTTTTTTAACACACGCTCAAAGATACTTTACAGAAATATTAAACAAGCAAAAAAAATACACTAAATACAATACATTCTCACATTAAAAGCAACTGTGAGGAGATGGACTATGAGGTGTTGATGTTTAGGTGTAGTTATGTCTGTGGAAGAACACTATGTTTAACATAGAATCAGCAGCATCCATAGAAACTGTAGACCACAAGACATAGTTTGAATCACATCGATGTGAGAAACTATGTGTAATGTGCGGTCGTATTTGTGACACAATTCACAGAAATTCCAAATGCATTTATTTTGAACGACATAAACTGTATAGTTCACAATAAAAAAAGAATGCAAAATTAATAAATAAAAGACGAGCAAAATGTACAAAAACTATTAAAACTTGATGTTGAGTGGTGAGCTGTATGAAAATCAATTGGGAGGCCGTAAGAGTGAGACGTCTGCTGTAGACCTTTTAAAAATGTCCCCTGTCCGTTTTACAAATTTTGTTAGCACTATTCCTGTAAAAATGACAAAAATGCCCACGACATTGTCAGGAATTTTGTGTATGAAACTAGCAGTGACCTCACTGACCTTCCTGTGTACAAATGTTTAGTCATGATCTTTCCAGCAGCTGAGCTGGGGTTTTCACTTTACAAACCCTGCTCGATTATAAAACCACAGAATCCTGCCACTTGTAGAACTTTTAAGAGACTGTACTCTGCCAAGAGCAAAAAAAAAAAGCAACATCTCAACCCATAGAAATGTCTGATTACCATTCTGCATCGTGATGATAATACTTTTATTTACAGACGCACAAAGAGACAAGAGGAGGAAATGGAATAGTGATGAAGAACAGCAGGCAGAGGATGAGAACAGGTTAAAACAGGAAGAGACATCGACGGTTGGGGTTTGGACAGAAAGACAAGAACGTGACAAAAAAAGAGTGAATGAAGGAGAAATTAAAAAAGAGGGCGAAAAGACGAGAAACGAGATTATAAAGATAGTGGGAGAACTCTTGGCATCCATGGAGGTAAATAATGAGAATCTCATGACAAGGGGCCTCCAGGAAAAGCGTCCCACTTTTCTCTATCCGCCTCCTCTTCTTCTCTTCCACCCTTTCTTCCATTCAACCCCTCCTCCCCTTTTCTCGCTGTTGTTTTCATCCGTGCCCCCCTCTCAGCTGATGATTCCCCTTTTCTCCCGTAAAAACCCTCCACGCCTTCTCTCAGCCATCGGCACACACATGTATGAACTGACCGTGGCCTCATTAACATAAGTAAAGAAAAGACTTTTATTTCGAGACGGTCAATTAATGATTAAACAGTGACTACAGCCACATGTCTGCCTTTTGACTCTCCTCTCATCGGGAATGTCATGAATAAATTGTAAAATGACATAAATTAGCTTTGCTGGAATCGTGATCTCTCTGGAAGAACCGAAATGCTGCTTTTCTCAGTGCTGCTCGCTGATTTGGCGCAATTTCAGTCATGCTATGCATCTCTCAGAAGAAACATAAGCTGCTTATTGCTCATTTATCTGAAACCTCACAGAAAATCACAATGCACAAAGTGAACCAGGGGAATAAAAGGGGAAAGTGGAGGGTGAAGATAAAGGGGGCAGGGAGAATGAGTGGAAGGTGGAAGGGTGGTGAGGTGGAAGATGAAGTGAGCGAGGAGGAGGAGGAGGAGGAACAAGAGGAGGACGAGAGGAGGAAATGAAAAATGGGAAAAGAAAGTAGACAAACAAGAGGAGGAAGAAAGAGAAGGAGAAGGTGAACACATGCAGAGAAAGAATGGAGACAAAGAAGAGAAGGAAGAGTAGAAATGGAGATTGAAGAGACTTTGATTAGATTTGAAAACGTGTTACATCATTTTCACCACTGGGGGGCAGAACACCTTTGAAACAATCTCAGGAATTACCACACAATACAGTTGATTTTCAAGGATTAATGAGATGGTCACATACTTTCACAGCCTTATGGTGTCGCTGTGGTTTAATGCACCGAGTGTCAGTCGTGATGTCAATCATAAGAATTTGAAATTTCACTGTGAAGCCTCCCAATTTTATGATATGACCTGTGACACGTACAATTTTGCAAATTCAGTGACGTCATCTGCAACCAGGCACCTTTTGCAGGTTACTAGTTGTGAAACATTATTATTATTATGTGCCGTGCTTTATCTTCTTTTCTCTCAATTACTTACATACTTTACAAAATGTACATCATGGTCTTGAGACCATTTACTCCTCAGTTTACTGACACTGTAAATCAAGTAAAAGGTCGACTCATTTTCCCCATAGTCTTCATATGGAGTTCATTTTGCAAATAGCGAATTCGCCCTCGGCAGCTGTTTAATATATTCATACTTTGTGGTTATCATCAGCCAGCAAACCAGATGACAACGTACACTTATGTGCGGTCCATGGTTTTTGGACATTTTGTACAGATTACATAGAAAGTCACAGAAGATACATTTTACCCTTATTACTGCTAAGTGACGACTTATGAATGAAGATGTATACTGTATTAGTAACTGCCTAAACTGTCGGTTTATTATCCACAGAGCTTCATTTCCTTCTGCACACATGTAATGTCCTCCCCTCTGCTTCAACCCGTCTAACTCCCCAACCTCTCCACCCCCCCCCCCAGATCCCTCTGTTGTAAAATTCCTTCGGGCTGCTAAGGTGATGATAAGACCGTGGGCTCCCTCACCCTCTCTGCTAATCCTGTTCACATCTCTCGTGAGTTTGAGTTTTTTTTTTTCCCCACATGAGATCATGTGATGATTTAAGACTGTTTAGATTTCTGGATCGACTTCAGAGTCCAACCACATGGTCTGAGTCTTTGTTAACCTCCTGGAAACATCCGCAAAATCTAAATGTGTGCGCGTCCTGCCTGTAATTGATGTGTCTTCAGTTTGGGGTCCGGGGGGGTGGCTGATAATCAGAGCCATCAATACAACCGCAACCCACATAAACACAAAGCAAACACACAGAGACTTAAACGCATTAGTAAACAACTCGTGAATGCAAACGTTATTTTCCACATGTGCTGCACATCTTTACCTTACATCAGATCCACATAAATTGTGGATGTCATTAATCCCTTGTTTTATTTTTCCCATTATTTCAAAGAGTACATCCTAACTTCAGAGATTTGTACAGCTCAACCCGAATCAAAGCTTGAAAATAGAATCACAAGAGTGCTGTGTGTACAAGATTTTGCCTTGTTCTTATTCAAGATAATGGTTGCCAGGCGATTGATTGACAATTCAATATACTTTTCAGACCAACTACAGTATAAGAACAGAGATATTGCCCTATGTGCCATTGACTGTATATAAACAATGTGGATGTCGTCTTCCAGTTTGTTGATTGAGACCAACAAGGAAGCAGGGATATACTGAATAGCCTCCAGGGGGCGACTCTGCTGGTTGCAAAAAACTTAGTTTGAAAGGCAGTCTATGGGAAAATAAGCCTATTTTTCACTTGATTTAAAATGTCACTCAACATCTTTCTGAGGACTGCTCATTTTAAGTCTTCTTCAATAGAACATGATGTGAGTTTGGCAAATTATGTTTCCATGTAGAGGAGGGCTCTTAAAGTCAAATGACCAAAGGGCCACAAGTGTTTATATGGAACAATATACTATATACTGTAGTTCCCAGTAGTTTATTTCGCAAAAGTAATCCATGACTAAACTAGCTTCATTATAACTTAATATTAAGTTGCAGGCCACATGAAATTGACTGGAAGGTCACATGTGGCCTGTGGGCCACGAGTTTGAAACCTCTGACGTCAGGGGGAAAATAGATGATATAGAGCAGCACATAGTGACACACAAATTCAACACCTTCTCTGCATTCGCTCCACAATTAAAGCCTGCAAAGGCTTCACCTTCTCCCATGTGAAGGACATACTGTTCTGACACATGTGGAGCACAGTTTTCTCGGTGGTGAAAATGAAGAAATACCTTCCAACCACTGCCAAAAATGCCTCCGATTATTTCTTCATCTTTCAGTCAATCGCCGTCGAAGGGTTGAGACCGCAGCCTTTTTTAGGTGAACGATAAATAAGTAATAGTATTTTCATACACACATGCATGTTTTAAACACAGCCCTGCAAGTTCATCTAATATTAAGTCCAAGAACATATGCAAGCACTCATCCTGACAGAGAGTCCCATCATAACCTGCAGCACATACACTCTTCATTCCCCCTCTCTCATCACCTCCAACACTGAGCCCTACTTTGTTCAGTGTGTGTTTTAACCATGCTCTCCCCTGATGAGTGACAAATCTCTCTGCCAAAGAGGCAATCCATCAAGTACACACACACACACACACACACACACACACACACACACACACACACACACACACACACACTGAGCCAAAGATCCACTGTGTGCTCGTAAGATTGAATATCACAGTAGCATCATTTTATCCAAACTGTTTCTCATCCTGTATTCTTGTACCAACCTGCCATAGATACAAAGTTCACAGCAGGAATGCATGTTAAAAACGATCCAGACCAATGTGTGTTACGCACACGCACGCACGCACGCACGCACGCACGCACGCACGCACGCACGCACGCACGCACGCACGCACGCACGCACACACACACACACACACACACACACACGCACAGTAGAAAGATGTGCACACTTGCCCATGCTAACACACGTAGGACAGAGCTGTGTGATTCGATGCGCTCAGCAGGGAGTCTGTTGTCACAGTGCGGTTTCCCATGGCTCAACTTTAATGGGAAAATCAGGCTAAAAAAAAAAACAGGCCAACTGTGGAAAACACACACTGGTAATTTATCATGTGAATGCTTTTTCTTTTGTTTTTGGTTGACTTTGTTATGCATCTGTTTTTTTTTTTCTTTACATTTGCATGCACGTCTTTTGAACGAAAGCTAAATTCTGTCACAGTGAACTCAGTTACTCAGCTGCACCTTGGAAAATGCTGTTTCATTTCTGATTGAAACCCGGGTCACCTTGCTGCAAAGGCAAGAGTGAAGATTTAAGCCTAATGTATACTTCTGTGTGTTCTATGTAGGCTACGGAGACCCCTCTACCCCTCTAGGAGAAATATACTGTGGCCTTAACCACAACATGTATAGCAACACAGCACTGTTGTTTTTATTGAAAAGACAATGGACTACTGGGTTTTAAGTATTGATACAAATACAAAATGATTGTTTTCTAGACGATGAGTTAATATTTTTACCTCATGTCCCTAGATCAAACCATGATTATCCGTAGATTTAAACAGTGAACGATGGGGCTGAACGATTAACGGTTGTCAAATCAAATTTGCAGTTTGAAACAATACAATCAGCACATTGCAAAGGCTCCAGTGCAATTGTCCTATCTGTGACTGTTCTAATGTAGGTTCTATGCCAATGTAAAAAAAAAATAGAAGAAAAAAAAAAGTATGTGATTGATGGATGATGGAAAGTTAGCAACTTTGATCCGTCTAAAAGCACTGCAAAAGTCCGGACCCCTGCTGAATATAGTTCATCTACATTCTCTCCTTTACTGTAGTATCAGCAGTGCAGCTCCAGGTTAAACATCCTAATGACATTACGTTTCTCCCTCCTCTCGGCTTGTGGCTTTGGAAGAGAGCATTTCATGTATAGCCGAGTGGTCTGTTCTGAAGACCCTGGAATAACATGTTTCAAAGCTGCTATGTGCCTTTCTGTGCTCAGCTGCTATTTGCATCAACGTTCTTACCAGCATTTATTTATGTATACAACATTACAGAAGGGGCATAAACCTCCCTGAGTGTTTATTTGTGTTCAAGAGGAGCAGGATAGTCTCAAAGCACTTATTATAACCCTAGACGTTCCTGCTGAGGATCTGAATTTACACAACACTCAGAAAAGCTGCTCACTGTAATCTTTCCGTCACTGTCTTACACAGAAGAATCAGACCCTGTGTTTTACCTTTCCTTTAGGCACACATCAAAAAATAGCTGAGCTGCTGTAGATGCATACAGTGTACTGTGTACACACGGACACACACATGCTGCATTAAGCCCACAGGTGAGTCAGACTCTGAATTGTAATGTATGTTTAGACAATTTGAACATTAATCACACTTTCTGAAACATAATAATCCTTCCCTGGTCATGTTGCTCTGTCCTCGGGGAAGATTTTTTAAATGTTTGGGAAGAGTTTTGTTGTATTTAAGTCCTGCATGCCGAATCGATGATTAGTTTAGCTGATTTACAGCCCAGGAGGCAGAGAACTTATGTTGGACATATGAACCTGCTGCTGCTGCTGCTGCTGCTGCTGCTGCTGCTGCTCCTGTGTATTTGTTTTGCTTCCAGGGTTTTTTTTTTTCTCCCCAAGTCAACTTTGATTTAAATCTCTTCACATCTCTGCTGAACTTTTCCACTTTGTGTGATGTATTGCTTTAATACAGGTTACATGCTGTATATAGGCAGAACGTATTCCCGTTTTATTTACCATGTTTTTACTTTATGTTCACCACTACATTCAAACACCTTTTCAGTAACAGCAGGTCTTTATCCTTTGATTGCTGTCTGCTTTGACATGAGCAGCAGTTTTAACTGTGCTCTGTCAAGTGTCTCATGAAGAAAAATCCCATTTGACAGTGTTATTTATGGAACTTCGCCCCTTTTCTTTTTGTTGCTGTTTTACTGCATTTATCTCCTCCAGCTCATTCCTTGACATTTTTATGAAAAAATGATGACTTATACTCTGGTCAGCCCTGTTGTTTAAAATGTACTCCTCTTTGGCAATTTCCTTTGTTCATCCATCATCAGGTAATATAATATAATCCTAACCTGGTAAGGATATTTACACAAAACTACAAAAGCTTCTGCCAAATTTGCAGCTTGTGGTATTCTAGCCCATTCTCTTCAATCTGCACACGAATAACACGACTTGTATGCCGTTTAATCACACTAATCACACACGGTCTTTAAGATGGCTTTCGGCAAAAGAGCCAAAAAAGTACTGTTCGTGAAATATTGAATCTAGAAGTCCCAGTGGGAGTTATACAAAGCAGGGTTCCCAAGGTGGTGACCCTTAGCGCTGTTCTTCCACACCATTTCACCTCCTCTGATTTATCACCATATGATCCTACTTTCCACAGCAGCAGCACAAGAGAGAGGGGAGGGAGAGTGAAACACAACAGCAAATGAGGGAGAATATGACAGACAGAGAGATGGAAACCAAGGGAATTATCATGCGGAGTGGAGACATAGGGCTGGAGGGAAAATATATAAAGATGTAGATAATGGGAGGAGAGAGGGAGGGAACTTAATTTGTGAACAAGTTGACTAAAAGTACTTTTGTTGTGGCAGTTTAATAAAAACGTTTCTTAAGGTATAAGAAAGAAGAAGAAGTGTGTGACATGGGCTGAAAAAAAGCTACTAGTAAAGACAGCAGATGAAAAGAAACAAGGACAGCACTTAGGGAATAGCAGCAGTTTCAGAGGTGATAAATGTTGTTTTGACACGTGTGTATCCACAGGCCCGAAGGTCACAGTTTAACAGAAGGAATGAAGGTCAGTTTAAAAACCTGGGTCAAGTCAAATATGAGTCCCCATGTGACAGCTTTGGAATTTGAATATATATATATATGGCTCGGTGTATGGAATTATCACAGTTAAGGTTTTTCTGCTTTGACTGCGTGACGGAACACGTTCATATGGAAAGATATCCAGTGCATAGGCAGAAGAAAACAATAACAACTATTAACCAATGTAAATATTTGTATTGATATTGAGAAGAAGGTTGAAGGAAGAAAAGGAAAACAAGACAAAGAAAGTAGGAGTCATACCAAAGTGAGAGAAAGCTTACATGAGTGCCTCCATTATCACTGTGCTAATTAACTGGTAAATGCTGTAACACTTTAGAGCAGCGCGCACACACACACACACACACACACACACACACTCAAACACGCACACGCACACAATCTGGAACCAATTACTCATTTACCTGCAGGCAGCAGGCGACCCTCATAACACACGCTGTGTTTGGACATGGGTAATCAACACTACTCTTTATGAGAAAAGAGGGAAACACGTCTCCATGATGCAGAGCAGTGGTGAGGGAAAGACTCTGGAGTTGTGAGGTCTGATGTAATTGACCTGCGGGAAACAGTGCAAACTGTTAAATACATCATACACACACACACACACATTCTGATTTTGCCAGTTGACCTACGACGTCACAGACGATAACAACTTTGATAAGAACTCTGTTGAACACCGTTGTGTGTTTTCGTACCATCCATTGACTTGAAAATAATGAATTCTTTATGCTGACAGAGCATACATTCAGTCTTTTTTTCAGTCCAAAAAAACACTCTGACATTCACCAAATCCAAATCTTGTCTCGGGCAACACAATGCATAGGGCTGGCCCTGCTCACAGACATTTGATTTATTACAATTTCAGTCAGACAAACGGCTTTTTAATTGATGTAATGCTTATTTTTCGGACTGGGAGGTGCTATGAGTAGGCAAAGTGTAAAAAAGACGACTCAGTCATGTTTTTGTGAACCGCCTCAGTCTAAGTACAGGTGATTAAACATGTGATGTTGACTTCCGCAGGGTATCTGAAGTCAGACTGACTGACAGACAATTCCTGGAATTGTTGTCTAAAAAAACGCAAGAGTGCCGACGAGGCCTATAGTATCCGGAAGAGCGGAAGTCTGCGAAGTGTTCTATTCTTGGCTGCACAGTGCATCACAGAGTCCTACACAAACTTCCAGCCTCAGAGGATTTACATGTCCAGTGGATACATTTTATATATAACGACAATGTGCCGGCCAGAGTGGGCAAATTATCACTTTTCCAAATGCTAACTGCTGTTAGCTGCTGGAGCCTCAGTGACGCTGACGTAGTTTCCTGTGTCTCATTTGCATTTAAAGAGACAGGCACAAAAAAACGAGCGTTCTGAACAGGGCTGTTTTGGCAGAGTGATTGAACTGCTGTGGTTCCTTTTCCTTAAGGTATTTTGACCAAAGCATGTCACAGACATGTTCATTAGGACACCAGGGAACTAGGTTAACTTGTAGAAATAGGGTATTCAAGATTCAGATTCAAGATTCAAGATGCTTTATTTATCCCGAGGGAAATTATTGTGCAACAATTGGGAGGTAAAAGTGTAGATGTACAAGAGTTAAAAGATACATTAAATAAAATAAAATAAAATAAAAATAATAATAAAAATAAAATAAAATAAAATAAAAATAAAAATAAAATAAAAATAAAAATAAAAATAAAAATAAAACAAAAAAAATAAAATAAAAATAAAAGTAAAATAAACAAATAAGACAATGCAACAAAGTGCCAACAGAAGGAAAAACAGTAACTTACAACAGTAACTTAAATGCAACAATGCCACAAAAAAGAATCCAAAAAAGAATCACAGTCAACGTAGGTATATATAATATACAGCAGTACGCACGGAAATAAAATAAGTACAACTAAATATGGTGAGCACATGTTGAAAGTGATAAACAGTGATAAGGTGACTAATGATATCAGCATAGTGCAAACAAAGTAAAGTGATGAAGTGATATGGGTAAAGTGACATTTGATCAGGACACAGTGTCTCCACTGTTCCTAATGCGGCCAGAAGTAGCTAGATTAAACAGCCTGATGGCCACAGGAAGAAAAGACTTCCTCTTTTCTTCCTGTGAGTCCTTTAAATTGTGTATTGACCAAAGTCTCTACTCATTTTGAACTGTCACAAGATTGGTCACGCCACTATCAGACTTCACACTATTTTTGTCTTTCATGATTGTCACCATGTCAGATTATCAATCACAGTGGCATGGATTATTTGCCGTGTCTTGTTCAGGACGTTGGCAATGCTACAAGTATCATCATCAAATATCACAGTGTCATTGTTCGTGACACTGTGTGAGTGCGTAGGTCATTGGGGAGGCGAAACAAAGAGTTTCTGTGAGTGTTGCTTGTGGTCTTTCGTTCACATGCACAAAAACAAAAAAAGAACCGTGCACTTTGAATGCTGTGTAACAGCAGCGGTATCCTTTTCCGTCAAGTTGATGTCTGTATGTTATGCCACGCCAGAGCACTCTGTTTTCCTATTGGTCAACGTCCATGGAACATGTCATAGGAGATGTCAGACTATGCAGGAAACACGGCCGTTCATAATAGGGTCGGACACTGTAAAATGTGTATCATGTCACAAACAAAATTAGCCTGAATTTGTGTTGTCATTGGCTGTTGATATGACTCACGTTTGCCCTATCTGTGTTTTCACTTGGCCTTGAAATGGTATTGTCCTCCGAAGAGGGGCCAAAAAAGAGTAGCTCCATTTCCTGTGCCGCGAGCATGGGTCAAAAGGTTGTATTTAGTCTCTTAATTAATCCTGAGTGTGTGTTTGGGGGAATAATATGCAATAAAACAATGAGGCTGGTGCACTTACATCTTGGTGTCTTATTATATCACAGGGCCATTTGCCAGATGTTAGAGTGTAGCACATGTACAAAAAGTGAGTGTATTCCTATTGTACCAAAGCTTATCGTGTTGTGAGTCACTATGGATAAAATAATATCCAGACCAAAGCCTTTTCATGTCTTGTCAAATTGGTCAATGTGTTTTGTTTGTTCATGTTTGTGTTTTTGCTGCTTTTGGCAACACTTTTCTCATCAAGCTTTTTTTATCAACTCTCCTCTACTAGCCACGTATCAGAAATGACAACAATGCCAACGTGTGTTTCCATGCATCAGCTCCCTCATGTGTTACAGCGGTGACTGACTGCTTATTTATGATCTGCCTGTGTCTGCCTCTCTTTCACTTTTCTTCTCTCACACACAGTCACAGAGAGTTGCTGAGAAGCAGTGCAGACAGTCGAGAGGGAGATGAGAGCTGGGAAGTGTTGAGCGATGTATGACCAGATCTTGCACGGCAAATCCAGACTTTAGCACACACACAATCATCATAATCATAGACATAAGCCCCTTACCCTATGTGACCAGGGTGGTCTTCGTCTTCTGTTGCTTCATGACTTGACACGGTGTGTATTCAAAGAAGATCTTCTGCATATCTTGGTTGTAACAAATGCTTATTTGAGTTACTGTTGCCTTTATATCATCTTGAACCCGTGAGGTCATTCTCCTCTGACCTTCTGTAAGATGGTTGGGCATGAAAATCTCAGTAGACCAGCCAACATCAACAATCTTGCCAACCAAATTCCTTAAATCATACTTTATACCCATATGTGATTAGATATTAACAAAGAGTGGAACAGGTGCACCAAAGTGTCATGTTTTTTTCCTTGTCTTTCTTTATCATATCCTATGTTTCTAACTTCAAGAAATACAAGAACAACATATATATGCTAGAGCAATTGAAATGGAAAATTCACCCATAATGAGAGGTTGAATATTTAACTATGACATTCTGAAAAGTCTGCTATTTTCCATCAGCATCCCAGAAAAGTCCTGAAGCTCTAATCCCAGAATTTTTTTCCACACACATTAACAGGATTTTAAAAAACATAATGGTCCCTAAAGACAGACATTATGTCAGTGAGGATCCTCATAATTATGTTTGATAATTACGTTTACATGTTGACAAAAACAAATGTTTCAGTAGCGAGTATCCTATTGTGCGTCATCCCTCCCTCCCTCGTTCTCTTGCTCTTGTCCATTCCGATTTTACCCCTTTAGGTCTAATCTAATCATTTAAGTACCAAAGGGGGGTGACCTCATCACCCCAGTGCCATGGCAACGCCCTGCAGCCGTGCACCCTGGGTTCCAAGGATCCTGGGAAGGTGGAGGAATGTGAAATGTGATTGGTCTGTAAGAGTGGATGCTTGGGGTGGGAGCAGAGCAACCCTGGGATGGATGGATTAAATGACAGCTGGAGTACACACACACACACACACACACAAGAACAGCACAACTCGCACAGACCCACAAGGAAACACACAGAATGTAACGTCTGATAGCCACAGTATTAGATGACAAGCATGTGATACCTGCAAGACTACAGTTGCCAGAGCTTAATTCACTTTGTCTGTCCAGGCTGCAGGGCAATGGAATGAGGAGTTGGAAGTGAAAGGTGCTGAAAGCCCTTGTTTTCAATCACTCACACAATGTCACAAATGTTTAAAATGGTCCGGGCTACACTTGCCTTACTCTGCAGCTTACTAAATCACAGGGCAACCACAGCTTCCTTTTAGATTGTTTAACCAGGTCTTACGTGCTGGGTGATGTGAATCAAGCGCGCCGCACATGGTTGACCCTGTTGATGAATGGGGTTTATGTTGGGGCCTGGTAAAGACGGAGCGCAGTAAAGTCACAAATCACTTGTTTGAATGAGCACTCGGGTTGATATCGAGAGAAATGTTTAAGTTTAAATATTTAGTTTTGACTGAAAGAGATAAAGGAGGGTGAAGTGCTAAAGAGAAAGTCAACTCAGGAGGATAGTAAATCACAGTTCTCCAGACGAGTCTGTCGTGTGTGTGTGTGTGTGTGTGTGTGCGTGTGTGTGTGTGTGTGTGCGTGTGTGCGTGCTTGTGTGTGCGCGTGCGCGTGTTCTCAGAACATTATATTCCTGTTTCTTCTCACAGCAGAAGTTCTGTTTCTGTAACAAACAAACCACACTCCCTTGTGAATTGCTGTTATTTCACTGATCTAAAGCTTGTGAGAGATGGCACATCATCACCAGTGTTATGGTGCAAGAATTATTACAGGTAAGCATGCCATCAAAATCTTTCAAAAGTGTTGATTTCACAGCAAAATAACAGTGTGTTACCGTCACACAAAAATGACACAGGCAGCGTTGTTCCTCATTGTTTGTTCCTGGACACGTTTCACGATGTGGTTTTATTTGTATATTGCTCATTATTTTATAAAATTTAAAACTAAATGGAAAATAAATTATGCACAATAACATGAAATAATTTAGAAAAGTCAATATTGGAACTGGGGATACTGTCAACACCTCTCACAATCTACAAATGTACCTTTTACACAAATCTAAATGTATAAAAATCTCTGCACTAGGTTGTCATCTAATAACACAGGTATTAAAACGTATGACTATGATTAGAGTAGTTCCATTATTACAACATGTATGTGGTGCCTGGTGCTATTTCAGATGTATAATACTGTATTGCCTCACGTGTCTATTGTGTAATAATTAGTCAGACATCTAATGGTGTGACTGCAACAAACAGAGATCTTCTCCACTCCCCCTCCCTTTACCTAGGGTGTGTGGACTTTCTCGTACCAGAAAGTAAACATGTTAACACTCACAACTCAACTCGCTTAAACTCTCTCTGTCATTTCCTCCTTCTTCTTCGTTGTTTTATGTCTTGAATTCATGCGGATCGAGCTGAATGTTTTCTTAAGAAGAAGTAAGCTTCCACTTGTGTGTGTTCGAGCTGCTGTAGGAACATGGTGGCGCAAGATGGCATCGTCCATAAACCGTGGCTCTTTGCCTCTACACAATGTAGGCTTATTCATTTTATTTAAAACCAAATATACAGTTATACAAACATATTTATGCGTAGTATAATGAATTCTGTCCCGCCTGGATGTTACACACTGATCCTGGAGTTTAAAAGCACCTCTGAACAGTAGGCTGCAGGAGAAATCACTGCTTTTCACTTCAAAAGCTGTGACACAAAGGCATACAAAGTCCATGGTCTCCATTCAGCAAAACCATACAAACGCTCATTCATTCAGCATAGGCAGCTCTCTAATCAAAACAAATCTTCACAGACAGAGGCAGAGTGGTACAGAGAGCGCATGAGGCGCTCCAAATGTGTTGTCAATTACCAGCCGCAGATCAATGGTCCAGAGTGAAAGAAGCAGAAACAGGAAAGGCTCTGAATTAATCAAACGGGTCTGTTGTTGTTGTGCTGTCTGTGATGTGGGACCAAGACTAAATGTTTTATTGGGAGGTTTTTCAGCATCTTCAAAGATTTGGTCAACAATTAGGGTTTTTAAATACAATGAGGCAACTTGTGCAAAGAGGCCACCAGTGTGCTGCTGCTGGTTGCTACATTGTCCCAGACATTTCCCTTTCACTTCTCAGTTTTTCCCTCCCTCTGCTACGTCTCCATCCCAGCTTTCATTTAAGCATGTCCTTCATGGGTGTAATTCATTATCTTTAACATTCAGACGCTCACATACATGCACAGAAACTTACAAAAGCATAGTAACCAGTGTGCTTGTTTGGCTATGAGAGGCAACCACTGAAACGCAATAATGTGATGTCAAACGTGTGATGAACACTGTGCTTGTGTTTGTTTTATGAATGTGCATAATGACCTGAAGACATGCAATGTTTTTGCTCTGCTATTGTAAATATTTTAGGTCACTATCACGCTGCATAGTTGGCCACAGGTATAGAACTAGAGTTTCTCATTTAAGCTGAAATTATTAAATAATCATCAGGATATTTGACATTTTGTCTCTCAGTATTTGGTTTGAGGACTGTGAGATTGCCAACATTGATTTTGGATTGAATCCTGTGTCAACTGTTCAGTAATCACAACAGTTCAACTTCAAATGAACAGCTTATGAAATTGGCTGTATATATAAGGACAGACCGGATGACAGCTCTACACATGTGAAGCCAGAACTTCCCCACTGATTGCTTATAATACTATGTTATATAATATAATGTTAACAGACTAAAACGTTGCAGTACGGCAATTACGATTTTTGTCATTTTAGGGTCAATTCTTTTTGCCCTGATGTGTGTTTTGGTTGTCATTTAGTTTCAAAATTTGGCTTTAATTAGTTCCAAGGCTCCACCCCAATCGCAATCACATCACTAACGCATGATTATATGAGACAAATACTGTGTTTTAAACATAATATTGTGGAAACACTTCTCCACGTCCATGGACTGTACTGAATTTCATTTAGTGAAGTTTTGTGCTTAACTCAGGTGTGACATCCCATTTTTTTGTGAAAAGTTGCTATATAAATGAAGAGTGGTTGGTTGACTGATTGTTGGAGCACTGGATGTGTTAGTATGAACCACAATGTGACAACTCAAAGAGTGAGAATGAAATAGGTGATAAGGAAAATACGCTTTAGTAATAGCAGTGAAGGCAAACTTCTTTTTATTCACAAATATGAATAATATTCATCATTACATGACAAAAAAAAATAACAGTATTAGTCAGAACGTCATTCATCAGTACACTCCAATATACTGTAGTCTATACATGACAGTGGGTGCACATGAATATGTGCACAGTTTATGACTGTAGTACAGAGACACATGTCTATGACACGTTGCATTTTTGTCAAGTCAAATCAAATTTATTTATAAATCGCACATTTACAAGCAGATGAGCCGCAACCAAAGTGCTTCACAGAAAGTGTTTATGTGCAAATACAAATTGGAAATGGTCTAATGCAAGTTAAAGAAAGAAAATAAAAGAAAAGGCTTAAAAAACGACTGAATTAAAATAATACATAAAAAAGAGAACATTAAAAGGTAACGAGGGGACACAATTGGATTGTACTTAAAAAGGAAACATCAATTGTAGGCAAGTGAAAATGTTTTGTTACTGTCCTATCTAAGGTTTACATATTCAAACATTAAATACAGTGGGATGCAGAGGCAAGTACATTTGTTAAAACTTTATTCAGCAATAGGATATCCTTAAGCAAAAAAACAACAGCAATTAGTTGCCTCTGATGTCTTTAAATACAAATATATAATAATACTATTAAAAGAGACATATTATACCCTGTTTCTACCAGTTTGCCTAGTTCCCTGGTGTCCTAATGAACATGTCTGTGACATGCTTTGGTCAAAATACCTTAAGGATGAAGCACCACAGCAGTTCAATCACCCTGCCAAAACAGCCCTGTTCGGAACGCTCTGTTTTGAGTGCCTGTCTCTTTAAATGCAAATGAGACACAGGGAACTACATAAGCATCACTGAGGCTCCGGCAGCTAACAGCAGTTAGCATTCGGAAAAGCGATCATTTGCCGACTCTAGCCGGCACATTGCCATCATATATAAAATGTATCCACTGGACACGTAAATCCTTTGAGGCTGGAAGTGTGTGTAGAACTCTGTGCTGCACTGTGCAGCCAAGAATAGAACACTTTGCAGACTTAAGTTCCACGAGACAAGAATTCCAGAAATGTCTCATTGTGATGCAACAATGAGTGCGGAAGTCAACATCGCGTGTTTCATCTCCTGTGCTTAGACTGAGGCAAACCACAAAAACATGAGTGAGTCATGTTTTTCACACTTTGCCGACTGATAGGGCCTCCAGAGTCCCAAATATAAGTATTACAATGATTAAAATGTTGATTTTGCATAATATGTCTCCTTTAATATGGTGAATACAATAATTACGTGAAGTTGTAAAAATGAAAAATGTGCTTCACAGTTTTGATTTAGTCTTTTTTTTTTTTTTTCCCTTTTTTCCACTGGTTAAACTGTTAGCTCATCACCTCAGTGTTAGTACAAGAGCTTACTTGTAAACAACAGACCTATCAATCTCACATATTGTGATATTGAAATGATGCAGTTCTCATTTAGCATAGCTATCATGGAGAACAATTACCTTTTCCCGCCACATGCAGGCGTTCAGTCTATGCTGCGCAAAGTCACAGAGCCCTTCTTAAACCAGAAGCCTGGGAAGAGTGGTTTTGTGAATTTGGCACAGAAGGTATGGATGTGGTTCAGCTTTTCTGGTGTAACACTGTAATAACTCAGAAGACCACGGTCCCAATCCAGAAACACTGCTATTTTGTAGCAAATTTCTGATTGAATAGAATCAGTTTTGTTTCCAGTCTTGGCAGTGTATCCAGTGTTTGAGCAAACCAAACTCCATGACATGTCATTGCACCCTAGACCACCACTTTTGTCCAATTTTCTGCCCAGTTTTTCATATGCTACTGCAATGCCCACCTTTCCTGTCCACTCCACCTCCCAGTAGCAGAGGCCGGTTAAGCCTTTGTTTAGCATTTCAGGTCTGTCACAAAACACGTTAGTCCATTTACCTTTGTCCCGCTCCAAGGTGCCATGATCCCTCTCCTTCACACTATCTGTAGTTTTTGCGTTCTTGCCTTGTACACAAAGCCTCCTGTTCGCTGTGTTTTTATCAAACACCAAATCTACACCATCTAACAGACAAACAACACGTACAAGTCAGTGAGTTATGTCGTTCTTGTGTAATCAGTAGACTACATAGATTAAAAGAAAAACATTAAGCATTGATTTATGTGTTGTGTATATATATATATATATGTATATACATATGTATATGTATATGTATATATATGCATATATACATATACATATGTATATATATATATATATATTTATACACATACGTGTATAGAGGCCCATTTCCAGCAACCATCTCTTCAGTGTTCTAATGGTACATTGTCTTTTCTAACCCCGTTAGAAGGCTATTGGATGATTAGAAAACCCTTGAAAACCCTTGTGCAATGACGTTGGCACAGCTGAAAAAAGTTTTGCTGGTTCTTTGACGAAAGCAAAATTTGAAGGATAATATTATTTCTAATCTTGTCAATGTCTTGACTATATTTTCTATTCATTTTGCAACTCTTTTGATGAGTAAAAGTGTGAGTTTTAATGGAAAACACACATTTTATAGGCGACCCCCAACTTTTCAACGACAATGTATATATACATACATACATATATAGACACATACATATATATGTATATTTATGTATATACCTACACACCCACATCAGGCTCATAGTAATAAACAACTTACATTTCTTCAGTCCTGCCTTTAACCGATGTGCTCCACCATGGTCCAAACTGCACAAAATTAGGACAATCATTTTCAACTTTAGGGATTAAAAAGTTTATCAAAATGACACCAAAAGCCACTCAAAACAATCAGTATCATTTAACTTTGATATTGCATTTTAACAGGTATGTGTAACAATTATACTTAGCATATGGATAACAAGTGTTTGAAAACAAAACCTTTAACCTTAAATGAATGTAGTGATCCTGCCAATCATCTACATTGTTTAGAGTCTCCTCTGTTCATACAGTGCCAATATAACCAGTTGAGCCAGTGACACGCGCATACACAAACAAACACACGGTGTGATGGTAACGTACCACAGAGTGTTCAGTTTCTTTTTTGGATCATCTTTGATATCAGTCAGCATCTTTGACCCGTTGTCACCTGGATGATTATAACTGAGATCCAGTCGCTTCAGGTGGGAAACCTTGTTGGACTTTAGAGCTGAGGCTATAGCAGAGCAGCCTTTCTCTGTCACCTGACAGCCTGCGAGACTACACACACACACACACACACACACACATTTTACATGTTATTCTTCTGATTTCCAGATCCTCCTTAATTCTACTACTAAGCATATGTCCTGGTTATAATTAAATATATATATTATGTGTGTGTATATATAAATATATAAATATATATATATATATTTATATATACATCACAATCTTCAATATAACAAAAACCACAGATTTGTAAAATAACGAGTATGCATTACCAGTATGTCTCTTCAACTTCAACTCAAGACCAAAAAAACTGTGTCAATGTAAATGTGTGTGGTCTCTACCACTCACCATGGATCATCATATAGTAAATTTAATATACGCTTACTTAAGAGTCTCTAGTAGGCAATGCAGACTCCTCAGGCCTTCAGCAAGCAGCTGCACACCTGAATCCTGCAGGTCATTATGACTCAGATCCAGCTTTGTGAGATTAGAGGATGAAGAACGGAGCACTGAGGATGTTAGACCTTTACAAGATTCCTCAGAGAGCTCGCACCAACTCAACCTGTGAAGACAATCAGTTTTAGTTGGTTACTGTTTGGCAGGTGCTAGTTCTAACAATTTACAGTTTAGTCGAATGTGACTGAGACGGTATGGTGTTGTTGTTTTCCTCCATTTTAAAATGGTATATGTTGCTGTGGATTTATTAAAGTAGGTCTTCCCTACTGTAATGGCTAATAAGGATCCTAATAAACTACACTGAACTAACCAACAGAATCAGATCCAGTCTCATCGATACAAAACATTAGATTCCAGCTATTTCCATGCTGTTTGTGAAACTTTTGAAATGATTTTATTTTGTTTTAAATATGCAAGAACAGTACTTTTTTAAAGTAGGCTACTTACAAAGCTGTTTTAGATACTTTGACGACTGGCAACATTCCCAGAAGAACCTTCTCTGATTTCTGGTACTTCTTCAGATCAAACACATCAAGATTCTCATCTGACATCAGCAGAACAAAAGTCAGAGCTGACCACTGGGAGGCAGAGAACTTTTCAAATGGCAGTGTTTCTGACTGCAGGTGCTTCTTCACTTCTTTTACGAGAGAGTGATCGTTCAGCTCAATCAAACAGTGGAAGAGGTTGAGGTTTTTATCTGAATCCTTGATTTCTTCACCGATCTTCCCTTTGATGTAATCAATTATTTTCTCATTTGTCTCATTGTTTTTTTCCAGCAACCCGCACAGTAAGTCTTGATTTTTCTGCTGAGAAAGACCAAGCAGGAAGCGAAGGAACAGATCCCAGTCTCCATTTTCACTGTCTAAAGCCTTGTCCACTGCTGTCTTGTAGAAGTCTGATGCAGAAAAGGCTGCAGCTCCTGAAGTTTGCTTCATGAGCAGATTTTCACCACTGTTGTTGAATGTGTAAAACACATGAAGAGCTGCCAGGAACTCTTGAATGCTCAGATGGACAAAACAGAAAAAGTCCTTCTGCAGCACGCTACACTCTCGTTTGACCTGAGTAAATAATCCAGAGAAGATTGCAGACTTTATGTCAATGTGTCCTGGCAGGTCTTCCTGCGTGAAGAGAAAGTTTCCTTTCTCTGTCTCTTCAAAGGCAAGTTGTGCCAAAGATAGGATTGTTTCCTTGTTTCCTTCGTTCCAGCAGGAGCCGGTCTTATCTTTTTCATACTTCACATTAGCCTGTTTGCATTGCAGCAAGAGAAAGCAAATGTACATGTCAGTCAAAGTCTTGGGCATCTCCTCTTCTTGGTGTCGTTGCACAAAGTCCTCCAGAACCTTTGCCGTGATCCAACAGAAGACTGGGATGTGACACATGATAAAAAGGCTCCTCGATTTCTTGATATGTGAAAAGATTTCCTTGAAATCTTTATCGAATCTCTTTCTGAAGTACTCCTGCTTCTGCTCATCATTAAATCCTCGCACCTCTGTAACCCGCTGAACTTTATCAGTAGGGATACTATTGGATGCGGCTGGTCGGGAGGTGATCCAGATTTGGGCCTTAGGTAGCAAGTTGCCTTTGATAAGGTTTGCCAGTAGCACATTAACTGTGCTTTCCTTTTTCACATCTGCTAAGTGAATATTGTCACTGAAGTTTAGGTCACAGCGACATTCATCAAGACCATCCAGGACAATCAGAATTTTGTACTTGTCATAGTTGGTAATTTCTGATGTCTTCATAATGGGAAAGAACTGATGAATAAGTTCCTCAAAACTGTATTCTTCACCTTTCATCAGATTCAGCTCCCGGAAAGGAAGTGGAAATATGAAGTTGATGTTTTTATTGACAACACCTTCAGCCCAGTCCAGGATGAACTTCATTGATGCGAATGATTTTCCAATCCCAGCCACTCTTATGTTAGTGCAGTTCTAATTGGTATATTTTCACCACAGGCATTGTGGAAGATTTCATGACATTGAATGTTGATTTCTTCTTCCACTGGTTTGAATTTTGCCTCTTGAACCTGTCTGGTTTCATGTTGAACATTGACCTCTCCCCTCTCTCCTGTTATGATGTACAGAGGTGTGTAGATATTATTCAGCCGTGCAGACGTTTTCTGCTGATCCATCCCCTCCCCTACCCAGGTATATTTCTCCTTCAGCTGGGATTTAAGTTTCTTTTGACTTGCGACATCAGGTTTCTCTGTAAAAGAAAAGTGACATGAATAAACACAGACATTCTCATTGCCTAGAGTGATGCAATAGTGTAGCACTAAAACGAAGGTGTTATTAAAACAATACATGATTTAAAATCATTACAAAAATCTACAAGCATCAAGTTCACAATGAGCATATACTGTATTTGCATAGCATGCAATGATGTTTGTCAGGTTATTAATGGAATCTTTATGCACTTGCATTAAATTAAATATGGGTTGCATTTTTTTTTTACATTTTGTCAACTTCTCCAGTTTTATTTTCATTATTAATTCATTCAGAACGGAGATTATGTAACAAGATCAACATAATTTTCATGAACCTAACATTTGATGAATTGTTTGATGAATTGTGCATGTAAAAAAATATTTGGTGTAATTAAATCAATTCAACATAGCTCAGTCGCACTTGTGAAATGTTTGGATGTGACTGTACCCATACTTATGAAGCTTTCACAGCCATCATCTACTCTTATGAGTTTACCTCGTATTTCTGTTGTCCTGTCAAATATGCCATCGGGCAGACGTTTCAGAGGTGAAGGTCCAGAGATGATCCAGATTTTGGCAGAAGGAAGAAGGTTTCCTTGGATGAGGTTTGTCAGGAGCACATCCACAGGTGCTCGTTTTGTGACATCTTTCAACACGTCACTCTTAAAGTCAAGAGGAAGTTGACAGGAGTCCAGTCCGTCCAGGAGAAATGTAACTTGGAAATGTTCATAGTCTGATATTACTGACTCTTTGGTTTCCTTAAAGAAATGATTAATAAGTTCTCTCATGCTAAGTGTTTTGTCTTTTATGCAATTAAGTTGATGGAGGTTAATAACAGATGGAAGTTTCGCAAGTTTACCTTTCAAGAAATCATACCAAGTTAATGGTTTTTGTTCATCCCACTCTTCAATTAATTTCTCCACATGGAAGCTTTCTCCAATATCCGGTTGTTTGATTGTCAGCACCTTCCTGATGTTCTTCTCTTTTTTATCATTGAAGATATCAGATATCTTAGTCACTCTTGTCACTGGTCTTGGCAGTGGCTTTCCATTTTTGCCTTCAACCTCACCAGCGCTGTCTTCTCTAATAACATGTTCGATATTTATTTGGTTAGGATGGGTTTCATCTCCAGCTTGAGCATATTCTCCACAATATCTTTTCCGCATGTTCGATTGCAGCTGCTTTCTGCGCTCTGAGGTCTCTGAATGAACAGAAAAATTCAGCATATTAAGAAACTTTTGTAGTATTTTCTGATCAAAATTACATTTGTCTCGAAAAAACAGTCAGATATAAATGCCAATATATGATTGTTGAAGATTCTTACCTCGACATTCAGTCACTTTGTGAATATACTGAGGTGGAATCTTGTCCACTCCTGAAGATTGAGAGATGATCCAGAGTCGGGCAGAGGGGAGCAGCTTCCCCTTGATGAGGCTTGTTAGCAGCACATCTATGGAGGCCTGCTTTTTTATGTCAGTCAGGTCCTCTTTCTTTTCAAAGTCAAGGTCAAGTTCACATTTCTCCAGGCCGTCGAGGACAAAGGCTATTGTAAATGCATCATAGTTGGGAACTGTGTGTTGTTTAATGCCAGTGAAAAAACTATTAAGGAGATCTTCCATGCTTTGAACCTGGCCTCTATTTGAATTTAGGTACTCGAAATGCCATGTCACTATCAAGTCAATGTGTTTGTTGGATTTGCCTCTTGCCCAGTCATCCATCATCTTCTTTGTCATGAATGTTTTGCCTATTCCATCTACACCCTTTGTCAGCACTGTTCGCATTTTATGTTCATTTGAAGGTTCAAATAATTTATCGTAGTTTTTCAGTTTCTTATCCTTGTTTTTGGCAGCTTTTATCTCAAAGAGGACAGCGTTGGATTTGTGTTTACTCTCATTCTCATACTGTTTGAGGATTCTCTTCTTCAGGAGCGCTGGCAGTTTCTGTTGGTCATTTGCTTCGGTCATGTCATTTGCTAATGAGAGAGGAGACAATAGAGATATAAGGGCACTATAAGTAACACTGTAGTTATTTTAGACTCAATATAATGCAAACTAGTGCAAAATGATGTGAATTCACTAAAAACCCAGAGACTGACTATATGAATATACAATGTAGAAAAGTGTATGTTTTAGTACCATATCCTCCAAAGTCGAGAACGTCATCCCTTCTCATTTGGTGTTGTGACTGGAACGAACTGAAGCACAGACAAAACATTTCAACTTCAGCAGAGAGAAAGCAGTTCCCGTTCATGTTGTTTAGATCAACAACAACAACATCTCACATTTATTGTAAAACAGCACCATCAACCAACCAAGATGAAAATCCTAATCCATGTTTAATGTGACATGCTGGTTTGTCTTCCCTTAGCTTCTTAGCTTTTCTTCTTCAGATAACATTTTGTTTTTATAGGATGTGTCTCTGTTTGTGGGAGTGACTGGTCTTTGTTTCTCAAAAGGGCTCAGACATTAATATTGTAGAAATTACTTCATAATGTCAAACCGTAAAATGTATTTAGAACAGTGTTGTACTGATAAAGTCTGGATTTAGGGTGAATTCCAATTCCTTGCCTAACCCTCAATCTTAACCCTCAATCTCAAAAATGCTCCCACTAGTGCAAGTGCTGTCCCGATTCTCAGAAAAATTTTGAGGGCCAAGTTTAAGGGCTGTATCACCCTCAATATTGAGATTTTCCGAGACCACCCTTGGGAGCAAGGGCTACCCAGAATGCTTTGCGTGTTTTGACATAACAAAGATGGCGCCGAAGGCAGCGATATGAGTACGCTACAAATTAAGTATTTTCTTTGTTAATAGAGATGTAAAAATTATGAAAACCATTGTATTATCTTAGTTTAGGCCCATGTTATGGATTACTGACGTCATTGTTGCGTAACATTTATTTTTATTTTACGATCTTTTGTCAACAGCGGGACAAGCGATCGTTTGCTATCGTTTACTTTTCAATAAGCCGTGGTGTGTGGTAACTGAGTATCATCTTATAACTAACTGACAACCTAATAACTAGACTGACAAACGGATCGTAATTAAAAATAAATAATTGTGACGTAAATGTGTTCTTCTTATTATTCTTTTTTGGAGTTGACAGACAGGACGCAGCTTTCGCGTTTTCTGCCCCCTGCAGTCTGAAGACTGTCATACAATTTTGAAATATTGCCCTCAGGTCAATGATGTATATTCAAGATTGAAGTACATCATTTAAAATATATATAATTATTGTCTTCAGACTGCTGCTAACTAGTGACTTACTTTTGTCTCTTGTAAATATGTGAATAGCTTTTGATCTGAGGAAGAATTCAGGTGCATGATCGGGACATATTATGCAAAATCAACTTGTGGTCTGCCTCAGCCTAAGTACAGGAGATAAAGCCCTGTTAACTACCGCACTCATTGCTATGTCACAATGAGACATTCCTGGAATTGTTGTCTCGCGAAGCTCCCCTTTGTCAGTTAAAAAAAGCGAGAATGCAGGTGAGGGCAATAGTATCCGGAAGAGCGGAAGTCTGCAAGTCTGTTCTATTCTTGGCTCCACAGTGCAGCACAGAGTTCTACACAAACATCCAGCCTCAGAGGATTTACGTGTCCAGTGGATACATGTTATATATGACAGCGATGTGCCGCCTAGGGATGGGGCCGATCCGATCCAGTATTGGTATCGGGTTCCGATACAGACATAATTGACAGATCGGAAATCTCTATAGTTGTATCGGAAATTTCCGATCTGTCTGTGTGTGTGTCTGCTGAAATGTCTCCACAAGTGATTCCCTGACTTCTCTGCTAGCTGGCTGCAAAAAGTGGAATGGGTTTCCTGAACCGAGGCGTGTCTCGATGAGAGTAATGATGCACGACTCCGTTCAGGAAATCCATTCCACAGTTTACAGCCAGCTAGCAGGCGAGCATGATTGAACCAGGAAGTTCATCTCCGCAACCTGCAGCCGACGTAATCCCAGCCGTCACCGTTTTAAACGCCTGCTCGCTGAGGAGAACAGTACTGACAGCGACATAAAACAATGAAAATCACACTCCTCCAAGCCAGGGTTCGCGTTAGCCGGTATATATGCCGGATTTTGGCTGTTGTCACGTGAATTTGGCCGGCGGAAAAAAATATTACCAGCCAAAATGTCCAGTGAAATCAATGATTAACACGGAGACGGTATTTTAAAAAAAAACGCCGGCATTGCAGATTGAACATTCACAGCTCGTCTGTGACTCCGTTTGTGTGCGCGCTGCTCTGCGCTCACTGTGTGTGTGTGTGTGTGTGTGTGTGTGTGTGTGTGTGTGTGTGTGTGTGTGTGTGCGTGCGTGCGTGCGTGTGTGTGGGGGGAGGGGGGGGGGTTCGCCAGGGGTCTGTAAAGTCGCTGTAAACGTTGTAAAAGTCATACATATCATACTTGCCTGTATAAAGGAGTTTATTAAAGCCCAATAATCAAAATGGTATTAACAATGATGATAATAATATTAAAGCAAACAGAGCATCCATATCGGAATATCTGCAACTATCTAAAGTCAGGTATCGGGATCGGATCGGAAGTGAAAAAAGGTGGATCGGTGCATCCCTAGTGCCGGCTAGAGTCGGCAAATGATGGCTTTTCCAAATGCTATTGAAGCATTAGGACTTGACTCGTGCTCAATCACTACATTGTCTTACATAGTATTTTAGAACGTCAATGCCTGTATTCTCTCAGTATTACCAGTAAGTGTGAATGTCATAAAAGTGGTCTTACCTTGGTTGGTCTTTTTTGAAGTTGATATGTTTGTCCATTGACTTGTCACTCGCCATTGAAGCACTGCTGGCTGCAGAAGACCCTGATCCTTTTCTGTTCGGCCAGTTTTGAGACACAGATTGTGGAAATACAGCTGCAGTCAGTGTTCAGTCAGGAAAACAATACTTTTGTCTTCTATTAAAGCCCAGTCTTGGCAGATTCATACCAGCATCATCATCACTGTCTGGACACATATAGTCAAATTTCATATAGTTGCTGTTTAGAGTCAGTCAGACTCAATCATGACATATCTTCTGTAATCTGTATTTTCATACATTTCACAGACCCCTCTAGTGACTTGTGGCAAATTTAGTGCCTTTTTCTGGTGTTAGTGGAGACTTTTGGGTGAGACTCTGACGTGAAAACACGTATTGTTTTATTTCCCAACAAACAGTGCCGCGGGCCCCTCACCCGTTTGCCGATCCCAAGCCCAGATAACGGAGGACAGATTGACAGCTTTTGATCTGAGGAAGAATTCAGGTGCATGAAGGGGACATATTATGCAAAATCAACTTGTGGTCTGCCTCAGTCTAAGTACAGGAGATAAAGCCCTGTTAACTTCCGCACTCATTGCTATGTCACAATGAGACATTCCTGGAATTGTTGTCTCGCGAAGCTCCCCTTTGTCAGTCAAAAAAAGCGAGAATGCAGGTGAGGGCAATAGTATCCGGAAGAGCGGAAGTCTGCAAGTCTGTTCTATTCTTGGCTCCACAGTGCAGCACAGAGTTCTACACAAACTTCCAGCCTCAGAGGATTTACGTGTCCAGTGGATACATGTTATATATGACAGCGATGTGCCGCCTAGGGATGGGGCCGATCCGATCCAGTATTGGTATCGGGTTCCGATACAGACATAATTGACAGATCGGAAATCTCTATAGTTGTATCGGAAATTTCCGATCCGTCTGTGTGTGTGTCTGCTGAAATGTCTCCACAAGTGATTCCCTGACTTCTCTGCTAGCTGGCTGCAAAAAGTGGAATGGGTTTCCTGAACCGAGGCGTGTCTCGATGAGAGTAATGATGCACGACTCCGTTCAGGAAATCCATTCCACAGTTTACAGCCAGCTAGCAGGCGAGCATGATTGAACCAGGAAGTTCAGCTCCGCAACCTGCAGCCGACGTAATCCCAGCCGTCACCGTTTTAAACGCCTGCTCGCTGAGGAGAACAGTACTGACAGCGACATAAAAACAATGAAAATCACACTCCTCCAAGCCAGGGTTCGCGTTAGCCGGTATATATGCCGGATTTTGGCTGTTGTCACGTGAATTTGGCCGGCGGAAAAAAATATTACCAGCCAAAATGTCCAGTGAAATCAATGATTAACACGGAGACGGTATTTAAAAAAAAAAAAAAAAAAAAACGCCGGCATTGCAGATTGAACATTCACAGCTCGTCTGTGACTCCGTTTGTGTGCGCGCTGCTCTGCGCTCACTGTGTGTGTGTGTGTGTGTGTGTGTGTGTGTGTGTGTGTGTGTGGGGGGAGGGGGGGGGGGGGTTCGCCAGGGGTCTGTAAAGTCGCTGTAAACGTTGTAAATGTCATACATATCATACTTGCCTGTATAAAGGAGTTTATTAAAGCCCAATAATCAAAATGGTAATAACAATGATGATAATAATATTAAAGCAAACAGAGCATCCATATCGGAATATCTGCAACTATCTAAAGTCAGGTATCGGGATCGGATCGGAAGTGAAAAAAGGTGGATCGGTGCATCCCTAGTGCCGGCTAGAGTCGGCAAATGATGGCTTTTCCAAATGCTATTGAAGCATTAGGACTTGACTCGTGCTCAATCACTACATTGTCTTACATAGTATTTTAGAACGTCAATGCCTGTATTCTCTCAGTATTACCAGTAAGTGTGAATGTCATAAAAGTGGTCTTACCTTGGTTGGTCTTTTTTGAAGTTGATATGTTTGTCCATTGACTTGTCACTCGCCATTGAAGCACTGCTGGCTGCAGAAGACCCTGATCCTTTTCTGTTCGGCCAGTTTTGAGACACAGATTGTGGAAATACAGCTGCAGTCAGTGTTCAGTCAGGAAAACAATACTTTTGTCTTCTATTAAAGCCCAGTCTTGGCAGATTCATACCAGCATCATCATCACTGTCTGGACACATATAGTCAAATTTCATATAGTTGCTGTTTAGAGTCAGTCAGACTCAATCATGACATATCTTCTGTAATCTGTATTTTCATACATTTCACAGACCCCTCTAGTGACTTGTGGCAAATTTAGTGCCTTTTTCTGGTGTTAGTGGAGACTTTTGGGTGAGACTCTGACGTGAAAACACGTATTGTTTTATTTCCCAACAAACAGTGCCGCGGGCCCCTCACCCGTTTGCCGATCCCAAGCCCAGATAACGGAGGACAGATTGACAGCTTTTGATCTGAGGAAGAATTCAGGTGCATGAAGGGGACATATTATGCAAAATCAACTTGTGGTCTGCCTCAGTCTAAGTACAGGAGATAAAGCCCTGTTAACTTCCGCACTCATTGCTATGTCACAATGAGACATTCCTGGAATTGTTGTCTCGCGAAGCTCCCCTTTGTCAGTAAAAAAAAGCGAGAATGCAGGTGAGGGCAATAGTATCCGGAAGAGCGGAAGTCTGCAAGTCTGTTCTATTCTTGGCTCCACAGTGCAGCACAGAGTTCTACACAAACTTCCAGCCTCAGAGGATTTACGTGTCCAGTGGATACATGTTATATATGACAGCGATGTGCCGCCTAGGGATGGGGCCGATCCGATCCAGTATTGGTATCGGGTTCCGATACAGACATAATTGACAGATCGGAAATCTCTATAGTTGTATCGGAAATTTCCGATCCGTCTGTGTGTGTGTCTGCTGAAATGTCTCCACAAGTGATTCCCTGACTTCTCTGCTAGCTGGCTGCAAAAAGTGGAATGGGTTTCCTGAACCGAGGCGTGTCTCGATGAGAGTAATGATGCACGACTCCGTTCAGGAAATCCATTCCACAGTTTACAGCCAGCTAGCAGGCGAGCATGATTGAACCAGGAAGTTCAGCTCCGCAACCTGCAGCCGACGTAATCCCAGCCGTCACCGTTTTAAACGCCTGCTCGCTGAGGAGAACAGTACTGACAGCGACATAAAAACAATGAAAATCACACTCCTCCAAGCCAGGGTTCGCGTTAGCCGGTATATATGCCGGATTTTGGCTGTTGTCACGTGAATTTGGCCGGCGGAAAAAAATATTACCAGCCAAAATGTCCAGTGAAATCAATGATTAACACGGAGACGGTATTTAAAAAAAAACCAAAAAAAAACGCCGGCATTGCAGATTGAACATTCACAGCTCGTCTGTGACTCCGTTTGTGTGCGCGCTGCTCTGCGCTCACTGTGTGTGTGTGTGTGTGTGTGTGTGTGTGTGTGTGTGTGTGTGTGTGTGTGTGTGTGTGTGTGTGTGTGTGTGTGGGGGGAGGGGGGGGGGTTCGCCAGGGGTCTGTAAAGTCGCTGTAAATGTTGTAAATGTCATACATATCATACTTGCCTGTATAAAGGAGTTTATTAAAGCCCAATAATCAAAATGGTAATAACAATGATGATAATAATATTAAAGCAAACAGAGCATCCATATCGGAATATCTGCAACTATCTAAAGTCAGGTATCGGGATCGGATCGGAAGTGAAAAAAGGTGGATCGGTGCATCCCTAGTGCCGGCTAGAGTCGGCAAATGATGGCTTTTCCAAATGCTATTGAAGCATTAGGACTTGACTCGTGCTCAATCACTACATTGTCTTACATAGTATTTTAGAACGTCAATGCCTGTATTCTCTCAGTATTACCAGTAAGTGTGAATGTCATAAAAGTGGTCTTACCTTGGTTGGTCTTTTTTGAAGTTGATATGTTTGTCCATTGACTTGTCACTCGCCATTGAAGCACTGCTGGCTGCAGAAGACCCTGATCCTTTTCTGTTCGGCCAGTTTTGAGACACAGATTGTGGAAATACAGCTGCAGTCAGTGTTCAGTCAGGAAAACAATACTTTTGTCTTCTATTAAAGCCCAGTCTTGGCAGATTCATACCAGCATCATCATCACTGTCTGGACACATATAGTCAAATTTCATATAGTTGCTGTTTAGAGTCAGTCAGACTCAATCATGACATATCTTCTGTAATCTGTATTTTCATACATTTCACAGACCCCTCTAGTGACTTGTGGCAAATCTAGTGCCTTTTTCTGGTGTTAGTGGAGACTTTTGGGTGAGACTCTGACGTGAAAGCACGTATTGTTTTATTTCCCAACAAACAGTGCCGCAGGCCCCTCACCCGTTTGCCGATCCCAAGCCCAGATAATGGAGGAGAGTTGGAATTGTGACATTAAAAAAACACAAAGAATTGACAGACGAAAGTTCTGTCAATTTTTGTTTCTCCCACAACATTATTCCTCTGCTACTGCGTCCTTTACAACTAAATACATTACAAATACTCATGGTCAATTATGCAAATTATGTGATGACATTTATGTCAGCCAGTAGCTACTTTCCTTACTGAGGAGTTGGCAACACTGCTTACCTTGGTTCATCATGAGTGAAATTGATGGACTTGCCCATGGATCTGTCACTTTTTAAGCCTTCTGTCACAAACTGGCTGAAGAAAATAATTAGTATTAAAGGGTTTTTTCAAAGTATCTTACGTGTGGTTGTATGAGCTACAAACACGTAGTAGAGCACAGCCTTTGTTCACGATGCTGCCAGCAGCACTGAAACCCAGCCTGAGACATTCGCTACGAGCATAGTTGTCAACATTTTAGCCAATTAACAGAAGGCCTACCTTATAACTCTTTGCCTGCTTAAGTGATATCTGAACAATATGTTTGCAATTGTATCTCACTCTTGCACAGAATGGGAACTGACCCTTGCCTCACTTTGTAAACCACAAAAGTCCTATCAGGAATTTTAGATCATGACAGAGTTGTGGAGTCACGACTGTAAGATTAAAGACATTATTTTCTGGTTACTGTGTTTAAAAATATCATCTTCGTGTCCCTGACTGTGACCTTATTCTCCCCAGCAGGGATATGTATGAAGAAGTCAATGCTGAGTCTGTGTCAGTACCTCATATAACCACAGTTTAATTAAAAAACAACAACACCAGACATATTACTTTTAGAGTGTAATGTTGCACTATGCACTTACTCCTCAGTTGATGTGGCCATGACTTGTCCGTCAGGCACCTTGGTTTTCCTCTCATGTGAAACTGAGTGTTGAGGCTGTATTTTGTTCCTCTGTTCTTTGTCACCAGGGTACAGTTGTAGTAAAGATGATTTTCTTCATTCATTCATTCACTTTGTTTTCCAGAGGTCCCGACATCGGCATACAATACTGGTTGGTGAGAAGATTCTCATTCTCCACTCGCTGTCTTACATACTGTATAAAGACAAAAAAACATTTTTCTTATTTTTAATTAGTCTGATAATGTAATATATTCAGATTCAGAAAACTATTCATTCCCCAAAGGACAATTCGATTTCTACAGTCCATTGGCTACAATGTCCAAACCAAACCTACGCCCCTGATGCGTCAGCATTGGCGCAGAGCTTCTCCACAGCAGGTGAAGCGGGTGATGACTGAGTCGATCATTTTACCTCTTGCGGTCAAACTGTCTGACCCTGAATTTTACGGTTAAAAAACATCCTGCGATCCAACGCATGCAAGCATCGGCATCCGGAAATCCTCCTGAGTCATTCCTTTTTTTTTCTTTACCGTAAAAACCTTTGTAAGGAGGGCGTCAGGATTCAGCTTCGCCCAAATTACAGTTAGAAACAACTCAGGTGAACATGACCGTGAATATTAAAGGTGCTGAAGACGAATCGGGACATTTTAGAGTCGCTCAATCTTACCAGACTGTGCAGATGAAGCCACCCTCTCCACACGAATGCTTTCACTGTTGTTTTTTTGTTTGCAGATCGAAGTGTGGCGACGACGTGACTGATCTGACAAAGAGCAAAAAACACTTTCAGTTTCTGTTTCGTCAGTAAGGGGGGATGGGATAGACACACGTGTTTCCTCTTTCAAATAAAACTCGTTCTCAGCTTGTGCAAAAGGATTATATTGAAGCACCAGTTACTCCCAGAAGTTAAAAGAAAAATTAAACTGAACTTGGCTGACATGATGAAATAGTGTAGCAGCATGACAGGAATACACACTACACATTTATTATTAAAGGAATGTATAGATATGTTAATTTTGGATTTTTTGTGCACAATATACTTTATAAAGGCAGGATACAGTAAAACTCATGTACATATCTGGACTGGAAGGGACAATGTCCCTCATGGTACTGCTTATCACTTTTTCTGTGTGCGAGCCTGCGTGTGTGTGTTCTTGGCTGGTAACATTTTTTTTTCTTTGTGTGTAAAAATACACAACAAAAAGTGTTTCACTTTTCAGGCATTTATTTTTTGGTGTGATTTGTGTCTTTCGTTTGCTGCTTTATGGCGACGTTTGGAAGCCGAAGCTTTTCTTCTTGCGTGAAACGTCTTACTTTGCAGCAAGAGAAAGGTGTTCAGTGCTTCCTTGGTAAAAGTTAGCACAAAGAAGCAAGCGGAGGCATTTCCGTTTCCGCCGGGCATAAGGCCACTGTCCGCTCAGCCGTGGGAGGTCTTCGGGCACAAGATTCTGCGCCCCAGAGTTTTCTTATCTTTTGCACTGCAAGGCTGTGCCTGTGTGCGCATCTCACTATGAGCAAAATTCCACTAGACAGACGTGACTTGGCACTCACTGTAAACGAGTGTAAACAAGTTAACCTTTTTAAACTACATTTGAATGCAGATTGTACACGGTAGTCACGGACTGTACAACGTGTTGCACATTTATTTACATTTCCCATGTTTTTATAAATTATTTTAGATGTTTCCTATCTTCTTCTTCTTCATGTGAGACTGGAGGTGCGGCGTCCTAGCGCCTTCTATGGATGGGGCTGCCCACTGGTGCTGAGGTGGGATTCATCTCCTCTGAACCTCAAATGACGTACGTCTACTATGGGCACACAGTTTTCTCACGTGCACAGACCTGTGTTTCCAGACCTCTGTGTGTGTGTGGGGTGTGTGTGGGTGTGTGTGTGTGTGTGTGTGTGTGTATTTGAGGCTGGGTGTGTTTCAGAATAAAAGCACAGAGCAAGGAAGGTAAATAACTGAGAAGACTCCCCATAGAAATGTCGGAATTTAGTGCCTCCTCGATCTCACTCTGTCATGCATCGCCACTCATGAGATCCACATACACACAATGCAAATATACAACATGACACACACACACACACACACACACACACACACACACACACACACATATGACCCTGCAGCAGACCTGTGCTGTGTTTTGGCCAAGAATGTGTGCGTGGGAGAGCGAGGCAGAGATTCAGTGTGTATGTATGTGTGTGTGTGTGCGCGTGAATGAATGACTTTAGTGCCTTTCCACTGGGTACACATGGTGAGCACCTGTTCACCGCTCTCCTCCATGTTTTTTCATTACCCATGCAGTTCATTGAACCTTAATTACCCTCACAACCTGACTCACGTCTTCCTACTCCCTTTCTCCTCATATTTCTGCTATCTGTTCTCTGCCTCCCAACCATAAATGAGTAATTTTATACTGCGTGTCCACATATTGGATTTATGAGACACATTAGAAAAGGAGAATTGTCAAAACTAATGCGGCAGAACTCAGGATTTACTGACTTCATCTGTGCCACATCTTTAAGACTATCCACCGATTACAGAGAGGATCCTGTGTGTTTGCAAGAAAAACACAAGGATCGAGTTGGAGAGAAAGACGAATTGTAAGCGCGTTAACGTGTCCACGTCTGTGATACCGTGTTTGAGTATCTGTTACTGAAGTCCAGATGCAGAAACATGTGTAAAGCATCAGTAAATTTACAGCTGAAAGCCCAACTTACGATAGACCGATGTCATGGTGGCACCGGAGTACATACATCAAACATTTCAGTGGAAAATACACAGTTAAACACACAGAGTAGAGACCTCACAAGTGCAGAAGCATACCAGATACGTGGCCCTGCTCCATAATGTGTCAGGAAATGGCAGGAGGAAAACAAGTAAAGAAGTTGTGAGCATGTGTGCAAGAACAAACACAGTTGAAACCTGAGATGGAGCATTTTGTCATCTGACTCAACCGCTTCTAAAGGACTGCATTTTACAATTTCCCATTCTGTGTTGCAACTGTATGTCAGTCTGTGGCTTAATCTATCCATGTGCAAGGTTATTATAGTTAAGGAAAACATGAACAAAATAACATTTTGGTTAACTGAAATAAAACATGGAAATGTGCTTGGTCTAATTTCTTGTTTTCTGTTTTATTTGATTCAGGGATGATTGTTCATCTCTGTCCTAATATTTTTTTTGAAAATTAATTTTGAAATCTTTTGCTGGGTTTTCATGACACAATAACTATTATGACCTATTTGAATCTTGCACCTGACAAAAAAACTAAACTAAAATAAGCATTTAGAAAAATAAAAACGAGAAAACTCGCTCCAAAAAACGAATTAAAACTAACTCATTTAAAAACAAAAAGTCAAAACGAAATAAAAACAAAAAATCCCAAACTTTTACTGCATATTCCTCCATGCCAATTTCCTCAACAACCTTTGGAGGGAAAGTCATGTGATTTTATGACATCCATGAGACCGACCATAAAAGGTGCAAGGAACCATTTAATCGACCGTTCCTTACAATAGCTTGTTAAAATTGCATCATATTAAAAGCCCAACTGCAGCAACTACGTTTCTCTCTCTCTCTCTCTCTCTCTCTCGTTGTCTACTCGTTCACACTTTCTAAATACCTATCCAACAGACAGAACTCAACATAAACGCTGCATATCTCCCTTTCACTGTGACATAGCTGTGGCAGAAGGTCATTCACACATCCTCACACATTTGGATAATCCATTCGGTTCCTGGAACTATAAAAGTGGGAATACACTTTAGTAGAATGTTACTCTGTCGATTCAAAAGTACCAAAGGTCGATTTGATGTAGCTCATAGTAATGTCATAAAAAATGACAATGTGGGAGCTCACATGTTGCTAAACTACATCCAATCGTCAATATTTATATTCTTTTTCCATTTGTTTTTCTTCACCAGTCTTTGTTCTCTGCGACTTCCGCTCCTGTCCCTCTACTTTACTTTATTCTTTTGTCCAGAATCCCCTCCTGTGGATAGTTTGGATAAAGCGGCAGTTGGAGTCCACAGCCAGTAACACAAAGAGACGCAGAACACACACACAGGGACGTGGCTCCCTCCCTGAATGATAGACACATGCATAAAGGGTGATAAAACACAAAGAAATACATACAGACGAAAAAGGCGTTTGGCAAAACACGCTCTCAAATTCTTAAAAAAAAAATCTATATAATACACATACAACATAGTGCAGTGACATTTCACAATTTCACTGCACTCTGTTGTGTTGTTCAAACATTTGCAGGTCGTAAAAATGTAACAAGAGGCCAAAACCATTTGCCTTCAGGAAAATAACGAGGTCAACACTTTTAATGGTAATCAGATACAGACACAGCAGCTTTTTCTATCTGAGATACCACTAACAGGCACAAACTTAAGAGCAGTCAGAAAAAGGGAGACTGCCTCTGTCTCAGAGGTGTCAACATGTCTTTTCTTCTGATTCACTGACCGACAGTCATCGGTCTGCATGAGCTGGACAAAGATAGTCTTTTTTTGTTTTTGTTTTTGCACATTGAGACATAAACTCAAACAAATGTTACTTTAAATATGTTTTATACTGTTCAAATGTCAAATTGAACACGCAAAATCTGGTGTTCGTTTTCAACGACAATGTGGTTTTTTTTTTTTTGCTTTAACAAGCAGTAAATTGCAGTAAATTATAAATAACTGCCAGATATTGAAAGTAATTTGCCCATATAAAAAAAAGCAAAAGCCCTTGCTCACAGGACCTTTTCTGGACCTTTTATGGTTAAAATAAAATAAAAATAAGGGTGAGGCTGATGTGTTAAAGAGGCAACATTCAACTTTTATGTTCCTATCAATTCCAGCGAGGTGTTGGTCACTGTGATTAAAACATGCAAAAAATGCAGGGTGTACTTTATCCAGAGCTTGTGTTGTGTAAGTGGCAGCCATTCATGATGTCACCCACGAGAACCTGAAGTGCAGTTTTTAAGCCTCAAGACTTGCAATTTGAACAGCAACAAGTTGAGATTTTGCAACTATTTAATGTCTCTGTGTATCTGTTAATCACACTGGTGTCCACTCATATGTGTGATGCTTAACCATCAATTTTCAAATAATAAAAAACAATTACTCAAATAATCAATTACTAAATTAATTGTCAACTATTTTCAATTATCAGTTTGAGGGTTTTTTTCATTATTAAAACAAGATTTCTTCTTAATGTGAATATTATCTGCCTTCTTTGCTTCTTATAACAAAGAAATCATTAAAACTTTGTTGTTTGTGGACAAATAAGACATTTGAGAACATCATCATTTCTAGTTTTGACAAACACTGATCGATATTTTCCTACATTTTATGGACCAATCGATTACTCAAATTAATCGAGAAAATACTCAGAACAGATTAAAAACAGATTAATCGGTTATATACAATCGTTAGCTGCAGATCTAATATTTTATTACTTCCATTTATTTCAAACTGCAAACTGTAAAGTTACTTCCACTTTTTATATATGGCCTATTGTTCATAAAAAAGATAAATATCCTATTTGTTCGCAGTATCTGAGAAATTATAGATTCCTGCTTGAGCGGTGCACGTCATAACGTCCCGAACAAGTTGCAGACTGAGCGACTGGTTTGCCAAAACAAAGTTGAAAAAAAATATTAATTAGTGGTTACCTGGTGTCATTTTTAAGTCACAGTCAGAGCTGATGAAAACTTGCTGTGTCCTTTTCAGAATTGAGTGAGCTACTACATGTTATTGTCTAGAACAGGAGAAACCCACATTGAGATTACAGTCTTGTTGGCCTGACAGATTATTCTCAATCCCAAACCGGACAGCATCACATTTGATAAAACCAGATGGAAAAGTAAATGCTTTTGTAAGCACGCGTTTATGATTCATCACTGACAGCACAGATCTATGCTGCGAAACTTGGTGCTGTGCTATTTAGCTGCTCCTGCGTTGACCTGTGAGGTGAGAGCGAGAGAGAGAAAGAGGGGTTTTAAGAGATTAAGAGTGATGAATGGGATTAAAAGAGAGGAAGCTCCAGCTTTAATCACAATGGTTTCTATCAAGTGTCAACTGTTCACTTCATGGTGTTCAGGGTCAGGTGTCACCTGTGTGTTCTCAAGAATGGAAGACAGAAAAGAGTGAGCGTGTTTTTGTGTTTTATTGTGGTTTTCTCTTAGCTACCTTGAAGTAGTTTTTACGGAAAGATGCCGAGTCCTTTTACATTTACATTTAGCTCGTGCTGCATCTTTACACCAATGATGCAACATGAATCACACCTGGAACCATAGGGACATGAAAGTTATCTATTTTGCGTCGAACCACATTTTAGAATGAAGCAGCAAGAAAAGAAGCCGATAATCGATAAATCAAGTTTGAATTTTTGGTTGGAGAAGCTTTATGTTCTGAGCAAGAGGAAGGATTAGATGGATACAGCACTTTCAAGTTCTATTATATAGTTCACTATTATGAAAGAGCCCTCTGAATGATAAATAGTACTTTGAGACTGTGAGTGACTGACATGCTTTAGCCGATATGATATCTCTGCTCACATCACACACTCTCCCTGTGTCTCTCACCGTCTGTCTGCTCTCTGCTTCAATGACATTCATCTCTTCTTCTGTGGAGATGTTTTTCTCTCGTAGTGGTTAATAAGACCTCTCTTGTCTTTCTTTCATCACCAGTTAAGATCACCCCCCCGCCCCTCCTAACTTCTATCTCCAGCTTTGAAAGATGAGCAGCCAGCCATCGCTGTGTGTGTGTTATTGTATGGGTATCTTTGTGCGGAGCAAAACTCTTATAAACCAAAGGGAGTTGGGGACATTTTTGTTTGTTTTATCTTGCAGTCTGGGTAAGTTAGGCCCACGTGGAGAAACAAATGAACTCATGAAAAGAAATAAGTGAGATTAATTAATCTCTAACACATCTGGTTTCTGGATTATTCACATTACATTACAGCAGCTGACAGAAGAAAATGATGGTTCACATTATGTTCTGCAGATATTTTAACCATATGTTCAAAGGAGAGGAAGAAATAATAATATTAGTGAAGCCAGGAGCTTGTTCTGAAGTTTTTTTCTAATAATGAGGCTGGACTCAGGTGGCGGTTCAGAGGTTTATTATGAATATGCGGGTATTGCTGCTGATCTGGTCAGGAGAGGCATTGGGAAATCCAGCTGAGCCCGGGGTTCTGGAGCTGGTAGAAGGGAATTTCAGGCTGGAATCTGATAAGGAGGGGTTGCTGGACAGCAGCAGACAGGTGAACCTGACGCACAGGCAAACTAAAGTTACCGCTCTGCAAACAAGTCCGTCAAACTGATTCATCAATCTATTTGTTTTGGCTGTGGCATTACGACACGGTGCGACTGAGCAAAGAATGAAAGGAGGGACCCAGGTTTCCTTCTGCTGCTACAGGTGTGGTGAGTGGTCATTTGTGAACTGGCTGACAAGTCTGACATTTGCAGATTATTTTGACAAGAGAACCAGATAAGACAGAGGCCACATCCTGCATCAAAAACACACAGCCAGGAATAATAAAAGGTTACGGTTACAAGTCAAGATATTGCAGGAGAAAAGTGGATTTAGTGAGACATTAGGGAGACATTTTGTCCCATAGTGAGAGCGAGGGTTCCTGGCAGAGTGATTTACGAAATTTCCTGATCGCATCTCTGCAACAGCATAGATTAGTGGCACACAGTTTCAACTATGGTGTGTTAGCGTTCAGCTCTGCTTAGCCTTTGCATTTTGTGTGTGTGTGTAAGAGTTTATTCCCAGGTGTTTGAATGAAGTTGAGTTTCTAAATGTTTTCAGTGGAAGAATTTAACCTCTGAACTCCAAAGGAAAGTGGATCAATAAGGAACTGGAAACAGACTCATACACACACATACATATATATATATATATACAGTATATATATATACAGTCACAAGCAAACACACTAATATGCACATATGGAAATGCCCCCCCCCCTCCCACGCACCAAGTTATTGGTTGCCATGATGATTCATGTGGACATGGTATATGATAATTTCCCTAAAGGCCAAACTCTGAACTATGACCCTTCCAGTGGCACAAAGCATGCGAGTGCTCCCTCACAAAGGTCACGTCCATACAGTCGTCCGTGCATTTTCTCCTTCTTTCACCTCATTTTCTCCCATCCATCGCCTCTCACCTTCCTCTCACCTTTACACTTTGCCTTCCCCACGTTTCTTCACAATTTTCCCCCGCTTCCACGTCACCTACTCAGAGCGGATGCATACCAAACACAGAGCTGATAAGACTTATGAGCTCCTGGAATGCTTTTCATCTTTTCACTCTTAAATTCATGCCATTTGCTTCCAAACGTCAACATGTAATTTCCTGCATCTGCTTGTTTTTATTTTGATGAATGCTGCAGGTGGATGCTGGTGGTGATGATGATGGTGATGGTGATGGGGGGGGGGGGACACAGGCAGTTATTCTGAGGCATTGACAGGCTAAGGTAGAGATGGGGCAGTATTTAAAGCTGAAAAAGGCTGATGAATGAAGATGTTGTGTATGGTAGAGCATGGGCACGTTAAAAGCGTCAACGTTAACGCGTCAACGTTTCCATGACAACTGACCGGAAAAAGACGCATGTGACTCCCGATTGTTAAAATGAGGCTCTAAAGCATATGTGTCAAATTCATTTTATGTGGCCTGCGAGGGATTAATTGGTCTTAAAAACCTGTGTCAAAATAGGTCTATGCTGCTTTAAAGGTGAAATAAGTAGTTTATAGTGCCATCTAGAGGAGAGGCTGAAATTTACAACATTTACAACTGCTCCTCTGCTCACCCCCTCCCTTCCCTGAGCGCTACGGTATCCTCAACCGGTCAAATGTCGTCCTCGTCGTCTTTCTCCGTGTCAGCAGATGAGGTTCGTGAGGCGAGGGAGAGGGCGAGCTACCGCGGCCGTAGCAGACAAAGCGGAGAGAGTGGAGGCGGGACTTCCGCTACAAGTAAAGAGACGCTTGATTTGTTCTCTCGCGTTTGTCTATACAGGCTCCCGTAGAAACATGGCGTCGTGGCAATGCAGTAGTGGCCCGCGACCATCAAATTTTACATGACTTTTTGAAACACTACGAAAATGAAACAAAGAATATTATACAGCGACTAGACAATGCAGGAGCACATAATATGTATACAAAAGTGGATTTTGGGTCATATAAACCCATAAATACTACACAGTGTCCCTTTAAGGCGTGCGTTGAAAAGCATAAACTAAATTTCCCACAATGCACGGGGATTGCGTTACCCGCAAACAACAAATCGCAGTGTATCATTGTATACGCATCATGCGACGAGTGAAATTGAGATCGAGACTGTGATCGTAGCAGAATGTGTTCACAAAAGTCACAACCAAAAAACGATGAAGGTGTGTGAGCAGGTTCTGCCCTGACCAGATACAGACTTTTAAAACTGTTAGTTTGTCAAGAAACACCATCGCGGACCGGGTTACATCTATAATGCATCATATTTGTAACTTGAATAAGTAATAAATACAGAAAGTTATTTAGCAATATGTTATGGAGTAGTTACCTTTAGTTTACATTATATTTGGTTACATTTAGTTACATTTATTCTGTATGACAGTTACATCAGGCCCTTTGAAGGTAACCATTATGCTGATGTGGCCCTCAGTGAAAATTTGTTTGACACCCCTGCTCTAAAGTAACACGGCTCCGGAGTCCAGGCACCATTTACCAGTTAGCTCCGGTAGCTCCTTAATCGCCATTAGTGCGCCTACAGTCGAACTGAAGCGGTCTGTTTATTAAACGAAAAGAGCAGTGCTACAAATAACCAGCGTACCTGCGTAGTGCGTATGTGTGCCTAAAGTAAGTTTGGCGTTACTTTAGAGCAGGGGTCACCAACCTTTTTGAGACAGAGAGCTACCTTAAGGGTAAAGAATAATATGGAGGGCTACCACATTAACATTTTTTTTATTTGTTTACCATTTAAATGATTAATATTATGCATTCAACTGCATACACATTCATTCCAGTGCTTACTCCTAACGATTACCAGTTTTTATAAACAATATCAAAGATATTTTACTGAGCGATCATACGGATACATGCAAGTGAGGTGAAGTGAAGTGAGCCCGCGGGCACCGTATTGGCTGCCTGCGGGCTACCAGGTGCCCGCGGGCACCACGTTGGTGACCCCTGCTTTAGAGACTAATTTTAACGATCGGGAGTCACGTAAACATGACGTCACGAGCGTCTTGTTCTGGTCAGTCATCATGGAAACGCTTCATGCGTTAACGCTGACGCCATTAGCAGGCCATACTGCATACAGAAGACCACTATCACTGAAGACACCTCACCGGCTACACCTATTGTTGTTATTGGCTACACTTGTTTAACTTTATGTTAACAAAGAAAGTGAAGAAAAGTGATTCAAACATGGCACTGGTTGTTGGTGCCAGTATTGAAACGACAACAGCTTGTTGATAGCAGAGGTCACAAGACAATGCACAGACATCAATAACTCAAATAACCACTCCTTGCAACTAAGGTACACAGAAGACCATTTCTGAATGCACAACACGTCAAATCTTGAAGCAGATGAGCAGTAGAAGACCACACCAGGTGCCACTCCTGCCACCTTATATAAGATGTCCTCCTGTGTACCTCATAAAGTGACTGTGAGTGTATGTTGTTATAATGATGCAGCACAGATAGCAAATTTGACACAAGTCTCTGGGTTTTGTTGTGTTCCTCATCCCATATGTTTGGATTACGGGCATTACAATATTTGGTGAAGGGAAGATGGCGGTTGTGGTTATAGTGAATATTGAAAATGTCAACAGTCCTCAAGAAGTACAACAACATAAACATTTTAATCATGCAATGCAGCTCGACTGCTGTTGCTCAAAGGAAAACTATCCATTATCCATGTTGAATGTGAGCTTGCTGTCTTGAACACACACACACAAACGTGAATTGTTTTATCTTCTATCTCTCAAGTTCCCCTCTATTTGCTTTGTCAGTCTGTTTCTAATATGTCCGTCCTCTCCTTATGTCCAATTAAGTCATTTGTCCACTTGTTATGATTATCCACCATTATATGTACACTCAGAGTAGTCCCAAATCCTTCCAGGGTGTTGCCTTCCTTATTCTTATCAGTTGAAGCCAAATAAGTCTAAACACACAAACTGAGACCTAAGCAGTGTCTCATATGTAATAACCATTAACAGCTGAATCCAGCTTAGCAGTTATTAGAGGGGGGGTTAGGACTGACAAAAAGAAAGCTCAAAATTCTGCTCACATTCCTACATGATCTCCATGTATTATTTTTATTTCCCTTCACTGTTTTTTTTTTCTTCCCTGCAATCATAAACTTTATCCATGTCTTATCCAGACGTCCAAGACCCTCAGTGATATATAGACTAGATAAATAATTGGATCAGTCCATAATTATACTCCAAAAAAAAAGGGTCCCAAAATATACAAATTCTAATCTACACATGCTCAAACGCATATAACTATGTTTTCATATCTATGCATGTATGAGAAGGTTACAGGTGGATATACTCATTACTCAACTCATTTAACACTTTGTGATTTGTTTGGAAAAATGTTTTCATTGACTTGAAAACATTCAGCATTATTACCGTAAAGGCAGCATTATTACCGTAAAACTGTAATTATGTAGGAAGCTATGTGCAGCATTGTTCTTTTTTAATTAATTAGATATTTATTAATTGTTTGTTAGTTCAGTGTGATGTTGAGGCAACTGTCAAATTTCCCATTAATCGTTAGTAAGAGTAGAAAAACAATGGTCAGCTTGACTGAGAATTATACTTACTTGCTAATTAAGGGTCTGAATTGGATGAAATGGGTCAAAGTAACTGCAAACCTCAGATATTTCCATGTCACTCCTTATCTTTTCAGGAATAATAACAATGCCTTCAAAGTGATTCAAAGCAGCCACTTTATCCTCGTTGTAACTTCCTGTCTCTCGTCTCTATGGCAAAACGAAGAGTGTGTTGCACCAGCTGCAGTCTCTAAATGCTGAAGAACAGTACACACTAGAACATACGCACCTATCACACAGCATAGTACGAAGCAAAGCATTGGACTATATACATTAAATCTGACCCGAGACAGAAGATGGACAGTGAGTGCTGGAGACGGGAAAACATCGGCACAAAACACATTCCGACACTGAGCAAGTGCTGAGTGTTTCCCTGTGGAGCTTTTCTGACACAAGTTGACATTAAGCTGACAACTGCATGCTGACTGCAGTCCATTACACGGTCATGTATCTGTTTATGGGCGTGTCTGAAGAATGTAAATCCTTCATCATCTGGGGTAAAGGAAAGGTGATGTTAAGTTGAAGTGAAAGACGGCAAAGAATTGTAGCGGGCGGAAGAAGAAGAAGAGACAGAGGGGAGACAACGTGATGTTGTTTGTTCAGCTGAAGGCCAGTTTTGTTCAGCTGAGAGTTTCAGGTCAGTGTTAAGATTGTGGTTGAATTAGGAAAAATACACTTGATAACAAGTCTTCCAGACATCTCGGTGCATGGTTCTTGTTACTGTGCCGGATCACCATATTCTTCACCTGACTGTTGTGTCGTGTCTTTGACCTCAGCCCTCTGAAGTACAGACCCTGTTTTGTCTAAGCCTTTGACCGCTGACCTTCAGTCTGGGTTCATGCCCATCAGGAGCAGCGGCAGTGTGATTACAGGCCTTTACAAAAACGCTGCAAGTTCCAGGCTGCACAGTTGTTTCTTTATAATTCATTAGCCTTACCCTGAGGACACTGTGGGAACTTAAAAGGGCCTTTGAGACTCGGAACGATCTCCATGAATATAAGAAATACAATGTTGTAATATTAGTTTGTTAATGAAATGATTTCAACAGAAAGATATATAATTATATAGCAATTAATTAATTAATTAATTAATTAATTAATTAATTAATAATATAATTATAATTCAGTCCTTGTGCCATCTAATGGTCCAAATTTTAAATCGACTGTTCAGACCTATGGTTCACACAGATCATACATACTGTATCATCAGATCCAGAGCACTGACTAAGTAAAGGATATTCAAATCTCAATGTGACTTCCTAGTAAAATTAATGTTAATAAAGAAAATAGTAGACACAATAAATGTAGGATTGACTTAATTGAAAACAGCGGATAAAATGAAGTTGGTCAAATCATCAGCACACTACATCTAAAATAAAATGTAACTCAAATAAAGTGGGTGCTTGCTGTTATTATCAGTCTTTCAGGAGTTTTACACATTTGTGACAGATGTTGGCGAGCCTGATTTTTCACCATCCTTCAAGCTCTGCTGCCATCTAGTGGCTCCAAACTGTAATCACATGACTTCACTCTTTTCACGTAGCTACATGACAATGCACTGGGGTTTGCTACAGTCAGTATTTATCTGCTCTATATATTGTATATTTTGTATAGAACATTATTAATTTTCTGATAGTAGCGCATTATTAATTGTTTTAAGTTGATATTGTAAATCATAGTGGTAGTAGCCGAACTGTCCAGGGTGTACCCCGCCTATCGCCCAATGTCTGCTGAGATAGGCACAGCACCCCCCGTGACCCTCTGGTGGAGGATAAAGCGGTAGATAATGGATGGATGGATAGTGGTAGTAGCATAAGGAAAGACTAGAGAGACAACATGTTATTGTTGCAAATGAAAATAAACCCTTTGAATCGAATCAAAAGTTCAACACACAAAAAAAAATCATTATATCAGATATTTAGACGTGCTTATTTTTCTAAACGTTGTCTGTCGTTGGTATGAAAACGGTGCGTTCATGATCGGCGAAGTTGTCTATCGTTGTGTACATGAACGCGCACACAGCGAGCTCGTGGCCGGTTTCGGCTCGTTTCCGAAAGCTCCGTGAAGTTGGCCCCCCACCCCCAATAAAACCATTTCAAAATACTTGTAATCGATTGTGCTTCGTTTGTGCAGGTTTGTGCAGCAAAAATTTTCGTTTGTGCTGCTTTAGTTTTTGAGTTATTAACATGTTTATATCCAGCCCCCCATATCGTCCAAATGAGCTGAAAATGGTCTCGTTTGTTTCGGCTTCGTTTGTGCTGGTTTGTGCTGCAAAAATTTTCGTTTGTGCTGCTTTAGTTTTTGAGTTATTAACATGTTTATATCCAGCCCCCCATATCGTCCAAATGAGCTGAAAATGGTCTCGTTTGTTTCGGCTTCGTTTGTGCTGGTTTGTGCTGCAAAAATTTTCGTTTGTGCTGCTTTAGTTTTTGAGATATTAAACATTATTTCAAAATGGGGCGCGCGCGCGCGTGCCCGCGCCGCACAGAGCGAGCCTCTTCAGCACTCGGTAGGTGAGGAAGAGGAGGATGAAGCAGAACCAGCCAGATTTGTCCAAATGAGCTGAAAATGGTCTCATTTGTTTGGGCTTCGTTTGTGCTGCTTAGTGCTGCAAAAAGTTTCGTTTGTGCTGCTTTAGTTTATGAAATATTTATATATCTATATTGTCACGCAGCCATATCGTCCAAATCAGCTGAAAATGGTCTCATTTGTTCGTGCTTCGTTTGTGCTGCTTTAATTTACAGTACTGGGGTTAATATTAACCGTTTTCCGGGGTTTTAATTTTTTTGGTCCTCCAGGCTCCACACCGGGACTTCCCCGGAGGTCTACCCGGCCCAGGGGGCCCCTGTCCCGGCAGCAGCCACCGCCACACACCGCCCCCAAATCCTGGAAGTCAACACTTTGACATTTTTTCACTAACTCCTGGAGCTCCACACCCAGGCTTTCACAGACGCTTACCCGCCCCAGGGGGGCCCCAGACCGGCCACAGACACTGCCACACACCGCTCCTAAACCCTGGAAGTCAACACTTTGTCACACAAGTTTGGTCTTTGATGGTAAGTGACGTTTCGGTCAACGTCACACCTGACGGAAGACCCCAGGGTCCAAAAGACGGCACAAAAACGAAGCACAAACAGGTGTGACGTTGACCGAAACGTCACTTGAAAAAATGTCAAAGTGTTGACTTCCAGGATTTAGGGGCGGTGTGTGGCGGTGGCTGTGGCCGGGACAGGGGCACCCTGGGCCGGGTAGACCTCCGGGGAAGTCCCGGTGTGGAGCCTGGAGGTCCAAAAAAAATTAAAACCCCGGAAAACGGTTAATATTAACCCCAGTACTGTAAAGTAAAGCAGCACAAACGAAGCACGAACAAATGAGACCATTTTCAGCTGATTTGGACGATATGGCTGCGTGACAATATAGATATATTAATATTTCATAAACTAAAGCAGCACAAACGAAACTTTTTGCAGCACTAAGCAGCACAAACGAAGCACAAACAAATGAGACCATTTTCAGCTCATTTGGACAATATGGGGGGCTGCGTGACAATATAGATATATTAATATTTCATAAACTAAAGCAACACAAACAAAACTTTTTGCAGCACAAACCAGCACAAACGAAGCCCAAACAAATGAGCCCATTTTCAGCTCATTTGGAGGATATGGGGGGCTGCGTGACAATATAGATTTATTAATATCTCAAAAACTAAAGCAGCACAAACGAAACTTTTTGCAGCACTAAGCAGCACAAACGAAGCCCAAACAAATGAGACCATTTTCAGCTCATTTGGACAAATCTGGCTGGTTCTGCTTCATCCTCCTCTTCCTCACCTACCGAGTGCTGAAGAGGCTCGCTCTGTGCGGCGCGGGCACGCGCGCGCGCGCCCCATTTTGAAATAATGTTTAATATCTCAAAAACTAAAGCAGCACAAACGAAAATTTTTGCAGCACAAACCAGCACAAACGAAGCCGAAACAAACGAGACCATTTTCAGCTCATTTGGACGATATGGGGGGCTGGATATAAACATGTTAATAACTCAAAAACTAAAGCAGCACAAACGAAAATTTTTGCTGCACAAACCTGCACAAACGAAGCACAATCGATTACAAGTATTTTGAAATGGTTTTATTGGGGGTGGGGGGCCAACTTCACGGAGCTGTTCCAGCTGCCCAGAGAAATGAGTGCGCGCGCAGTTCACGGCGGCCATTTTTCCCCCGGTTCGGTTGCTAACAGCCTGGCGACAACATAAGCGGTGGACACAGTGTGATTTCTTAGTACAAGTGTTGTCGTAAGTACTGTACAATACACAGTCACTGCTAAAGCGTGCGCGCGTTCCATTTGTCTCTGTTCCAACACAATCGTCACACTTTACACTGAGTATTTGTTTTGTTAATGGGAGCTATTCTAATGCTTGCTAGCTGGCTAACGTTTGCATGGACGTTACAGCGTCAATTGTATTCATCGAGTTGACTGAAAAACTTTGTAAACAGCATACACGTGACGCCAATAAGCGTCTCTAACTTAGATTTGAATGCCCCTGGGTAATTGTATGGGGCAATTAAGTATTTTTTTTGTTCATAATCGAGCGCTGTAGGTTATGATATGTAATATTTATCATTTATTGGCCTTTTAACACATTTGAGTTTTAGTGCTTTTACTTAACTTTCATTGTATTTAACTGTCATCTGTTTGGACTGTAGTGTGCTTCATTTGTTTTTATTTTACTGTTGGATATGTGTGTGGATGAACACTGCACAATTTATGCAAAGCTATTTTATCTCATTCTGTTCTATTTTATTCCAGTCTATTCTCTTTTATACATTTTAACCAGCTTCATCAATGTGGTTATGCCAATCTGACCTACAGGGAAAAAAGTGTATAACCACGTTTGTTTATTTAATGTCTATTTAAAAGGGACAGCAGATATGAATGAACAGTGGTAAACATTACACATGTTAATTGTAGGTCATAGTCACAGACAAATATATATATATATATATTATTATTATTTTTTGGACTACAAAGACACATCACGAAATACAACAAATTCATAATTGCTTTGTTATAGAGTGTTTCATAAAAGTGCAGTGGAAGTGCCATAACAAACTCTTGCTCTGTGTTTTGTGTTTCTTTCACAGGCTAGCAGTGGATGTGGATCTCCTTCTGCACTCTGCACATCAGGAGACCAAACAAGGAAAAGACCAGAAAGAAGGAGAAACGTGTTTTGACTGAACTTAATCAGAGCATCTGAGGCAGTTGCTTGATTCATAACTGGACTGACAGTTGGGACTGTCTGCCAGCATGAATGAGCTATCAGACTTTGACAGAGGCCAAATAATTGGTGCCCAGCTGGGAGGTCTGTCCGTCAGAGAAACTGCCAAGTTATGTGACGTATCGGGCAGAACTGTCATTAAAGTCATGAGCGAGTATAATATACATGGACATGCTGCATCAGTAAAGAAGAACAGCAAGCAAAGGCCAAAAACAAAAATAGAAAGCCCTGCAAAGTCAAAAGATAATGAAGCAGTTGCCAAAGTGAAACCTACTGCTGACTCCAAGGTTGACATTCAAAGCCCTGATGAAAAAGGCCAGACACTTGAATCCTGGACCAAAGACAAGGAATAGATTGGTGTGATGTGCTGTATTTTGGACTTTCCTTTACATTTCGACTGATTAATGTTTGCATAAAGCCACGCCATGCCTTACTTTAAATAGTTTCATTTCAAGTTTTTTTTGTAGGACTAAATAAATGTGCACGGAATACTAAACTATTCTGTCAACTAAAGTACATTTGCACTGCAGGCTGTGTGATTTCTTTTCATCATTGACTTTATTTCAGTTTAAACCGGTGGCATTTGATAAATGCCTGGTCATTGCCTAACACACTAAGTCTTTTTTATTAACTTGATTTAATTTGATTTTATAAAAATGAGATCTCCCTGTGCTTGTCTGAGCATTCAATAAATGGCACAGCCTTATTTACCATTCATTCATTATGTCGTCCTACTTGTCCTGTGCTGAAATTACACTCAACAAAAATATAAATGCACAAAGAAAAACTTGTAGTTCTTGTTATGTGACAAAACAGAGTAACTAACCAAAAATAACAGTACAACTTTATCAATAAAGTGGCTTTAATTTGCGAGCATTAGGATCAATTTCAAAACAAAAGTCCTGGAGTAATGGCAGGAAGAACACAATGGGGATCGATGATCCAAGTTCACAAACTTCAATAACGTGTCCACCATTAGCCTCACGCAGAGCGGTACACCGGTAATTTTGTTCACCATTTCAAGTTTGTGCGTTTATATTTTTGTTGAGTATATATTGTGTTGAACAATTCAGTGTTGTCTGTGTAGAAAACAAGAGTCAAATTTATGAATGGATGTTCACCAAATGTGTAATTGTGGACTTGGTGTTTTGAATATTTCCCTTATTCATGTCAATTGCTTAACAGTTATTATTTAATGTAACATTAATCCGCTACTCTTAACAAAACAAAATAAATGCATGTGTGAAATCTTCTTAAAAAAAATAAATAAAGACAATTATCACTAACATTATGTTAGATTTGTAGTCAAGGCTTGAAGACAAAGTTTGATAAACTCTGAATAACCTTTATTTTCTTCAAATAATTTCCGACAGGCAGTACATGGAGAGGTGTAATGCTGGTGTAGTTATCTCATATCTTCAATTTCATCCTCCTCCATCGCAGTTCAAAGCTTTTAAACAGTTCAAAGTCCACGTCAAAGTGCGTCGCCTGCGCCTGCGTGTGAGGCAATGACGTAAAAGTAAGGGACCCGGAAGTAAACATTCATGAAGCTGTTGTTGATAGAAAATGGTGTACGTGTCCAACGGTGAGTGTGTTGTCCTTTTTCGATTATCTTATTAAATTTCGCGTCTTTATTGTGGATGTAGTTGAACGTCCTTTTTAAAAACATACTTCGCCGTTTGGAGGAAGTGGCAGCAGACCGTGTATATTTAGCAAAGTAGTTAGGTGGCTATCTCTGCTCAAGTGGATCTGCGTAGCTGGAAGAATTCTGTAACTTCTGCCGGTGTATTGTGATTTAGGCATAAATGGTATGCGTCAGTTGCAATAATATTCTATTAAATGTGCCGTTTTGAGCATTGGAGCAATTCTAGTCTGTTGAAACGTGTCAAACGCTCGACTAGCTGTTAGCCTTTGTGGATTGAATGTCAGTAACCCGCTGTTCTCAAATGAAGAGCTGGTGAATGTCTGTTGAGTATTCAAATGTATTATTATTACTATTTCTTCAGATTCTTTCATTTAAATTATTAAGAGATACACTCGCTCTTGTATCTAGATTGATAGATTTGAGTGAAACAAGTGGTTATTTGCTAATGTTTGTTGTCCGTCTCCATCTCTCAGGTCAGGTCCTGGACAGCAGGTTCCAGTCACCTTGGCGATTGTCATTACTGACCGATCTCTTCTGGGGAGCAGTGGAATTCGTCAGCCTATTGTAAGTTAGGCCTGCAGCCAATACTTGTTTCCACCACCGATTATTTTCTCTGGTTTGGTGGTTTGATTCAAAACATATAAAAACCTGAAAATTGGTGTTTCCCAAAGCTCAAAATGAGAAATGGTCAAAAGAAACCAGAAAATGTTTAAATTAAATAAGCCTCCAAAAAGTTAACCTGTTTAACTTATTAAAACAACATTCAAACCCAAAAAAATGGTAGTCAAAATATTGAAGTTAGTCATATAAGCCTTTAAGTCTTTATGTACTACATCGGATCAGTGACCTTTTAAAAGATTTAATCTACACATGAATTAAGTATTTTAAAGTATAGCATTTATAAGAACGCTACACGTGTGACGTTAATTCTATTGCAAGCTTTTCTAGACTCGTACTATACTGGATTTTCCTTTTTCCCCCCAAAACAACGTAATGTATTAAGGACTACGAGGATTTCAACAAATAATATATCATAAGTTGATTCAGAACTATACCGCCTTTCAGTTAGTTAGCTGTGGCAGCTTATTTTTATAAGAACTGAGACAAACATTCATGTTTTCTTTTTTCATCTCCACACTGATCATCTTCTCTGTTCTACACCAGTTTTAGGACATTGGTTCACCCAGACCTGACAAAGGATGGAAATAGTAGTACATCACGCTTCAGTGATGGCAGAGGGTAGGTTCCTGAAGCAGTTGTTCTCTGACACACACACACACTCACACTCACACTCACTCACTTCTGGGGGCATGCTACACACAGAGATAAATGGTATGAGGGAACATACTTATTTGTGTCATGTTTACATTTTTTAAAACACCTTGTCGAGTGTCCTGTGAACATCCTGTTCAGAGATCTGTTTATCACATGCTCTAACGCCCTACTAGTTTCCTTAGAGCTGCATCCAAGTGAGTTCAGTGCTATGTTTCTTACGTTACTCATTCCCCGCACTCCAGTGTCACATACCTGACACAGGCAAGAAAATGAAAACTTAAATTTTACATCATTGCCTCTTACCTGTTGTTTGCTTTTGCAGCCCTCCAGGTCCCCCTGGTGGCAGAAGGCGGATGGGAAGAATAAACCATGGTGCCGGACCCAATGCCCCACCAATGGGTGGAGGAGGATGAGGAAGGTGAGGATTTAAAAATATATTGATGGGATAAAACTTGCCTGTTTATGTATAGAATCTGTCTCACAAATTAAGATCAGCAATTAAATAAAAGAAGAAAAATCTTGTTTAGAAGATAAATAAATTTGGACATGATATTGATTCCACATTGCCATTCTCTCTGAATTCCTCTCTCTAGGTAAACGCCTACACATCTCGTGTAGGCGTGGGGCTCAGCCAGTCTGTTTGATAAGAATTTAAGGATGGTGACATCAGCTGAAGCCCCCCTTTCATTGGCTGCCGCTGCCATGAGCAGTTTCTTGACGCTTTTCTGGGAATTCCTACACGTAGGGGCCAGAATGGCTGATTTAGCAGTCAGTTGCATCAGTTCCTCCCTTTTTCGTACTTTTGCCCTTCCACATTAGTCTCTCAGAAATGGTTATGATTGAAATAGCTGTCATGTTGATCTCTCATGTGAATAGAATGTTAGTTTGTGTTTTGTAGCCTTCCGTTTAAATAAAAATATGCACTGTTAAAACTTTATTACTGAGTTTGTCCCTCTATGACTGTCACACTTAATAATCTGCTTTGCCTTCCATGCAGTCTCGATTAATAACAAAAGTAAGCTTGCACGTTTTCTCGCATTGTACTTCAGCATTAGTAATGTGAGGAAATTACACTATTAAGTGTCAGGAGGGAGCAATTTAGCGTCTGAAAAAAAAAAAAAATATTGGCAGAGCATCTTCACTGTATCTTAGACACCAACCCTTAGAACACAGATCATTTAGGCAGCTTTTTACATACATTTACAGAGTTTATAGCATGAACAATTGAATGCAACAGCAGAGTATCGTGTGATTGCAAGTATGACAGGTTTATTGAGATACAGCAAAAATTTCAGTATTTACAGAAACGGCGAACATGACAACTGGAAATATAGACCGGTGTAGACAAAACTTTCAATTTCATCATGATTTTGAGCTGCCAAATCTCTCTGAAAACTCTTATATTTTTCTCCAAGTTTCTCATTAAAGCCAGAATACATGACTAATATCTGTAATGTAAACACACAAGACACACCATCTGTTCTACTTTCAAGATCAGCTTGGTTTCACCAGACAAAGGCAGCTCTCTCACGGAGCATTCGGACACCAAAGCGTTGCCACTCTCTCTGGTGTATCCACATCTCCTGGGTAGTGTCCAGACATGCCAGCACTGCTCCCCCTTTCCATGATATGAGGCGAGGGTCCAAGTCCTAAGAAACATCAGTGTATAGTAAATTTAAAAAGTCAGCCATTGCACTTTCACTCCAGGATGCATGGGACAAAATAAGCAACTGGACACCACCACCGATCTATATCTTATTTTAAGATTTTGATGGGTTACCTTTGGCCGTGTGATTACTTCCACATTGTCTACCAGCCTTCTGAAGGACGGCGGCATTTTGTTGATAATCCGATGTAGCAGAAACTCCTGAGCACCGTGAAACATGAGCCCCCCTCCCACAACCAGGATGGAGCTGTACATCTTTCTTTTGGTTTCATCAGATGCTGTACACAAACACACAAGATGTGGTTAAACAGAACATCCTGAGCACTTAAGTAAATATATGTTTCTTAATGTATTATAATTTCTTTATAAAGGAAAAAAAACATTTAATGGTCCACTGTGTGACATTAGGGACAATTTATTGGCACAAATTGAACATACTACCCAACATGATGGTTTTATAAGTGTATAATCACTACACTATAATGAGTATTATAGTATTTGGTTTTTGTAGCCTTCCTTGCTTTTCTGAGGCGGTTATCTTGTGCCAAATCTGTTTGTTGTACTCAGTAGCTTCTCCAACTGACACCAATTCTTACACCCTGGACCTTTAAGGTAAAGTATATTTATTTTTCACTTAAACAAATCCTATTTATACATAGTATCACTTTTGAGAGAAATATGTTTTTCCTCTACTTTTTTGACAAAATGCTTTATGTATTTTGCCAATTGTCCTCTTGTGCTCTGTCCTTTCTTACCACAGCAGTCGATGCTATGCAGGATGGCTTTATCCAGGCCCAGTGCTTTACTTTCAAACTGGCTCATGATTGCAGACTTCCTGGAGAGATGAGCAGACAGGGGCTCATCTACTTCTCCTGCCCCCATCAAGCACTCGCCCTGGGTAGGCCCGAGCTCCATATCCCCTTGCATCCCTGCTCCACTGCCACCCATCCCGCAGCCCCTGGGTAGATCAGAGAGCTCTCCAATCCCTCCTTGACTGCTCATCTCTCCATCCAAAGCTCCACCTGGTCTGGAGATGGCCTTCCGGTCTGCAGCAGACTTGGAGGACTGTTGGAAAAAATTGAAGATTAGCAGTTGTATCTACTAGATTTGATTCAAAAATGTGTTGTGTGTTTACCTGGTCTTGTTTGCTCTGTGTAGCCAGCAGGTAGTGTTCATCATGAGGATCTTCTGAGTCACCTTGCGAACGGTACTGGAGTGATGTCATCTTCTGACCAACGATACCAAAAGTGGTTGGGTAGAAAAGTCCCATTGATGCCTGATTACAGTATAGAAACACACACACACACACACACACCAGGGAAGGTAAAGTTTCAGAGAAAAATCAATGCTTTCCAGTATATAAAATGGAGATGTACACAGCAGTCCAGGCCCAAGCTTAAAGTCAATTATGTTTAATGTATGTACCTGTAATTTCTCATCTCCTAATCGAACCTGGTAGAGCAGAGAGGGGGATTCTGGGAAACGTGTCTGGAATTCTTTATCTTGTAGTCCTGATATGTCCTGTTAAGAACAAAGAGGAAAGACACACAATACATGTGTATCCATAATGCCTATTCAATTCCTGAGAATGACAATGGTTGCTCAACACAAAAGATGCTGATGCCGACTATCCCTTTATAGAGGACCTTATTTTCACACAAAAAAGAACACACTTGATCTAGATGACAGAAGGTCTCTTTTAAATGTTGTAGTAGTTGACAGTCCAGTCTGCTGGACAGTTGACAGTCTCTATAGGGAAAACCCGCTCTCTGCAGGAGCCAGAAGAAAGTACGAGTCACATCTGAACCTCCATATGCCAAACACAACCTGTCAAGTTCAACAGAAAGGTGGAGAATTAAGTTACATTTAATAAAATATTATGGCAATTATAACTGTGTTAAAATAATAATAATAATATTCAAAATATTTCAAAAACTATATGTGGTTTTAGGGCTAACCTGGAGTTCCGGTGGGAAACCCCGTCCTCTACACAGCAGAGACTGGTCTTCTGGTCTCCTACGTCCACGACACAAGCACTGCTTAACCCACTGCCAAATGTAGCACATACTGACTCCTGGTGCACAATGATTGCTATAAATGGACAAACACACAACAGGACAGAAGTCATTATTTGTCATTATCACATGTATAGTCATTCATGTAGTACGAGTGTGCGTGTGTGTGATACCTGAGAAGCCCATATTAAGTACCAGCATGTTTACAACTTCCTTGATGTGCTGTCTGTTGTAGATGTCAGGGACAAGGAGGATGCATCTGTAATACTGACAATCAGCACAAAACTAAGCATTAACGTGATGAGGTAATTGTTTCCAAAGTCTAATTTGATTTTTTTCTGTTTTGAGTTTACCAATTTTTTTTGTTCTACCCCCATTTTAATCCTCTCACTGTTTTATTAACCCTGACATTATTGCAGTTCTTGTCAAGTCATCTTTGCTCTTTAAATTATTTTATATGATGCCTCTTCCTATAGGTGTTTCAAGCTAATGCTCGTCTTGTGCCTTTTACACTACTAAACTAACTACATTTTTAATATCATTGCTCAACATTTGTTATTTTCTACTTTAAATATGTTACTAAGAACTGTAGACTCAGTCCCACAGAGGAGGTGAAGAAGATTCTGTACCTTTAAATCTTTGAGTTGGACCTCAAGATGCTTTTGAATGACATGACTCCAAATTGCCTCAAGGTCAGCAAGGACAGCAGTCAGTGAACCTCCAGGACCAGGGTGCACATTGAGCTGCCCCCTGACGATGGGCCAGTGGATGTTATAACAATCAGTTGGATTCACATAAAGAGCCTGCATGATACCAGGATGGAAGATTGGAGAGACACAAAAAGCAAGATAAGGAAAAACAGGAACAATGTTATTTGGTAACTTTCAGAGACACACTGACCTCCTCTCCCACCAGATGAGGAGGATGGTGGGCTGTGTTGGTCCACTTTACCCTGGAGCTGCTGTCGAGTACTGCTGGACGGACCTGGCAATTATAAGCTCTGGCCTACACACAACCGAGAACAGGTGGTTTAAGAAATACATTCATTTTATATTTGTACAGATGAATCACTGCTTGCTCTTACAACAGCAACAGATACCACATTATCTGCGGATGCTAGTTTTTCATTTCAATTTCAAAAACAGCAAATCACGACTTTCTTATTGCACCTTCTTTTCTTATTTGTTTTTCCCTTCTAATAACACACAAACACACCTGTTCAGCTGACACAGGAGTCCTCCGCACTCCGTTTGACATCTTCTTGGACCAGATGGCCTGGTCAACCATTTTCAGTCCGTTCTGCCTCTGCTCTTTACTCTCTGGTTTCTGGCAGACAGCATGATTTCAGTGAGGGTAAGTGAAATGACAAAGTGCACAGATGAAAAGACTTTAATGTGGCTTCAGGAGTGACATACATTGAGACCTTCTCTCAGCAGCCAAGCATCTTCATATCTGGGTTGTCCACTTTGCTTGTGTCTGCGCGCAATCACATGTGGGATGGTGACTGGAAGTGTGTCTGTTGCTCTGCCGATACGAAGTGTCCTTGAACCAGGGTGGATGACAACTATAAAATTGCTCTGTATTTGCTGTAAAAGAGGAAGATGTAAAATGTATTCAGTTGCGGTGACAACAGCCCATGTTTTTTGTAAACTCTTTTTGTAAACTATTTCAATGAGGATCCTGAGTTGACTTTGAAGGATTATATCATATTTCACACACATTATTTCAAGTAAATTTCAGCACCTTTGGTACAGAGGAAGTGACGCACTTGTCCATTAAATGTTCATGGGTTGAGATCCACAAAATATACTCCAACATAATCACTAACCCAAAAATGGAACACACTGAAGGGCTGAGCTAAATATACAGAGGCATTTAAATGTTTACTTTCCTTACCTTATTTATTTATTTATTGTAAGTTGAATACAATCAGGTAAGAATTCATTCTTAACTAAACACACCTGAATTTATACATTAATGTTTATTGTTATAATAATAATAATATAATAGTTTTCCATGAAATTTAAATAAAGGATAGTATTTGCTTTACAAGCATGACCCCAAACCTCAACAGACTAATTATCGTAACTGAAGGGTATAATCAAATGTCTTGATTTGTAATTTAATTTACAGTATTTAGGGGAGTAGTTTCGGTCACATTATATAAAGTATGATGATTAAAAGAGGGGGTTAAAAAAAAACATGACTTCACCTCCTGAAGAGGTTCTGGTATGGTTGGAGGGGCGATGGGTCTTTTCACACCACGCTGCTGCTCCTTATCTTTCTCCTTCTCTCGCTCCTTTTCTTTCTCCTTCCCGTTGTCCTGCTCCTTCTCAGCCTGAGTCATGGTTAGCTTAACTCGACTAAACTCTCCAAATATGTGTGGAGTATTCGGAAAAACAACAACAAACGAGTGACGTCCAACTGAGCCAAATGTTGCTCTTGATGTTGCGGTCTCTACTTCCGTGTTTGGTCACGTGCTACAAATCTTCTTCTTCTTCTTTTAGTTTTACGGCGGTTGGCATCCATCTGCAGGTGCATTACCGCCCCCTTCTGCTCTGGAGTGTGGCCCAGATACAGGCCACCCTCACACCATACACTCACGCACACATACTCTTATCCTATATATTCCCCCAATTTTCTATTTCACACCCTATGAAATAGCCCCGTAATCCGTAAGAAATGTATTACTACCCTAACTTGTGCTTTCTCCCTCATTTCCATGACTACTTTTAAATTAAATTCTTGATCCCCTAATTTCCTTAGATTATTTTTCATCACCTCTCTGTGTGCCTCATATGCCCTACACCTCAAAAGTACGTGTTTCACAGATTTTCCTTTTCCTGACACCTCTCACACAATCCTGTCTGATGCTTCCCTATTAATTTAAGTGATTTATTCAGTGCACAGTGCCCTAACCTTAACCTCATCACCACGACCTCCTCTCTCCTGTGTCTCATACCTGCTCTATTTACCCTGATGCTGTTTTGTATTTTGTGCAAATGCCTCCCTCTACCCTCTCTATCCCACCTCTCTTGCCACATTTTATTGATTTCCCCCCAGATTACACTCTTAGCCTCTGCCTTACTGACACTCACTTCCATCTCTACTCTACATTTCCTTAATGCCCTCTTTGCCAATTCATCTGCCCTCTCATTCCTCCTCACTCCTACATGTGCTGGTACCCACACAAATCTAACTTGATTTCCTCTCTTTGGAGCAAAATTTTTATTTCAAAAAATGTTGGACGACATAGTATAGTATGTCGTTTTTTTGTCAAATATTGGACTACATAGTATAGTATGTCGTTTTTTGTCAAATTTTGGATGACATAGTATATATGTCGTTTATGTCAAATGTTGGACTACATAGTATAGTATGTCGTTGTTTGTCAAATGTTGGACTACATAGTATAGTATTTCTATTTTTCTCAAATTTTGGATGACAGTATAGGATGTCATTTTTTGTCAAATTTTGGAGCAAAAAATGAATAAATTCAAATTTTTTTGGACGACAGTATAGTATGTCGTTTTTGTCAAGTTTCAGACCAAAATATTTTTTTCAAAACATTTCGGACAACATATTATAGTATGTCGTTTTTTTTTATCACATTTTGGATGACAGTATGGGAAAATATTTTTTCAAAATTTTTTGGACAACAGTATAGTATGTTGTTTTTTGTCCAATATTGGACGACATAGTATAGAATGTCGTTGGTGTTAAATATTGGACCAAAAAAAAGTTAAATTTTTTTTGGACGACATAGTATAGTATGATGATTTTGTCATATTTTGGACCAAAATGTTTTTTTCAAAAAAATAGTCAGATTTTGGACTTAATAGTGTAGAATGACATTGAGGTCAAAGGCATAGTATAGTATGACGTTTTGGTCACATTTTGGGCTAAACAAAAAAATTCAAAAAAATTATCAGATTTTGGACGACATAGTATAGTATGATGTTTTTGTCAAATTTTGGACCAAAATGTTTTTTTCAGAAAAATTGTCAGATTTTGGACTAAATAGTGTAGAATGACATTGAGGTCGACGACATAGTATAGTATGACGTTTTGTCACATTTTGGGCTTTATAAAAGAAAATTCAAAAAAAATATCAGATTTTGGACGACATAGTATAGTATGATGTTTTTGTCAAATTTTGGACCAAAAGGTTTTTTTCAAAAAAATGGTCAGATTTTGGACTAAATAGTGTAGAATGACATTGAGGTCAAAGGCATAGTATAGTATGACGTTTTGGTCACATTTTGGGCTAAAAAACTAAATTCAAAAAATTATCAGATTTTGGACGACATAGTAAAGTATGATGTCTTTGTCAAATTTTGGACCAAAAGGTTTTTTTTCAGAAAAATTGTCAGATTTTGGACGAAATAGTGTAGAATGACATTGAGGTCGACAACATAGTATAGTATGACGTTTTGTCACATTTTGGGCTTAAAAAAAAAATTCAAAAAAATTATCAGATTTTGGATGACATAGTATTTGATGTTTTTGTCAAATTTTGGACCAAAATGTTTTTTTCAGAAAAATTGTCAGATTTTGGACTAAATAGTGTAGAATGACATTGAGGTCGACGACATAGTATAGTATGACGTTTTGTCACATTTTGGGCTTTAAAAAAATAATATTCAAAAAAAATATCAGATTTTTGACGACATAGTATAGTATGATGTTTTTGTCAAATTTTGGACCAAAAGGTTTTTTTAAAAAAAATGGTCAGATTTTGGACTAAATAGTGTAGAATGACATTGAGGTCAAAGGCATAGTATAGTATGACGTTTTGGTCACATTTTGGGCTAAAAAACTAAATTCAAAAAATTATCAGATTTTGGACGACATAGGTTAGTATGATGTTTTTGTCAAATTTTGGACCAAAAGGTTTTTTTCAAAAAAATTGTCAGATTTTGGACTAAATAGTGTAAAATGACAATGAGGTCAAAGGCATAATATAGTATGACGTTTTGTCTCATTTTGGGCTTAAAAAAAAGATTTCAATAAAAATATCAGATTTTGGACGACATAGTATAGCATGATGTTTTTGTCAAATTTTGGACCAAAAGGTTTTTTTCAAAAAAATGGTCAGATTTTGGACTCAATAGTGTAGAATGACATTGAGGTCAAAGGCATAGTATAGTATGACGTTTTGGTCACATTTTGGGCTAAAAAACTAAATTCAAAAAATTATCAGATTTTGGACGATTTAGGTTAGTATGATGTTTTTGTCAAATTTTGGACCTAAATGTTTTTTTCAAAAAAATGGTCAGATTTTGGACTAAATAGTGTAGAATGACATTGAGGTCAAAGGCATAGTATAGTATGACGTTTTGGTGACATTTTGGGCTAAAAAACTAAATTCAAAAAATTATCAGATTTTGGAGGACATAGGTTAGTATGATGTTTTTGTCAAATTTTGGACCAGAAGGTTTTTTTCAAAAAAATGGTCAGATTTTGGACTTAATAGTGTAGAATGACATTGAGGTCGATGACATAGTATAGTATGACGTTTTGGGCTTAAAAAAAAGAATTCAAAAAAATTATCAGATTTTGGACGACATAGTATAGTATGATGTTTTTGTCAAATTTTGGACCAAAATGTTTTTTTCAAAAAAATGGTCAGATTTTGGACTAAATAGTGTAGAATGACATTGAGGTCGACGACATAGTATAGTATGACGTTTTGTCACATTTTGGGCTTAAAAAAAAAAGTTCAAAAAAATTATCAGATTTTGGACGACATAATATAGCATGATGTTTTTGTCAAATTTTGGACCAAAAGGTTTTTTTCAAAAAAATGGTCAGATTTTGGACTATATAGTGTAGAATGACATTGAGGTCAAAGGCATAGTATAGTATGACGTTTTGGCCACATTTTGGGCTAAAAAACTAAATTCAAAAAATTATCAGATTTTGGACGACATAGTATAGTATGATGTTTTTGTCAAATTTTTGAACAAAAGGTTTTTTTCAAAAACATTGTCAGATTTTGGACTAAATAGTGTAGAATGACATTGAGGTCGACGACATAGTATAGTATGACGTTTTGTTACATTTTGGGCTTAAAACTTTTTTTTTTTTAAATTATCAGATTTTGGACGACATAGTATAGTATGATGTTTTTGTCAAATTTTGGACCAAAAGGTTTTTTTCAAAAAAATGGTCAGATTTTGGACTCAATAGTGTAGAATGACATTGAGGTCGACGACATAGTATAGTATGACGTTTTGTCAAATTTTGGGCTTAAAAAAAATTTCAAAAAAATTTATCAGATTTTGGACGACATAGTATAGTATGATGTTTTTGTCAAATTTTGGACCAAAATGTTTTTTTCAACAACATTGTCAGATTTTGGACTAAATAGTGTAGAATGACATTGAGGTCGACGACATAGTATAGTATGACGTTTTGTCACATTTTGGGCTTTAAAAAACTAAATTAAAAAAAAAAAATCAGATTTTGGACGACATAGTATAGTATGATGTTTTTGTCAAATTTTGGACCTTAATGTTTTTTTCAAAAAAATGGTCAGATTTTGGACTCAATAGTGTAGAATGACATTGAGGTCGACGGCATAGTATAGTATGACGTTTTGTCACATTTTGGGCTTAAAATTTTTTTTTCAAAAAAATTATCAGATTTTGGACGACATAGTATAGTATGATGTTTTTGTCAAATTTTGGACCAAAAGGTTTTTTTCAAAAAAATTGTCAGATTTTGGACTAAATAGTCTAGAATGACATTGAGGTCAAAGGCATAGTATAGTATGACGTTTTGGTGACATTTTGGGCTAAAAAACTAAATTCAAAAAATTATCAGATTTTGGACGACATAGTATAGTATGATGTTTTTGTCAAATTTTGGACCTAAATGTTTTTTTCAAAAAAATGGTCAGATTTTGGACTAAATAGTGTAGAATGACATTGAGGTCGACGACATAGTATAGTATGACGTTTTGGTCACATTTTGGGCTAAAAAACTAAATTCAAAAAATTATCAGATTTTGGACGACATAGTATAGTATGATGTTTTTGTCAAATTTTGGACCAAAAGGTTTTTTTCAAAAACATTGTCAGATTTTGGACTAAATAGTGTAGAATGACATTGAGGTCGACGACATAGTATAGTATGATGTTTTGTCACATTTTAGGCTTTAAAAAAAGAATTCAAAAAAATTATCAGATTTTGGACGACATAGTATAGTATGATGTTTTTGTCAAATTTTGGACCAAAAGGTTTTTTTCAAAAAAATGGTCAGATTTTGGACTAAATAGTGTAGAATGACATTGAGGTCGACGACATAGTATAGTATGACGTTTTGTCACATTTTGGGCTTAAAACTTTTTTTTTTTTAAATTATCAGATTTTGGACGACATAGTATAGTATGATGTTTTTGTCAAATTTTGGACCAAAAGGTTTTTTTCAAAAAAATGGTCAGATTTTGGACTCAATAGTGTAGAATGACATTGAGGTCGACGACATAGTATAGTATGACGTTTTGTCACATTTTGGGCTTAAAAATTTTTTTCAAAAAATTATCAGATTTTGGACGACATAGTATAGTATGATGTTTTTGTCAAATTTTGGACCAAAAGGTTTTTTTCAGAAAAATGGTCAGATTTTGGACGAAATAGTGTAGAATGACATTGCGGTCCACGACATAGTATAGTATGACGTTTTGTCACATTATGGGCTTTAAAAAAAGAATTCAAAAAAATTATCAGATTTTGGACGACATAGTATAGTATGATGTTTTTGTCAAATTTTGGACCAAAAGGTTTTTTTCAAAAAAATGGTCAGATTTTGGACTAAATAGTGTAGAATGACATTGAGGTCGACGACATAGTATAGTATGACGTTTTGTCACATTTTGGGCTTAAAACTTTTTTTTTTTTAAATTATCAGATTTTGGACGACATAGTATAGTATGATGTTTTTGTCAAATTTTGGACCAAAAGGTTTTTTTCAAAAAAATGGTGAGATTTTGGACTCAATAGTGTAGAATGACATTGAGGTCGACGACATAGTATAGTATGACGTTTTGTCACATATTGGGATTTAAAAAAAGAATTCAAAAAAATTATCAGATTTTGGACGACATAGTATAGTATGATGTTTTTGTCAAATTTTGGACCAAAAGGTTTTTTTCAAAAACATTGTCAGATTTTGGACTAAATAGTGTAGAATGACATTGAGGTCGACGACATAGTATAGTATGATGTTTTGTCACATTTTAGGCTTTAAAAAAAGAATTCAAAAAAATTATCAGATTTTGGACGACATAGTATAGTATGATGTTTTTGTCAAATTTTGGACCAAAAGGTTTTTTTCAAAAAAATGGTCAGATTTTGGACTAAATAGTGTAGAATGACATTGAGGTCGACGACATAGTATAGTATGAAGTTTTGTCACATTTTGGGCTTAAAACTTTTTTTTTTTAAAATTATCAGATTTTGGACGACATAGTATAGTATGATGTTTTTGTCAAATTTTGGACCAAAAGGTTTTTTTCAAAAAAATGGTCAGATTTTGGACTCAATAGTGTAGAATGACATTGAGGTCGACGACAAAGTATAGTATGACGTTTTGTCACATTTTGGGCTTAAAAAAAAATTTCAAAAAATTATCAGATTTTGGACGACATAGTATAGTATGATGTTTTTGTCAAATTTTGGACCAAAAGGTTTTTTTCAGAAAAATGGTCAGATTTTGGACGAAATAGTGTAGAATGACATTGAGGTCGACGACATAGTATAGTATGACGTTTTGTCACATTTTGGGCTTTAAAAAAAGAATTCAAAAAAATTATCAGATTTTGGACGACATAGTATAGTATGATGTTTTTGTCAAATTTTGGACCAAAAGGTTTTTTTCAAAAAAATGGTCAGATTTTGGACTAAATAGTGTAGAATGACATTGAGGTCGACGACATAGTATAGTATGACGTTTTGTCACATTTTGGGCTTAAAACTTTTTTTTTTTTAAATTATCAGATTTTGGACGACATAGTATAGTATGATGTTTTTGTCAAATTTTGGACCAAAAGGTTTTTTTCAAAAACATTGTCAGATTTTGGACTAAATAGTGTAGAATGACATTGAGGTCGACGACATAGTATAGTATGATGTTTTGTCACATTTTAGGCTTTAAAAAAAGAATTCAAAAAAATTATCAGATTTTGGACGACATAGTATAGTATGATGTTTTTGTCAAATTTTGGACCAAAAGGTTTTTTTCAAAAACATTGTCAGATTTTGGACTAAATAGTGTAGAATGACATTGAGGTCGACGACATAGTATAGTATGATGTTTTGTCACATTTTAGGCTTTAAAAAAAGAATTCAAAAAAATTATCAGATTTTGGACTAAATAGTGTAGAATGACATTGAGGTCGACGACATAGTATAGTATGAAGTTTTGTCACATTTTGGGCTTTAAAAAAAGAATTCAAAAAAATTATCAGATTTTGGACGACATAGTATAGTATGATGTTTTTGTCAAATTTTGGACCAAAAGGTTTTTTTCAAAAAAATGGTCAGATTTTGGACTAAATAGTGTAGAATGACATTGAGGTCGACGACATAGTATAGTATGAAGTTTTGTCACATTTTGGGCTTAAAACTTTTTTTTTTTAAAATTATCAGATTTTGGACGACATAGTATAGTATGATGTTTTTGTCAAATTTTGGACCAAAAGGTTTTTTTCAAAAAAATGGTCAGATTTTGGACTCAATAGTGTAGAATGACATTGAGGTCGACGACAAAGTATAGTATGACGTTTTGTCACATTTTGGGCTTAAAAAAAAATTTCAAAAAATTATCAGATTTTGGACGACATAGTATAGTATGATGTTTTTGTCAAATTTTGGACCAAAAGGTTTTTTTCAGAAAAATGGTCAGATTTTGGACGAAATAGTGTAGAATGACATTGAGGTCGACGACATAGTATAGTATGACGTTTTGTCACATTTTGGGCTTTAAAAAAAGAATTCAAAAAAATTATCAGATTTTGGACGACATAGTATAGTATGATGTTTTTGTCAAATTTTGGACCAAAAGGTTTTTTTCAAAAAAATGGTCAGATTTTGGACTAAATAGTGTAGAATGACATTGAGGTCGACGACATAGTATAGTATGACGTTTTGTCACATTTTGGGCTTAAAACTTTTTTTTTTTTAAATTATCAGATTTTGGACGACATAGTATAGTATGATGTTTTTGTCAAATTTTGGACCAAAAGGTTTTTTTCAAAAACATTGTCAGATTTTGGACTAAATAGTGTAGAATGACATTGAGGTCGACGACATAGTATAGTATGATGTTTTGTCACATTTTAGGCTTTAAAAAAATAATTCAAAAAAATTATCAGATTTTGGACGACATAGTATAGTATGATGTTTTTGTCAAATTTTGGACCAAAAGGTTTTTTTCAAAAACATTGTCAGATTTTGGACTAAATAGTGTAGAATGACATTGAGGTCGACGACATAGTATAGTATGATGTTTTGTCACATTTTAGGCTTTAAAAAAAGAATTCAAAAAAATTATCAGATTTTGGACTAAATAGTGTAGAATGACATTGAGGTCGACGACATAGTATAGTATGAAGTTTTGTCACATTTTGGGCTTTAAAAAAAGAATTCAAAAAAATTATCAGATTTTGGACGACATAGTATAGTATGATGTTTTTGTCAAATTTTGGACCAAAAGGTTTTTTTCAGAAAAATGATCAGATTTTGGACGAAATAGTGTAGAATGACATTGAGGTCGACGACATAGTATAGTATGACGTTTTGTCACATTTTGGGCTTTAAAAAAAGAATTCAAAAAAATTATCAGATTTTGGACGACATAGTATAGTATGATGTTTTTGTCAAATTTTGGACCAAAAGGTTTTTTTCAAAAAAATGGTCAGATTTTGGACTAAATAGTGTAGAATGACATTGAGGTCGACGACATAGTATAGTATGACGTTTTGTCACATTTTGGGCTTAAAACTTTTTTTTTTTTAAATCATCAGATTTTGGACGACATAGTATAGTATGATGTTTTTGTCAAATTTTGGACCAAAAGGTTTTTTTCAAAAAAATGGTCAGATTTTGGACTCAATAGTGTAGAATGACATTGAGGTCGACGACATAGTATAGTATGACGTTTTGTCACATTTTGGGCTTTAAAAAAAGAATTCAAAAAAATTATCAGATTTTGGACGACATAGTATAGTATGATGTTTTTGTCAAATTTTGGACCAAAAGGTTTTTTTCAAAAAAATGGTCAGATTTTGGACTAAATAGTATAGAATGACATTGAGGTCAACGACATAGTATAGTATGACGTTTTGTCACATTTTGGGCTTAAAACTTTTTTTTTTTTAATTATCAGATTTTGGACGACATAGTATAGTATGATGTTTTTGTCAAATTTTGGACCAAAAGGTTATTTTCAAAAAAATTGTCAGATTTTGGACTCAATAGTGTAGAATGACATTGAGGTCGACGACATAGTATAGTATGACGTTTTGTCACATTTTGGGCTTAAAAAAAAATTTCAAAAAATTATCAGATTTTGGACGACATAATATAGTATGATGTTTTTGTCAAATTTTGGACCAAAAGGTTTTTTTCAGAAAAATGGTCAGATTTTGGACGAAATCGTGTAGAATGACATTGAGGTCGATGACATAGTATAGTATGACGTTTTGTCACATTTTGGGCTTAAAAAAAAATTTCAAAAAATTATCAGATTTTGGACGACATAATATAGTATGATGTTTTTGTCAAATTTTGGACCAAAAGGTTTTTTTCAAAAAAATAGTCAGATTTTGGACTAATTAGTGTAGAATGACATTGAGGTCAAAGGCATAGTATAGTATGACGTTTTGGTCACATTTTGGGCTAAAAAACTAAATTCAAAAAATTATCAGATTATGGACGACATAGTATAGTATGATGTTTTTGTCAAATTTTGGACCAAAATGTTTTTTTCAAAAACATTGTCAGATTTTGGACTAAATAGTGTAGAATGACATTGAGGTCGACGACATAGTATAGTATGACGTTTTGTCACATTTTGGGCTTAAAAAAAAATTCAAAAAAATTATCAGATTTTGGACGACATAGTATAGTATGATGTTTTTGTCAAATTTTGGACCAAAAGGTTTTTTTCAAAAAAATGGTCAGATTTTGGACTCAATAGTGTAAAATGAAAATGAGGTCGACGGCATATTATAGTATGACGTTTTGTCACATTTTGGGCTAAAAAACTAAATTCAAAAAATTATCAGATTTTGGACGACATAGTATAGTATGATGTTTTTGTCAAATTTTGGACCAAAAGGTTTTTTTCAAAAAAATGGTCAGATTTTGGACTCAATAGTGTAGAATGACATTGAGGTCGACGACATAGTATAGTATGACGTTTTGTCACATTTTGGGCTTTAAAAAAAGAATTCAAAAAAATTATCAGATTTTGGACGACATAGTATAGTATGATGTTTTTGTCAAATTTTGGACCAAAAGGTTTTTTTCAAAAAAATGGTCAGATTTTGGACTAAATAGTGTAGAATGACATTGAGGTCAACGACATAGTATAGTATGACGTTTTGTCACATTTTGGGCTTAAAACTTTTTTTTTTTTAAATTATCAGATTTTGGACGACATAGTATAGTATGATGTTTTTGTCAAATTTTGGACCAAAAGGTTTTTTTCAGAAAAATGGTCAGATTTTGGACGAAATAGTGTAGAATGACATTGAGGTCGACGACATAGTATAGTATGACGTTTTGTCACATTTTGGGCTAAAAAACTAAATTCAAAAAAATTATCAGATTTTTGACGACATAGTATAGTATGATGTTTTTGTCAAATTTTGGACCTAAATGTTTTTTTCAAAAAAAGGTCAGATTTTGGACTCAATAGTGTAGAATGACATTGAGGTCGACGGCATAGTATAGTATGACGTTTTGGTCACATTTTGGGCTAAAAAAATAAATTCAAAAAATTATCAGATTTTGGACGACATAGTATAGTATGATGTTTTTGTCAAATTTTGGACCTAAATGTTTTTTTCAAAAAAAAGGTCAGATTTTGGACTCAATAGTGTAGAATGACATTGAGGTCGACGGCATAGTATAGTATGACGTTTTGGTCACATTTTGGGCTAACAAACTAAATTCAAAAAATTATCAGATTTTGGACGACATAGTATAGTATGATGTTTTTGTCAAATTTTGGACCAAAATGTTTTTTTCAAAAACATTGTCAGATTTTGGACTAAATAGTGTAGAATGACATTGAGGTCGACGACATAGTATAGTATGACGTTTTGTCACATTTTGGGCTTAAAATTCTTTTTTAAAAAATTATCAGATTTTGGACGACATAGTATAGTATGATGTTTTTGTCAAATTTTGGACCAAAAGGTTTTTTTCAAAAAAATGGTCAGATTTTGGACTCAATAGTGTAGAATGACATTGAGGTCGACGACATAGTATAGTATGACGTTTTGTCACATTTTGGGCTTTAAAAAAAAATTAAAAAAAATTATCAGATTTTGGACGACATAGTATAGTATGACGTTTTGGTCACATTTTGGGCTAAAAGACTAAATTCAAAAAATTATCAGATTTTGGACGACATAGTATAGTATGATGTTTTTGTCAAATTTTGGACCAAAAGGTTTTTTTCAAAAACATTGTCAGATTTTGGACTAAATAGTGTAGAATGACATTGAGGTCGACGACATAGTATAGTATGACGTTTTGTCACATTTTGGGCTTAAAATTCTTTTTTTTTTAAATTATCAGATTTTGGACGACATAGTATAGTATGATGTTTTTGTCAAATTTTGGACCAAAAGGTTTTTTTCAAAAAAATGGTCAGATTTTGGACTAAATAGTGTAGAATGACATTGAGGTCGACGACATAGTATAGTATGACGTTTTGTCACATTTTGGGCTTAAAAAAAAATTCAAAAAAATTATCAGATTTTGGACGACATAGTATCGCATGATGTTTTTGTCAAATTTTGGACCAAAAGGTTTTTTTCAAAAAAATTGTCAGATTTTGGACTAAATAGTGTAGAATGACATTGAGGTCAAAGGCATAGTATAGTATGACGTTTTGGTCACATTTTGGGCCAAAAAACTAAGTTCAAAAAATTATCAGATTTTGGACGACATCGTATAGTATGATGTTTTTGTCAAACTTTGGACCAAAAGGTTTTTTTCAGAAAAATTGTCAGATTTTGGACGAAATAGTGTAGAATGACATTGAGGTCGACGACATAGTATAGTATGACGTTTTGTCACATTTTGGGCTAAAAAACTAAATTCAAAAAATTATCAGATTTTGGACGACATAGTATAGTATGATGTTTTTGTCAAATTTTGGACCTAAATGTTTTTTTCAAAAAAATGGTCAGATTTTGGACTCAATAGTGTAGAATGACATTGAGGTCGATGGCATAGTATAGTATGACGTTTTGGTCACATTTTGGGCTAAAAAACTAAATTCAAAAAATTATCAGATTTTGGACGACATAGTATAGTATGATGTTTTTGTCAAATTTTGGACCAAAATTATTTTTCAAAAACATTGTCAGATTTTGGACTAAATAGTGTAGAATGACATTGAGGTCGACGACATAGTATAGTATGACGTTTTGTCACATTTTGGGCTTAAATTTTTTTTTTTTAAAAACTATCAGATTTTGGACGACATAGTATAGTATGATGTTTTTGTCAAATTTTGGACCAAAAGGTTTTTTTCAAAAAAATTGTCAGATTTTGGACTAAATAGTGTAGAATGACATTGAGGTCAAAGGCATAGTATAGTATGACGTTTTGGTGACATTTTGGGCTAAAAAACTAAATTCAAAAAATTATCAGATTTTGGACGACATAGTATAGTATGATGTTTTTGTCAAATTTTGGACCAAAAAGTTTTTTTCAGAAAAATTGTCAGATTTTGGACTAAATAGTGTAAAATGACAATGAGGTCGACGGCATATTATAGTATGACGTTTTGTCACATTTTGGGCTTAAAAATGTTTTTTCAAAAACCTTATCAGATTCTTGACAACATAGTATAGCAGACAGTGAGGGGGTTGGGTGCCTTGCTCAGGGGCACTTCAGCCGCAGACTGGTCAGGATCAATCCGGTTACCCTGCGGTCTCAAGCTTGAGGCCCTAACCACTAGGCCACAGCTGTCCCTCGATGTTCTGGTCACATTTTGGGAAAAAAAAAATAAATTCAAAGAGATTATCAGATTTTTGACGACATAGTATAGTATGATGTTTTTGTCAAATTTTGGACCAAAAGGTTTTTTTCAAAAAAAATGTTTCAGATTTTGGACTAAATAGTGTAAAATGACAATGAGGTCAAAGGCATAGTATAGTATGACGTTTTGTCACATTTTGGACTTAAAAAAAAAAATTCAAAGAAATTATCAGATTTTGGACGACATAGTATAGTATGATGTTTTTGTCAAAGGCATAGTATAGTGTGATGTTTTTGTCAAATTTTGGACCAAAAAGTTTTGTTCAAAAAAATGGTCAGATTTTGGACTAAATAGTGTAGAATGACATTGAGGTCAAAGGCATAGTATAGTATGATGTTTTGGTGACATGTTGGGCTAAAAAACTAAATTCAAAAAATTATCAGATTTTGGACGACATAGTATGATGTTTTTGTCAAATTTTGGACCACAAAGTTTTTTTCAGAAAAATTGTCAGATTTTGGACGAAATAGTGTAGAATGACATTGAGGTCGACGACATAGTATAGTATGACGTTTTGTCACATTTTGGACTTAAAAAAAAAAATTCAAAGAAATTATCAGATTTTGGACGACATAGTATAGTATGATGTTTTTGTCAAAGGCATAGTATAGTATGATGTTTTTGTCAAATTTTGGACCAAAAAGTTTTTTTCTGAAAAATTGTCAGATTTTGGACGAAATAGTGTAGAATGACATTGAGGTCGACGACATAGTATAGTATGACGTTTTGTCACATTTTGGGCTTAAAAAAAAATTCAAAAAAATTATCAGATTTTGGACGACATAGTATAGTATGATGTTTTTGTCAAATTTTGGACCAAAAGGTTTTTTTCAAAAAAATGGTCAGATTTTGGACTAAATAGTGTAAAATGACAATGAGGTCGACGGCATATTATAGTATGACGTTTTGTCACATTTTGGGCTTAAAAATGTTTTTTCAAAAACCTTATCAGATTCTTGACAACATAGTATAGCAGACAGTGAGCGGGTTGGGTGCCTTGCTCAGGGGCACTTCAGCCGCACACTGGTCAGGATCAATCCGGTTACCCTGCGGTCTCAAGCTTGAGGCCCTAACCACTAGGCCACAGCTGTCCCTCGATGTTCTGGTCACATTTTGGGAAAAAAAAAATAAATTCAAAGAGATTATCAGATTTTTGACGACATAGTATAGTATGATGTTTTTGTCAAATTTTGGACCAAAAGGTTTTTTTCAAAAAAAATGGTCAGATTTTGGACTAAATAGTGTAAAATGACAATGAGGTCGACGGCATATTATAGTATGACGTTTTGTCACATTTTGGGCTTAAAGATGTTTTTTCAAAAACCTTATCAGATTCTTGACAACATAGTATAGCAGACAGTGAGGGGGTTGGGTGCCTTGCTCAGGGGCACTTCAGCCGCAGACTGGTCAGGATCAATCCGGTTACCCTGCGGTCTCAAGCTTGAGGCCCTAACCACTAGGCCACAGCTGTCCCTCGATGTTCTGGTCACATTTTGGGAAAAAAAAAATAAATTCAAAGAGATTATCAGATTTTTGACGACATAGTATAGTATGATGTTTTTGTCAAATTTTGGACCAAAAGGTTTTTTTCAAAAAAAATGTTTCAGATTTTGGACTAAATAGTGTAAAATGACAATGAGGTCAAAGGCATAGTATAGTATGACGTTTTGTCACATTTTGGACTTAAAAAAAAAAATTCAAAGAAATTATCAGATTTTGGACGACATAGTATAGTATGATGTTTTTGTCAAAGGCATAGTATAGTATGATGTTTTTGTCAAATTTTGGACCAAAAAGTTTTGTTCAAAAAAATGGTCAGATTTTGGACTAAATAGTGTAGAATGACATTGAGGTCAAAGGCATAGTATAGTATGATGTTTTGGTGACATGTTGGGCTAAAAAACTAAATTCAAAAAATTATCAGATTTTGGACGACATAGTATGATGTTTTTGTCAAATTTTGGACCACAAAGTTTTTTTCAGAAAAATTGTCAGATTTTGGACGAAATAGTGTAGAATGAGATTGAGGTCGACGACATAGTATAGTATGACGTTTTGTCACATTTTGGACTTAAAAAAAAAAATTCAAAGAAATTATCAGATTTTGGACGACATAGTATAGTATGATGTTTTTGTCAAAGGCATAGTATAGTATGATGTTTTTGTCAAATTTTGGACCAAAAAGTTTTTTTCTGAAAAATTGTCAGATTTTGGACGAAATAGTGTAGAATGACATTGAGGTCGACGACATAGTATAGTATGACGTTTTGTCACATTTTGGGCTTAAAAAAAAATTCAAAAAAATTATCAGATTTTGGACGACATAGTATAGTATGATGTTTTTGTCAAATTTTGGACCAAAAGGTTTTTTTCAAAAAAATGGTCAGATTTTGGACTAAATAGTGTAAAATGACAATGAGGTCGACGGCATATTATAGTATGACGTTTTGTCACATTTTGGGCTTAAAAATGTTTTTTCAAAAACCTTATCAGATTCTTGACAACATAGTATAGCAGACAGTGAGCGGGTTGGGTGCCTTGCTCAGGGGCACTTCAGCCGCACACTGGTCAGGATCAATCCGGTTACCCTGCGGTCTCAAGCTTGAGGCCCTAACCACTAGGCCACAGCTGTCCCTCGATGTTCTGGTCACATTTTGGGAAAAAAAAAATAAATTCAAAGAGATTATCAGATTTTTGACGACATAGTATAGTATGATGTTTTTGTCAAATTTTGGACCAAAAGGTTTTTTTCAAAAAAAATGGTCAGATTTTGGACTAAATAGTGTAAAATGACAATGAGGTCAAAGGCATAGTATAGTATGACGTTTTGTCACATTTTGGACTTAAAAAAAAAAATTCAAAGAAATTATCAGATTTTGGACGACATAGTATAGTATGATGTTTTTGTCAAAGGCATAGTATAGTATGATGTTTTTGTAAAATTTTGGACCAAAATGTTTTTTTCAAAAACATTGTCAGATTTTGGACTAAATAGTGTAGAATGACGTTGAGGTCGACGACATAGTATAGTATGACGTTTTGTCACATTTTGGGCTTAAAAAAAAATTCAAAAAAAATATCAGATTTTGGATGACATAGTATAGTATGATGTTTTTGTCAAATTTTGGACCAAAAGGTTTTGTTCAAAAAAATGGTCAGATTTTGGACTAAATAGTGTAGAATGACATTGAGGTCAAAGGCATAGTATAGTATGATGTTTTGGTGACATTTTGGGCTAAAAAACTAAATTCAAAAAATTATCAGATTTTGGACGACATAGTATGATGTTTTTGTCAAATTTTGGACCAAAAAGTTTTTTTCAGAAAAATTGTCAGATTTTGGACGAAATAGTGTAGAATGACATTGAGGTCGACGACATAGTATAGTATGACGTTTTGTCACATTTTGGGCTTAAAAAAAAGAATTCAAAAAAATTATCAGATTTTGGACGACATAGTATAGTATGATGTTTTTGTCAAATTTTGGACCAAAAGGTTTTTTTCAAAAAAATGGTCAGATTTTGGACTAAATAGTGTAGAATGACATTGAGGTCGACGACATAGTATAGCATGACGTTTTGTCACATTTTGGGCTTAAAAAAAGAAATTCAAAAAAATTATCAGATTTTGGACGACATAGTATAGCGTGATGTTTTTGTCAAATTTTGGACCAAAAGGTTTTTTTCAAAAACATTGTCAGATTTTGGACTCAATAGTGTAGAATGACATTGAGGTCGACGACATAGTATAGTATGACGTTTTGTCACATTTTGGGCTTAACATTTTTTTTTAAAAAATTATCAGATTTTGGACGACATAGTATGATGTTTTTGTCAAATTTTGGACCAAAAAGTTTTTTTCAGAAAAATTGTCAGATTTTGGACGAAATAGTGTAGAATGACATTGAGGTCGACGACATAGTATAGTATGACGTTTTGTCACATTTTGGGCTTAAAAAAAAGAATTCAAAAAAATTATCAGATTTTGGACGACATAGTATAGTATGATGTTTTTGTCAAATTTGGACCAAAAGGTTTTTTTCAAAAAAATGGTCAGATTTTGGACTAAATAGTGTAGAATGACATTGAGGTCAAAGGCATAGTATAGTATGACGTTTTGGTCACATTTTGGGCTAAAAAACTAAATTCAAAAAATTATCAGATTTTGGACGACATAGTATAGTATGATGTTTTTGTCACATTTTGGACCAAAAGGTTTTTTTTTTTAATTATCAGATTTTGGACGACATAGTATAGTATGATGTTTTTGTCAGATTTTGGACCAAAAGGTTCTTTTCAAAAACATTGTCAGATTTTGGACTAAATAGTGTAGAATGACATTGAGGTCGACGACATAGTACAGTATGACGTTTTGTCACATTTTGGGCTTAAAAAAAAGAATTCAAAAAAATTATCAGATTTTGGACGACATAGTATAGTATGATGTTTTTGTCAAATTTTGGACCAAAAGGTTTTTTTAAAAAAAAATGGTCAGATTTTGGATTAAATAGTGTAGAATGACATTGAGGTCGACGACATAGTATAGTATGACGTTTTGTCACATTTTGGGCTTAAAAAAAAATTCAAAAAAATTATCAGATTTTGGACGACATAGTATAGTATGATGTTTTTGTCAAATTTTGGACCAAAAGGTTTTTTTCAAAAAAATGGTCAGATTTTGGACTAAATAGTGTAGAATGACATTGAGGTCAAAGGCATAGTATAGTATGACGTTTTGGTCACATTTTGGGATAAAAAACTAAATTCAAAAAATTATCAGATTTTGGACGACATAGTATAGTATGATGTTTTTGTCAAATTTTGGACCAAAAGGTTTTTTTCAGAAAAATGGTCAGATTTTGGACGAAATAGTGTAGAATGACATTGAGGTCGACGAGATAGTATAGTATGACGTTTTGTCACATTTAAGCTAAAAAACTAAATTCAAAAAATTATCAGATTTTGGACGACATAGTATAGTATGATGTTTTTGTCAAATTTTGGACCAAAAGGTTTTTTTCAAAAACATTGTCAGATTTTGGACTAAATAGTGTAGAATGACATTGAGGTCGACGACATAGTATAGTATGACGTTTTGTCACATTTTGGGCTTTAAAAAAAAATTCAAAAAAATTATCAGATTTTGGACGACATAGTATATAGTATGATGTTTTTGTCAAATTTTGGACCAAAAGGTTTTTTTCAAAAAAATGGTCAGATTTTGGACTAAATAGTGTAGAATGACATTGAGGTCAAAGGCATAGTATAGTATGACGTTTTGGTCACATTTTGGGCTAAAAAACTAAATTCAAAAAATTATCAGATTTTGGACGACATAGTAAAGTATGATGTTTTTGTCAAATTTTGGACCAAAAGGTTTTTTTCAGAAGAATTGTCAGATTTTGCACGAAATAGTGCAGAATGACATTGAGGTCGACGACATAGTATAGTATGACGTTTTGTCACATTTTGGGCTTTAAAAAAAGAATTCAAAAAAATTATCAGATTTTGGACGACATAGTATAGTATGATGTTTTTGTCAAATTTTGGACCAAAAGGTTTTTTTCAAAAAAATGGTCAGATTTTGGACTAAATAGTGTAGAATGACATTGAGGTCGACGACATAGTATAGTATGACGTTTTGTCACATTTTGGGCTTAAAACTTTTTTTTTTTTTAAATTATCAGATTTTGGACGACATAGTATAGTATGATGTTTTTGTCAGATTTTGGACCAAAAGGTTTTTTTCAAAAAAATGATCATTTTGGACTAAATAGTGTAGAATGACATTGAGGTCAAAGGCATAGTATAGTATGAGGTTTTGGTGACCTTTTGGGCTAAAAAAAAAATTCAAAAAAATTATCAGATTTTGGACAACATAGTATAGTATGATGTTTTTGTCAAATTTTGGACCAAAAGGTTTTTTTCAAAAAAATGGTCAGATTTTGGACTCAATAGTGTAGAATGACATTGAGGTCGACGGCATAGTATAGTATGACGTTTTGGTCACATTTTGGGCTAAAAAACTAAATTCAAAAAATTATCAGATTTTGGACGACGTATGATGTTTGATGATGTGTGTATGATGTTTTTGTCAAATTTTGGACCAAAATGTTTTTTTCAAAACATTGTCAGATTTTGGACTAAATAGTGTAGAATGACATTGAGGTCGACGACATAATATAGTATGATGTTTTGTCACATTTTGGGCTTAAATTTTTTTTTTTTAAATTATCAGATTTTGGACGACATAGTATAGTATGATGTTTTTGTCAAATTTTGGACCAAAATGATTTTTCAAAAACATTGTCAGATTTTGGACTAAATAGTGTAGAATGACATTGAGGTCGACGACATAGTATAGTATGACGTTTTGTCACATTTTGGGCTTAAATTTTTTTTTTTAAAAACTATCAGATTTTGGACGACATAGTATAGTATGATGTTTTTGTCAAATTTTGGACCAAAAGGTTTTTTTCAAAAAAATTGTCAGATTTTGGACTAAATAGTGTAGAATGACATTGAGGTCAAAGGCATAGTATAGTATGACGTTTTGGTCACATTTTGGGCTAAAAAACTATATTAAAAAAATTATCAGATTTTGGACGACATAGTATAGTATGATGTTTTTGTCAAATTTTGGATCAAAAAGTTTTTTTCAGAAAAATTGTCAGATTTTGGACGAAATAGTGTAGAATGACATTGAGGTCGACGACATAGTATAGTATGACGTTTTGTCACATTTTGGGCTTAAAAAAAAATTCAAAAAAATTATCAGATTTTGGACGACATAGTATAGTATGATGTTTTTGTCAAATTTTGGACCAAAAGGTTTTTTTCAGAAAAATGGTCAGATTTTGGACAGAATAGTGTAGAATGACATTGAGGTCGACGACATAGTATAGTATGACGTTTCGTCACATTTTGGGCTTAAATAAAAATTTAAAAAAATTATCAGATTTTGGACGACATAGTATAGTATGACGTTTTGGTCACATTTTGGGCTAAAAGACTAAATTCAAAAAATTATCAGATTTTGGACGACATAGTATAGTATGATGTTTTTGTCAAATTTTGGACCAAAAGGTTTTTTTCAAAAACATTGTCAGATTTTGGACTAAATAGTGTAGAATGACATTGAGGTCGACGACATAGTATAGTATGACGTTTTGTCACATTTTGGGCTTAAAATTTTTTTTTTTTTAAATTATCAGATTTTGGACGACATAGTATAGTATGATGTTTTTGTCAAATTTTGGACCAAAAGGTTTTTTTCAAAAAAATGGTCAGATTTTGGACTAAATAGTGTAGAATGACATTGAGGTCGACGACATAGTATAGTATGACGTTTTGTCACATTTTGGGCTTAAAAAAAAAATTCAAAAAAATTATCAGATTTTGGACGACATAGTATCGCATGATGTTTTTGTCAAATTTTGGACCAAAAGGTTTTTTTCAAAAAAATTGTCAGATTTTGGACTAAATAGTGTAGAATGACATTGAGGTCAAAGGCATAGTATAGTATGACGTTTTGGTCACATTTTGGGCCAAAAAACTAAGTTCAAAAAATTATCAGATTTTGGACGACATAGTATAGTATGATGTTTTTGTCAAATTTTGGACCAAAAGGTTTTTTTCAGAAAAATTGTCAGATTTTGGACGAAATAGTGTAGAATGACATTGAGGTCAAAGGCATAGTATAGTATGACGTTTTGGTCACATTTTGGGCTAAAAAACTATATTAAAAAAATTATCAGATTTTGGACGACATAGTATAGTATGATGTTTTTGTCAAATTTTGGATCAAAAAGTTTTTTTCAGAAAAATTGTCAGATTTTGGACGAAATAGTGTAGAATGACATTGAGGTCGACGACATAGTATAGTATGACGTTTTGTCACATTTTGGGCTTAAAAAAAAATTCAAAAAATTATCAGATTTTGGACGACATAGTATAGTATGATGTTTTTGTCAAATTTTGGACCAAAAGGTTTTTTTCAGATTTTGGACAGAATAGTGTAGAATGACATTGAGGTCGACGACATAGTATAGTATGACGTTTCGTCACATTTTGGGCTTAAATAAAAATTTAAAAAAATTATCAGATTTTGGACGACATAGTATAGTATGACGTTTTGGTCACATTTTGGGCTAAAAGACTAAATTCAAAAAATTATCAGATTTTGGACGACATAGTATAGTATGATGTTTTTGTCAAATTTTGGACCAAAAGGTTTTTTTCAAAAACATTGTCAGATTTTGGACTAAATAGTGTAGAATGACATTGAGGTCGACGACATAGTATAGTATGACGTTTTGTCACATTTTGGGCTTAAAATTCTTTTTTTTTTAAATTATCAGATTTTGGACGACATAGTATAGTATGATGTTTTTGTCAAATTTTGGACCAAAAGGTTTTTTTCAAAAAAATGGTCAGATTTTGGACTAAATAGTGTAGAATGACATTGAGGTCGACGACATAGTATAGTATGACGTTTTGTCACATTTTGGGCTTAAAAAAAAAATTCAAAAAAATTATCAGATTTTGGACGACATAGTATCGCATGATGTTTTTGTCAAATTTTGGACCAAAAGGTTTTTTTCAAAAAAATTGTCAGATTTTGGACTAAATAGTGTAGAATGACATTGAGGTCAAAGGCATAGTATAGTATGACGTTTTGGTCACATTTTGGGCCAAAAAACTAAGTTCAAAAAATTATCAGATTTTGGACGACATAGTATAGTATGATGTTTTTGTCAAATTTTGGACCAAAAGGTTTTTTTCAGAAAAATTGTCAGATTTTGGACGAAATAGTGTAGAATGACATTGAGGTCGACGACATAGTATAGTATGACGTTTTGTCACATTTTGGGCTAAAAAACTAAATTCAAAAAATTATCAGATTTTGGACGACATAGTATAGTATGATGTTTTTGTCAAATTTTGGACCTAAATGTTTTTTTCAAAAAAATGGTCAGATTTTGGACTCAATAGTGTAGAATGACATTGAGGTCGATGGCATAGTATAGTATGACGTTTTGGTCACATTTTGGGCTAAAAAACTAAATTCAAAAAATTATCAGATTTTGGACGACATAGTATAGTATGATGTTTTTGTCAAATTTTGGACCAAAATGATTTTTCAAAAACATTGTCAGATTTTGGACTAAATAGTGTAGAATGACATTGAGGTCGACGACATAGTATAGTATGACGTTCTGTCACATTTTGGGCTTACATTTTTTTTTTAAAAAAACTATCAGATTTTGGACGACATAGTATAGTATGATGTTTTTGTCAAATTTTGGACCAAAAGGTTTTTTTCAAAAAAATGGTCAGATTTTGGACTAAATAGTGTAGAATGACATTGAGGTCAAAGGCATAGTATAGTATGACGTTTTGGTCACATTTTGGGCTAAAAAACTAAATTAAAAAAATTATCAGATTTTGGACGACATAGTATAGTATGATGTTTTTGTCAAATTTTGGACCAAAAGGTTTTTTTCAGAAAAATGGTCAGATTTTAGACGAAATAGTGTAGAATGACATTGAGGTCGACGACATAGTATAGTATGACGTTTTGTCACATTTTGGGCTTTAAAAAAAAATTAAAAAAAATTATCAGATTTTGGACGACATAGTATAGTATGACGTTTTGGTCACATTTTGGGCTAAAAGACTAAATTCAAAAAATTATCAGATTTTGGACGACATAGTATAGTATGATGTTTTTGTCAAATTTTGGACCAAAAGGTTTTTTTCAAAAACATTGTCAGATTTTGGACTAAATAGTGTAGAATGACATTGAGGTCGACGACATAGTATAGTATGACGTTTTGTCACATTTTGGGCTAAAAAACTAAATTCAAAAAATTATCAGATTTTGGACGACATAGTATAGTATGATGTTTTTGTCAAATTTTGGACCAAAAAGTTTTTTTCAGAAAAATTGTCAGATTTTGGACTAAATAGTGTAAAATGACAATGAGGTCGACGGCATATTATAGTATGACGTTTTTGTCACATTTTGGGCTTAAAGATGTTTTTTCAAAAACCTTATCAGATTCTTGACAACATAGTATAGCAGACAGTGAGGGGGTTGGGTGCCTTGCTCAGGGGCACTTCAGCCGCAGACTGGTCAGGATCAATCCGGTTACCCTGCGGTCTCAAGCTTGAGGCCCTAACCACTAGGCCACAGCTGTCCCTCGATGTTCTGGTCACATTTTGGGAAAAAAAAAATAAATTCAAAGAGATTATCAGATTTTTGACGACATAGTATAGTATGATGTTTTTGTCAAATTTTGGACCAAAAGGTTTTTTTCAAAAAAAATGTTTCAGATTTTGGACTAAATAGTGTAAAATGACAATGAGGTCAAAGGCATAGTATAGTATGACGTTTTGTCACATTTTGGACTTAAAAAAAAAAATTCAAAGAAATTATCAGATTTTGGACGACATAGTATAGTATGATGTTTTTGTCAAAGGCATAGTATAGTATGATGTTTTTGTCAAATTTTGGACCAAAAAGTTTTTTTCAGAAAAATTGTCAGATTTTGGACGAAATAGTGTAGAATGACATTGAGGTCGACGACATAGTATAGTATGACGTTTTGTCACATTTTGGGCTTAAAAAAAAATTCAAAAAAATTATCAGATTTTGGACGACATAGTATAGTATGATGTTTTTGTCAAATTTTGGACCAAAAGGTTTTTTTCAAAAAAATGGTCAGATTTTGGACTAAATAGTGTAAAATGACAATGAGGTCGACGGCATATTATAGCATGACGTTTTGTCACATTTTGGGCTTAAAAAAAGAAATTCAAAAAAATTATCAGATTTTGGACGACATAGTATAGCGTGATGTTTTTGTCAAATTTTGGACCAAAAGGTTTTTTTCAAAAACATTGTCAGATTTTGGACTCAATAGTGTAGAATGACATTGAGGTCGACGACATAGTATAGTATGACGTTTTGTCACATTTTGGGCTTAACATTTTTTTTAAAAAAATTATCAGATTTTGGACGACATAGTATGATGTTTTTGTCAAATTTTGGACCAAAAAGTTTTTTTCAGAAAAATTGTCAGATTTTGGACGAAATAGTGTAGAATGACATTGAGGTCGACGACATAGTATAGTATGACGTTTTGTCACATTTTGGGCTTAAAAAAAGAATTCAAAAAAATTATCAGATTTTGGACGACATAGTATAGTATGATGTTTTTGTCAAATTTTGGACCAAAAGGTTTTTTTCAAAAAAATGGTCAGATTTTGGACTAAATAGTGTAGAATGACATTGAGGTCAAAGGCATAGTATAGTATGACGTTTTGGTCACATTTTGGGCTAAAAAACTAAATTCAAAAAATTATCAGATTTTGGACGACATAGTATAGTATGATGTTTTTGTCACATTTTGGACCAAAAGGTTTTTTTTTTTAATTATCAGATTTTGGACGACATAGTATAGTATGATGTTTTTGTCAAATTTTGGACCAAAAGGTTCTTTTCAAAAACATTGTCAGATTTTGGACTAAATAGTGTAGAATGACATTGAGGTCGACGACATAGTATAGTATGACGTTTTGTCACATTTTGGGCTTTAAAAAAAAATTCAAAAAAATTATCAGATTTTGGACGACATAGTATAGTATGATGTTTTTGTCAAATTTTGGACCAAAAGGTTTTTTTCAAAAAAAATGGTCAGATTTTGGATTAAATAGTGTAGAATGACATTGAGGTCGACGACATAGTATAGTATGACGTTTTGTCACATTTTGGGCTTAAAAAAAAATTCAAAAAAATTATCAGATTTTGGACGACATAGTATAGTATGATGTTTTTGTCAAATTTTGGACCAAAAGGTTTTTTTCAAAAAAATGGTCAGATTTTGGACTAAATAGTGTAGAATGACATTGAGGTCAAAGGCATAGTATAGTATGACGTTTTGGTCACATTTTGGGATAAAAAACTAAATTCAAAAAATTATCAGATTTTGGACGACATAGTATAGTATGATGTTTTTGTCAAATTTTGGACCAAAAGGTTTTTTTCAGAAAAATGGTCAGATTTTGGACGAAATAGTGTAGAATGACATTGAGGTCGACGAGATAGTATAGTATGACGTTTTGTCACATTTAAGCTAAAAAACTAAATTCAAAAAATTATCAGATTTTGGACGACATAGTATAGTATGATGTTTTTGTCAAATTTTGGACCAAAAGGTTTTTTTCAAAAACATTGTCAGATTTTGGACTAAATAGTGTAGAATGACATTGAGGTCGACGACATAGTATAGTATGACGTTTTGTCACATTTTGGGCTTTAAAAAAAAATTCAAAAAAATTATCAGATTTTGGACGACATAGTATATAGTATGATGTTTTTGTCAAATTTTGGACCAAAAGGTTTTTTTCAAAAAAATGGTCAGATTTTGGACTAAATAGTGTAGAATGACATTGAGGTCAAAGGCATAGTATAGTATGACGTTTTGGTCACATTTTGGGCTAAAAAACTAAATTCAAAAAATTATCAGATTTTGGACGACATAGTAAAGTATGATGTTTTTGTCAAATTTTGGACCAAAAGGTTTTTTTCAGAAAAATTGTCAGATTTTGGACGAAATAGTGTAGAATGACATTGAGGTCGACGACATAGTATAGTATGACGTTTTGTCACATTTTGGGCTTTAAAAAAAGAATTCAAAAAAATTATCAGATTTTGGACGACATAGTATAGTATGATGTTTTTGTCAAATTTTGGACCAAAAGGTTTTTTTCAAAAAAATGGTCAGATTTTGGACTAAATAGTGTAGAATGACATTGAGGTCGACGACATAGTATAGTATGACGTTTTGTCACATTTTGGGCTTAAAACTTTTTTTTTTTTTAAATTATCAGATTTTGGACGACATAGTATAGTATGATGTTTTTGTCAGATTTTGGACCAAAAGGTTTTTTTCAAAAAAATGGTCAGATTTTGGACTCAATAGTGTAGAATGACATTGAGGTCGACGACATAGTATATTATGACGTTTTGTCACATTTTGGGCTTAAAAAAAGAATTCAAAAAAATTATCAGATTTTGGACGACATAGTATAGTATGATGTTTTTGTCAAATTTTGGACCAAAAGGTTTTTTTCAAAAAAATGGTCAGATTTTGGACTAAATAGTGTAGAATGACATTGAGGTCAAAGGCATAGTATAGTATGAGGTTTTGGTGACCTTTTGGGCTAAAAAAAATAATTCAAAAAAATTATCAGATTTTGGACAACATAGTATAGCATGATGTTTTTGTCAAATTTTGGACCAAAAGGTTTTTTTCAAAAAAATGGTCAGATTTTGGACTCAATAGTGTAGAATGACATTGAGGTCGACGGCATAGTATAGTATGACGTTTTGGTCACATTTTGGGCTAAAAAACTAAATTCAAAAAATTATCAGATTTTGGACGACATAGTATAGTATGATGTTTTTGTCAAATTTTGGACCAAAATGTTTTTTTCAAAAACATTGTCAGATTTTGGACTAAATAGTGTAGAATGACATTGAGGTCGACGACATAATATAGTATGATGTTTTGTCACATTTTGGGCTTAAATTTTTTTTTTTTAAATTATCAGATTTTGGACGACATAGTATAGTATGATGTTTTTGTCAAATTTTGGACCAAAATGATTTTTCAAAAACATTGTCAGATTTTGGACTAAATAGTGTAGAATGACATTGAGGTCGACGACATAGTATAGTATGACGTTTTGTCACATTTTGGGCTTAAATTTTTTTTTTAAAAAACTATCAGATTTTGGACGACATAGTATAGTATGATGTTTTTGTCAAATTTTGGACCAAAAGGTTTTTTTCAAAAAAATTGTCAGATTTTGGACTAAATAGTGTAAGAATGACATTGAGGTCAAAGGCATAGTATAGTATGACGTTTTGGTCACATTTTGGGCTAAAAAACTATATTAAAAAAATTATCAGATTTTGGACGACATAGTATAGTATGATGTTTTTGTCAAATTTTGGATCAAAAAGTTTTTTTCAGAAAAATTGTCAGATTTTGGACGAAATAGTGTAGAATGACATTGAGGTCGACGACATAGTATAGTATGACGTTTCGTCACATTTTGGGCTTTAAAAAAAAATTCAAAAAAATTATCAGATTTTGGACGACATAGTATAGTATGACGTTTTGGTCACATTTTGGGTTAAAAAACTAAATTCAAAAAATTATCAGATTTTGGACGACATAGTATAGTATGATGTTTTTGTCAATTTTGGACCAAAAGGTTTTTTTCAAAAACATTGTCAGATTTTGGACTAAATAGTGTAGAATGACATTGAGGTCGACGACATAGTATAGTATGACGTTTTGTCACATTTTGGGCTTAAATAAAAATTTAAAAAAATTATCAGATTTTGGACGACATAGTATAGTATGACGTTTTGGTCACATTTTGGGCTAAAAGACTAAATTCAAAAAATTATCAGATTTTGGACGACATAGTATAGTATGATGTTTTTGTCAAATTTTGGACCAAAAGGTTTTTTTCAAAAACATTGTCAGATTTTGGACTAAATAGTGTAGAATGACATTGAGGTCGACGACATAGTATAGTATGACGTTTTGTCACATTTTGGGCTTAAAATTCTTTTTTTTTTTAATTATCAGATTTTGGACGACATAGTATAGTATGATGTTTTTGTCAAATTTTGGACCAAAAGGTTTTTTTCAAAAAAATGGTCAGATTTTGGACTAAATAGTGTAGAATGACATTGAGGTCGACGACATAGTATAGTATGACGTTTTGTCACATTTTGGGCTTAAAAAAAAAATTCAAAAAAATTATCAGATTTTGGACGACATAGTATCGCATGATGTTTTTGTCAAATTTTGGACCAAAAGGTTTTTTTCAAAAAATTGTCAGATTTTGGACTAAATAGTGTAGAATGACATTGAGGTCAAAGGCATAGTATAGTATGACGTTTTGGTCACATTTTGGGCCAAAAAACTAAGTTCAAAAAATTATCAGATTTTGGACGACATAGTATAGTATGATGTTTTTGTCAAATTTTGGACCAAAAGGTTTTTTTCAGAAAAATTGTCAGATTTTGGACGAAATAGTGTAGAATGACATTGAGGTCGACGACATAGTATAGTATGACGTTTTGTCACATTTTGGGCTAAAAAACTAAATTCAAAAAATTATCAGATTTTGGACGACATAGTATAGTATGATGTTTTTGTCAAATTTTGGACCTAAATGTTTTTTTCAAAAAAATGGTCAGATTTTGGACTCAATAGTGTAGAATGACATTGAGGTCGATGGCATAGTATTGTATGACGTTTTGGTCACATTTTGGGCTAAAAAACTAAATTCAAAAAATTATCAGATTTTGGACGACATAGTATAGTATGATGTTTTTGTCAAATTTTGGACCAAAATGATTTTTCAAAAACATTGTCAGATTTTGGACTAAATAGTGTAGAATGACATTGAGGTCGACGACATAGTATAGTATGACGTTTTGTCACATTTTGGGTTAAAAAACTAAATTCAAAAAATTATCAGATTTTGGACGACATAGTATAGTATGATGTTTTTGTCAATTTTGGACCAAAAGGTTTTTTCAAAAACATTGTCAGATTTTGGACTAAATAGTGTAGAATGACATTGAGGTCGACGACATAGTATAGTATGACGTTTTGTCACATTTTGGGCTTAAATAAAAATTTAAAAAAATTATCAGATTTTGGACGACATAGTATAGTATGACGTTTTGGTCACATTTTGGGCTAAAAGACTAAATTCAAAAAATTATCAGATTTTGGACGACATAGTATAGTATGATGTTTTTGTCAAATTTTGGACCAAAAGGTTTTTTTCAAAAACATTGTCAGATTTTGGACTAAATAGTGTAGAATGACATTGAGGTCGACGACATAGTATAGTATGACGTTTTGTCACATTTTGGGCTTAAAATTCTTTTTTTTTTTAATTATCAGATTTTGGACGACATAGTATAGTATGATGTTTTTGTCAAATTTTGGACCAAAAGGTTTTTTTCAAAAAAATGGTCAGATTTTGGACTAAATAGTGTAGAATGACATTGAGGTCGACGACATAGTATAGTATGACGTTTTGTCACATTTTGGGCTTAAAAAAAAATTCAAAAAAATTATCAGATTTTGGACGACATAGTATCGCATGATGTTTTTGTCAAATTTTGGACCAAAAGGTTTTTTTCAAAAAAATTGTCAGATTTTGGACTAAATAGTGTAGAATGACATTGAGGTCAAAGGCATAGTATAGTATGACGTTTTGGTCACATTTTGGGCCAAAAAACTAAGTTCAAAAAATTATCAGATTTTGGACGACATAGTATAGTATGATGTTTTTGTCAAATTTTGGACCAAAAGGTTTTTTTCAGAAAAATTGTCAGATTTTGGACGAAATAGTGTAGAATGACATTGAGGTCGACGACATAGTATAGTATGACGTTTTGTCACATTTTGGGCTAAAAAACTAAATTCAAAAAATTATCAGATTTTGGACGACATAGTATAGTATGATGTTTTTGTCAAATTTTGGACCTAAATGTTTTTTTCAAAAAAATGGTCAGATTTTGGACTCAATAGTGTAGAATGACATTGAGGTCGATGGCATAGTATAGTATGACGTTTTGGTCACATTTTGGGCTAAAAAACTAAATTCAAAAAATTATCAGATTTTGGACGACATAGTATAGTATGATGTTTTTGTCAAATTTTGGACCAAAATGATTTTTCAAAAACATTGTCAGATTTTGGACTAAATAGTGTAGAATGACATTGAGGTCGACGACATAGTATAGTATGACGTTTTGTCACATTTTGGGCTTAAATTTTTTTTTTAAAAAAACTATCAGATTTTGGACGACATAGTATAGTATGATGTTTTTGTCAAATTTTGGACCAAAAGGTTTTTTTCAAAAAAATGGTCAGATTTTGGACTAAATAGTGTAGAATGACATTGAGGTCAAAGGCATAGTATAGTATGACGTTTTGGTGACATTTTGGGCTAAAAAACTAAAGTCAAAAAATTATCAGATTTTGGACGACATAGTATAGTATGATGTTTTTGTCAAATTTTGGATCAAAAAGTTTTTTTCAGAAAAATTGTCAGATTTTGGACTAAATAGTGTAGAATGACATTGAGGTCGACGACATAGTATCGTATGACGTTTTGTCACATTTTGGGCTTAAAAAAAAATTCAAAAAAATTATCAGATTTTGGACGACATAGTATAGTATGATGTTTTTGTCAAATTTTGGACCAAAAGGTTTTTTTCAGAAAAATGGTCAGATTTTGGACAGAATAGTGTAGAATGACATTGAGGTCGACGACATAGTATAGTATGACGTTTCGTCACATTTTGGGCTTTAAAAAAAAATTCAAAAAAATTATCAGATTTTGGACGACATAGTATAGTATGACGTTTTGTCACATTTTGGGCTTAAAAATGTTTTTTCAAAAACCTTATCAGATTCTTGACAACATAGTATAGCAGACAGTGAGGGGGTTGGGTGCCTTGCTCAGGGGCACTTCAGCCGCAGACTGGTCAGGATCAATCCGGTTACCCTGCGGTCTCAAGCTTGAGGCCCTAACCACTAGGCCACAGCTGTCCCTCGATGTTCTGGTCACATTTTGGGAAAAAAAAAATAAATTCAAAGAGATTATCAGATTTTTGACGACATAGTATAGTAGGATGTTTTTGTCAAATTTTGGACCAAAAGGTTTTTTTCAAAAAAATGGTCAGATTTTGGACTAATTAGTGTAAAATGACAATGAGGTCAAAGGCATAGTATAGTATGACGTTTTGTCACATTTTGGACTTAAAAAAAAAAAATTCAAAGAAATTATCAGATTTTGGACGACATAGTATAGTATGATGTTTTTGTCAAAGGCATAGTATAGTATGATGTTTTTGTCAAATTTTGGACCAAAAAGTTTTTTTCAGAAAAATTGTCAGATTTTGGACGAAATAGTGTAGAATGACATTGAGGTCGACGACATAGTATAGTATGACGTTTTGTCACATTTTGGGCTTAAAAAATTTTTTCAAAAAATTATCAGATTTTGGACGACATAGTATAGTATAGATGTTTTTGTCAAATTTTGGACCAAAAGGTTTTTTTCAGAAAAATGGTCAGATTTTGGACGAAATAGTGTAGAATGACATTGAGGTCGACGACATAGTATAGTATGAGGTTTTGGTGACCTTTTGGGCTAAAAAAAAAATTCAAAAAAATTATCAGATTTTGGACAACATAGTATAGCGTTATGTTTTTGTCAAATTTTGGAGCAAAAGGTTTTTTTCAAAAAAATGGTCAGATTTTGGACTAAATAGTGTAGAATGACATTGAGGTCAACGACATAGTATAGTATGACGTTTTGTCACATTTTGGGCTTAAAACTTTTTTTTTTTTAAATTATCAGATTTTGGACGACATAGTTTAGTATGATGTTTTTGTCAAATTTTGGACCAAAAGGTTTTTTTCAAAAAAATTGTCAGATTTTGGACTCAATAGTGTAGAATGACATTGAGGTCGACGACATAGTATAGTATGACGTTTTGTCACATTTTGGGCTTAAAAAAAAATTTCAAAAAATTATCAGATTTTGGACGACATAGTATAGTATGATGTTTTTGTCAAATTTTGGACCAAAAGGTTTTTTTCAAAAAAATAGTCAGATTTTGGACTAATTAGTGTAGAATGACATTGAGGTCAAAGGCATAGTATAGTATGACGTTTTGGTCACATTTTGGGCTAAAAAACTAAATTCAAAAAATTATCAGATTATGGACGACATAGTATAGTATGATGTTTTTGTTAAATTTTGGACCAAAAGGTTTTTTTTCAGAAAAATGGTCAGATTTTGGACGAAATAGTGTAGAATGACATTGAGGTCGACGACATAGTATAGTATGACGTTTTGTCACATTTTGGGCTTAAAATTTCTTTTAAAAAAATTATCAGATTTTGGACGACATAGTATAGTATGATGTTTTTGTCAAATTTTGGACCAAAAGGTTTTTTTCAGAAAAATGGTCAGATTTTGGACTCAATAGTGTAGAATGACATTGAGGTCGACGACATAGTATAGTATGACGTTTTGTCACATTTTGGGCTAAAAAACTAAATTCAAAAAATTATCAGATTTTGGACGACATAGTATAGTATGATGTTTTTGTCAAATTTTGGACCTAAATGTTTTTATCAAAAAAATTGTCAGATTTTGGACTCAATAGTGTAGAATGACATTGAGGTCGACGGCATAGTATAGTATGACGTTTTGGTCACATTTTGGGCTAAAAAACTAAATTCAAAAAATTATCAGATTTTGGACGACATAGTATAGTATGATGTTTTTGTCAAATTTTGGACCAAAATGTTTTTTTCCAAAACATTGTCAGATTTTGGACTAAATAGTGTAGAATGACATTGAGGTCGACGACATAGTATAGTATGACGTTTTGTCACATTTTGGGCTTAAAAAAAAAATTCAAAAAAATTATCAGATTTTGGACGACATAGTATAGTATGATGTTTTTGTCAAAATTTGGACCAAAAGGTTTTTTTCAAAAAAATGGTCAGATTTTGGACTAAATAGTGTAGAATGACATTGAGGTCAAAGGCATAGTATAGTATGACGTTTTGGTCACATTTTGGGCTAAAAAACTAAATTCAAAAAATTATCAGATTTTGGACGACATAGTATAGTATGATGTTTTTGTCAAATTTTGGACCAAAAGGTTTTTTTCAGAAAAATTGTCAGATTTTGGACGAAATAGTGTAGAATGACATTGAGGTCGACGACATAGTATAGTATGACGTTTTGTCACATTTTGGGCTTTAAAAAAAATTCAAAAAAATTATCAGATTTTGGGCGACATAGTATAGTATGATGTTTTTGTCAAATTTTGGACCAAAAGGTTTTTTTCAAAAAAATTGTCAGATTTTGGACTAAATAGTGTAAAATGACAATGAGGTCGACGGCATATTATAGTATGACGTTTTGTCACATTTTGGGCTTAAAATTTCTTTTTTCAAAACTGTTACCAGATTCTTGACAAGATAGTATAGCAGACAGTGAAGGGGTTGGGTGCCTTGCTCAGGAGCACTTCAGCCGCAGACTTGTCAGGAGGGTAACCCTAACCCTAACCCTAACCCTAACCCTAACCCTAACCCTTTGGTGAATTGAAACTAAATTCAAAAAGATACTCAGATTTTTGACGACATAGTATAGTATGATGTTTTTGTCAAATTTTGGACCAAGAGGTTTTTTCAAAAAAATGGTCAGATTTTGGACTAAATAGTGTAAAATGACAATGAGGTCAAAGGCATAGTATAGTATGACGTTTTTTCACATTTTGGACTAAAAATAAAAATTCTAAAAAAATTATCAGATTTTGGACGACATAGTATATAGTATGATGTTTTTGTCAAATTTTGGACCAAAAGGTTTTTTTCAAAAAAATGGTCAGATTTTGGACTAAATAGTGTAGAATGACATTGAGGTCGACGAAATAGTATAGTATGACGTTTTGTCACATTTTGGGCTTAAAATAAAAATTCTAAAAAAATTATCAGATTTTGGACGACATAGTATAGTATGATGTTTTTGTCAAATTTTGGACCAAAAGGTTTTTTTCAAAAAAATGGTCAGATTTTGGACTAAATAGTGGAGAATGAAATAGAGGTCTAAAGCATAGTATAGTATGACGTTTTTTCACATTTTGGACTTAAAAAAAAAATTCAAAGAAATTATCAGATTTTGGACGACATAGTATAGTATGATGTTTTTGTCAAATTTTGGACCAAAAGGTTTTTTTCAAAAAAATGGTCAGATTTTGGACTAAATAGTGTAAAATGACAATGAGGTCAAAGGCATAGTATAGTATGATGTTTTTTCACATTTCGGACTTAAAAAAAAAAATTCAAAGAAATTATCCGATTTTGGACGACATAGTATAGTATGATGTTTTTGTCAAATTTTGGACCTAAATGTTTTTTTCAAAAAAATGGTCAGATTTTGGACTAAATAGTGTAGAATGACATTGAGGTCGACGACATAGTATAGTATGACGTTTTGTCACATTTTGGGCTTAAAATAAAAATTCTAAAAAAATTATCAGATTTTGGACGACATAGTATAGTATGATGTTTTTGTCAAATTTTGGACCAAAAGGTTTTTTTCAGAAAAATGGTCAGATTTTGGACGAAATAGTGTAGAATGACATTGAGGTCGACGACATAGTATAGTATGACGTTTTGTCACATTTTGGGCTTTAAAAAAATTCAAAAAAATTATCAGATTTTGGGCGACATAGTATAGTATGATGTTTTTGTCAAATTTTGGACCAAAAGGTTTTTTTCAAAAAAATGGTCAGATTTTGGACTAAATAGTGTAAAATGACAATGAGGTCGACGGCATATTATAGTATGACGTTTTGTCACATTTTGGGCTTAAAATTTCTTTTTTCAAAACTGTTATCAGATTCTTGACAAGATAGTATAGCAGATAGCGAAGGGGTTGGTTGCCTTGCTCAGGAGCACTTCAGCCGCAGACTGGTCAGGATCGAACCGGCTACCCTGCAGTCTCAAGCTTGAGGCCCTAACCACTAGGCCACAGCTGTCCCATGATTTCTGGGCACATTTTGGTGAATAGAAACTAAATTCAAAAAGATACTCAGATTTTTGACGACATAGTATAGTATGATGTTTTTGTCAAATTTTGGACCAAGAGGTTTTTTTCAAAAAAATGGTCAGATTTTGGACTAAATAGTGTAAAATGACAATGAGGTCATAGGCATAGTATAGTATGACGTTTTTTCACATTTTGGACTTAAAATAAAAATTCTAAAAAAATTATCAGATTTTGGACGACATAGTATATAGTATGATGTTTTTGTCAAATTTTGGACCAAAAGGTTTTTTTCAAAAAAATGGTCAGATTTTGGACTAAATAGTGTAGAATGACATTGAGGTCGACGAAATAGTATAGTATGACGTTTTGTCACATTTTGGGCTTAAAATAAAAATTCTAAAAAAATTATCAGATTTTGGACGACACAGTATAGTATGATGTTTTTGTCAAATTTTGGACCAAAAGGTTTTTTTCAAAAAAATGGTCAGATTTTGGACTAAATAGTGGAGAATGACATAGAGGTCAAAGGCATAGTATAGTATGACGTTTTTTCACATTTTGGACTTAAAAAAAAAATTCAAAGAAATTATCAGATTTTGGACGACATAGTATAGTATGATGTTTTTGTCAAATTTTGGACCAAAAGGTTTTTTTCAAAAAAATGGTCAGATTTTGGACTAAATAGTGTAAAATGACAATGAGGTCAAAGGCATAGTATAGTATGATGTTTTTTCACATTTTGGACTTAAAAAAAAAAATTCAAAGAAATTATCCGATTTTGGACGACATAGAATAGTATGATGTTTTTGTCAAATTTTGGACCTAAATGTTTTTTTCAAAAAAATGGTCAGATTTTGGACTAAATAGTGTAGAATGACATTGAGGTCAACGACATAGTATAGTATGACGTTTTGTCACATTTTGGGCTTAAAATAAAAATTCTAAAAAAATTATCAGATTTTGGACGACATAGTATAGTATGATGTTTTTGTCAAATTTTGGACCAAAAGGTTTTTTTCAGAAAAATGGTCAGATTTTGGACGAAATAGTGTCGAATGACATTGAGGTCGACGACATAGTATAGTATGACGTTTTGTCACATTTTGGGCTTTAAAAAAAATTCAAAAAAATTATCAGATTTTGGACGACATAGTATAGTATGATGTTTTTGTCAAATTTTGGACCAAAAGGTTTTTTTCAGAAAAATGGTCAGATTTTGGACTCAATAGTGTAGAATGACATTGAGGTCGACGACATAGTATAGTATGACGTTTTGTCACATTTTGGGCTAAAAAACTAATTCTAAAAATTATCAGATTTTGGACGACATAGTATAGTATGATGTTTTTGTCAAATTTTGGACCTAAATGTTTTTTTCAAAAAAATGGTCAGATTTTGGACTCAATAGTGTAGAATGACATTGAGGTCGACGGCATAGTATAGTATGACGTTTTGGTCACATTTTGGGCTAAAAAACTAAATTCAAAAAATTATCAGATTTTGGACGACATAGTATAGTATGATGTTTTTGTCAAATTTTGGACCAAAATGTTTTTTTTCCAAAACATTGTCAGATTTTGGACTAAATAGTGTAGAATGACATTGAGGTCGACGACATAGTATAGTATGACGTTTTATCACATTTTGGGCTTAAAAAAAAAATTCTAAAAAATTATCAGATTTTGGACGACATAGTATAGTATGATGTTTATGTCAAATTTTGGACCAAAAGGTTTTTTTCAAAAAAATGGTCAGATTTTGGACTAAATGGTGTAGAATGACATTGAGGTCGACGAAATAGTATAGTATGACGTTTTGTCACATTTTGGGCTTAAAAAAAAAAATTCAAAAAAATTATCAGATTTTGGACGACATAGTATAGTATGATGTTTATGTCAAATTTTGGACCAAAAGGTTTTTTTCAAAAAAATGGTCAGATTTTGGACTAAATAGTGTAGAATGACATTGAGGTCGACGAGATAGTATAGTATGACGTTTTGTCACATTTAAGCTAAAAAACTAAATTCAAAAAATTATCAGATTTTGGACGACATAGTATAGTATGATGTTTTTGTCAAATTTTGGACCAAAAGGTTTTTTTCAGAAAAATTGTCAGATTTTGGACGAAATAGTGTAGAATGACATTGAGGTCGACGACATAGTATAGTATGACGTTTTGTCACATTTTGGCCTTAAAATTTCTTTTAAAAAAATTATCAGATTTTGGACGACATAGTATAGTATGATGTTTTTGTCAAATTTTGGACCAAAAGGTTTTTTTCAGAAAAATTGTCAGATTTTGGACTCAATAGTGTAGAATGACATTGAGGTCGACGACATAGTATAGTATGACGTTTTGTCACATTTTGGGCTAAAAAACTCAATTCAAAAAATTATCAGATTTTGGACGACATAGTATAGTATGATGTTTTTGTCAAATTTTGGACCAAGAGGTTTTTTTCAAAAAAATGGTCAGATTTTGGACTAAATAGTGTAAAATGACAATGAGGTCGACGGCATATTATAGTATGACGTTTTTTCACATTTTGGGCTTAAAATTTCTTTTTTCAAAACTGTTATCAGATTCTTGACAAGATAGTATAGCAGACAGTGAAGGGGTTGGGTGCCTTGCTCAGGAGCACTTCAGCCGCAGACTTGTCAGGATCGAACCGGCTACCCTGCAGTCTCAAGCTTGAGGCCCTAACCACTAGGCCACAGCTGTCCCATGATTTTCTGGTCACATTTTGGTGAATTGAAACTAAATTCAAAAAGATACTCAGATTTTTGACGACATAGTATAGTATGATGTTTTTGTCAAATTTTGGACCAAGAGGTTTTTTTCAAAAAAATGGTCAGATTTTGGACTAAATAGTGTAAAATGACAATGAGGTCATAGGCATAGTATAGTATGACGTTTTTTCACATTTTGGACTTAAAATAAAAATTCTAAAAAAATTATCAGATTTTGGACGACATAGTATAGTATGATGTTTTTGTCAAATTTTGGACCAAAAGGTTTTTTTCAGAAAAATGGTCAGATTTTGGACAGAATAGTGTAGAATGACATTGAGGTCGACGACATAGTATAGTATGACGTTTCGTCACATTTTGGGCTTTAAAAAAAAATTCAAAAAAATTATCAGATTTTGGACGACATAGTATAGTATGACGTTTTGTCACATTTTGGGCTTAAAAATGTTTTTTCAAAAACCTTATCAGATTCTTGACAACATAGTATAGCAGACAGTGAGGGGGTTGGGTGCCTTGCTCAGGGGCACTTCAGCCGCAGACTGGTCAGGATCAATCCGGTTACCCTGCGGTCTCAAGCTTGAGGCCCTAACCACTAGGCCACAGCTGTCCCTCGATGTTCTGGTCACATTTTGGTAAAAAAAAAATAAATTCAAAGAGATTATCAGATTTTTGACGACATAGTATAGTATGATGTTTTTGTCAAATTTTGGACCAAAAGGTTTTTTTCAAAAAAATGGTCAGATTTTGGACTTATTAGTGTAAAATGACAATGAGGTCAAAGGCATAGTATAGTATGACGTTTTGTCACATTTTGGACTTAAAAAAAAAAAATTCAAAGAAATTATCAGATTTTGGACGACATAGTATAGTATGATGTTTTTGTCAAAGGCATAGTATAGTATGATGTTTTTGTCAAATTTTGGACCAAAAAGTTTTTTTCAAAAAAATGTCAGATTTTGGACGAAATAGTGTAGAATGACATTGAGGTCGACGACATAGTATAGTATGACGTTTTGTCACATTTTGGGCTTAAAATTTTTTTTCAAAAAATTATCAGATTTTGGACGACATAGTATAGTATGATGTTTTTGTCAAATTTTGGACCAAAAGGTTTTTTTCAGAAAAATGGTCAGATTTTGGACGAAATAGTGTAGAATGACATTGAGGTCGACGACATAGTATAGTATGACGTTTTGTCACATTTTGGGCTTTAAAAAAAGAATTCAAAAAAATTATCCGATTTTGGACGACATAGTATAGTATGATGTTTTTGTCAAATTTTGGACCAAAAGGTTTTTTTCAAAAAAATGGTCAGATTTTGGACTAAATAGTGTAGAATGACATTGAGGTCAAAGGCATAGTATAGTATGAGGTTTTGGTGACCTTTTGGGCTAAAAAAAAAATTCAAAAAAATTATCAGATTTTGGACAACATAGTATAGCGTGATGTTTTTGTCAAATTTTGGAGCAAAAGGTTTTTTTCAAAAAAATGGTCAGATTTTGGACTAAATAGTGTAGAATGACATTGAGGTCAACGACATAGTATAGTATGACGTTTTGTCACATTTTGGGCTTAAAACTTTTTTTTTTTTAAATTATCAGATTTTGGACGACATAGTATAGTATGATGTTTTTGTCAAATTTTGGACCAAAAGGTTTTTTTCAAAAAAATTGTCAGATTTTGGACTCAATAGTGTAGAATGACATTGAGGTCGACGACATAGTATAGTATGACGTTTTGTCACATTTTGGGCTTAAAAAAAAATTTCAAAAAATTATCAGATTTTGGACGACATAGTATAGTATGATGTTTTTGTCAAATTTTGGACCAAAAGGTTTTTTTCAGAAAAATTGTCAGATTTTGGACGAAATAGTGTAGAATGACATTGAGGTCGACGACATAGTATAGTATGACGTTTTGTCACATTTTGGGCTTAAAATTTCTTTTAAAAAAATTATCAGATTTTGGACGACATAGTATAGTATGATGTTTTTGTCAAATTTTGGACCAAAAGGTTTTTTTCAGAAAAATGGTCAGATTTTGGACTCAATAGTGTAGAATGACATTGAGGTCGACGACATAGTATAGTATGACGTTTTGTCACATTTTGGGCTAAAAAACTAAATTCAAAAAATTATCAGATTTTGGACGACATAGTATAGTATGATGTTTTTGTCAAATTTTGGACCTAAATGTTTTTTTCAAAAAAATTGTCAGATTTTGGACTCAATAGTGTAGAATGACATTGAGGTCGACGGCATAGTATAGTATGACGTTTTGGTCACATTTTGGGCTAAAAAACTAAATTCAAAAAATTATCAGATTTTGGACGACATAGTATATTATGATGTTTTTGTCAAATTTTGGACCAAAATGTTTTTTTCCAAAACATTGTCAGATTTTGGACTAAATAGTGTAGAATGACATTGAGGTCGACGACATAGTATAGTATGACGTTTTGTCACATTTTGGGCTTAAAAAAAAAATTCAAAAAAATTATCAGATTTTGGACGATATAGTATAGTATGATGTTTTTGTCAAATTTTGGACCAAAAGGTTTTTTTCAAAAAAATGGTCAGATTTTGGACTAAATAGTGTAGAATGACATTGAGGTCAAAGGCATAGTATAGTATGACGTTTTGGTCACATTTTGGGCTAAAAAACTAAATTCAAAAAATTATCAGATTTTGGACGACATAGTATAGTATGATGTTTTTGTCAAATTTTGGACCAAAAGGTTTTTTTCAGAAAAATTGTCAGATTTTGGACGAAATAGTGTAGAATGACATTGAGGTCGACGACATAGTATAGTATGACGTTTTGTCACATTTTGGGCTTTAAAAAAAATTCAAAAAAATTATCAGATTTTGGGCGACATAGTATAGTATGATGTTTTTGTCAAATTTTGGACCAAAAGGTTTTTTTCAAAAAAATTGTCAGATTTTGGACTAAATAGTGTAAAATGACAATGAGGTCGACGGCATATTATAGTATGACGTTTTGTCACATTTTGAGCTTAAAATTTCTTTTTTCAAAACTGTTACCAGATTCTTGACAAGATAGTATAGCAGACAGTGAAGGGGTTGGGTGCCTTGCTCAGGAGCACTTCAGCCGCAGACTTGTCAGGATCGAACCGGCTACCCTGCAGTCTCAAGCTTGAGGCCCTAACCACTAGGCCACAGCTGTCCCAAAATTTTCTGGTCACATTTTGGTGAATTGAAACTAAATTCAAAAAGATACTCAGATTTTTGACGACATAGTATAGTATGATGTTTTTGTCAAATTTTGGACCAAGAGGTTTTTTCAAAAAAATGGTCAGATTTTGGACTAAATAGTGTAAAATGACAATGAGGTCAAAGGCATAGTATAGTATGACGTTTTTTCACATTTTGGACTTAAAATAAAAATTCTAAAAAAATTATCAGATTTTGGACGACATAGTATATAGTATGATGTTTTTGTCAAATTTTGGACCAAAAGGTTTTTTTCAGAAAAATGGTCAGATTTTGGACTAAATAGTGTAGAATGACATTGAGGTCGACGAAATAGTATAGTATGACGTTTTGTCACATTTTGGGCTTAAAATAAAAATTCTAAAAAAATTATCAGATTTTGGACGACATAGTATAGTATGATGTTTTTGTCAAATTTTGGACCAAAAGGTTTTTTTCAAAAAAATGGTCAGATTTTGGACTAAATAGTGGAGAATGAAATAGAGGTCTAAAGCATAGTATAGTATGACGTTTTTTCACATTTTGGACTTAAAAAAAAAAATTCAAAGAAATTATCAGATTTTGGACGACATAGTATAGTATGATGTTTTTGTCAAATTTTGGACCAAAAGGTTTTTTTCAAAAAAATGGTCAGATTTTGGACTAAATAGTGTAAAATGACAATGAGGTCAAAGGCATAGTATAGTATGATGTTTTTTCACATTTCGGACTTAAAAAAAAAAATTCAAAGAAATTATCCGATTTTGGACGACATAGTATAGTATGATGTTTTTGTCAAATTTTGGACCTAAATGTTTTTTTCAAAAAAATGGTCAGATTTTGGACTAAATAGTGTAGAATGACATTGAGGTCGACGACATAGTATAGTATGACGTTTTGTCACATTTTGGGCTTAAAATAAAAATTCTAAAAAAATTATCAGATTTTGGACGACATAGTATAGTATGATGTTTTTGTCAAATTTTGGACCAAAAGGTTTTTTTCAGAAAAATGGTCAGATTTTGGACGAAATAGTGTAGAATGACATTGAGGTCGACGACATAGTATAGTATGACGTTTTGTCACATTTTGGGCTTTAAAAAAATTCAAAAAAATTATCAGATTTTGGGCGACATAGTATAGTATGATGTTTTTGTCAAATTTTGGACCAAAAGGTTTTTTTCAAAAAAATGGTCAGATTTTGGACTAAATAGTGTAAAATGACAATGAGGTCGACGACATATTATAGTATGACGTTTTGTCACATTTTGGGCTTAAAATTTCTTTTTTCAAAACTGTTATCAGATTCTTGACAAGATAGTATAGCAGACAGCGAAGGGGTTGGTTGCCTTGCTCAGGAGCACTTCAGCCGCAGACTGGTCAGGATCGAACCGGCTACCCTGCAGTCTCAAGCTTGAGGCCCTAACCACTAGGCCACAGCTGTCCCATGATTTCTGGTCACATTTTGGTGAATAGAAACTAAATTCAAAAAGATACTCAGATTTTTGACGACATAGTATAGTATGATGTTTTTGTCAAATTTTGGACCAAGAGGTTTTTTTCAAAAAAATGGTCAGATTTTGGACTAAATAGTGTAAAATGACAATGAGGTCATAGGCATAGTATAGTATGACGTTTTTTCACATTTTGGACTTAAAATAAAAATTCTAAAAAAATTATCAGATTTTGGACGACATAGTATATAGTATGATGTTTTTGTCAAATTTTGGACCAAAAGGTTTTTTTCAAAAAAATGGTCAGATTTTGGACTAAATAGTGTAGAATGACATTGAGGTCGACGACATAGTATAGTATGACGTTTTGTCACATTTTGGGCTAAAAAACTAAATTCAAAAAATTATCAGATTTTGGACGACATAGTATAGTATGATGTTTTTGTCAAATTTTGGACCTAAATGTTTTTTTCAAAAAAATGGTCAGATTTTGGACTCAATAGTGTAGAATGACATTGAGGTCGACGGCATAGTATAGTATGACGTTTTGGTCACATTTTGGGCTAAAAAACTAAATTCAAAAAATTATCAGATTTTGGACGACATAGTATAGTATGATGTTTTTGTCAAATTTTGGACCAAAATGTTTTTTTTCCAAAACATTGTCAGATTTTGGACTAAATAGTGTAGAATGACATTGAGGTCGACGACATAGTATAGTATGACGTTTTGTCACATTTTGGGCTTAAAAAAAAAATTCAAAAAAATTATCAGATTTTGGACGACATAGTATAGTATGATGTTTATGTCAAATTTTGGACCAAAAGCTTTTTTTCAAAAAAATGGTCAGATTTTGGACTAAATAGTGTAGAATGACATTGAGGTCAAAGGCATAGTATAGTATGACGTTTTGGTCACATTTTGGGCTAAAAAACTAAATTCCAAAAATTATCAGATTTTGGACGACATAGTATAGTATGATGTTTTTGTCAAATTTTGGACCAAAAGGTTTTTTTCAGAAAAATTGTCAGATTTTGGACGAAATAGTGTAGAATGACATTGAGGTCGACGACATAGTATAGTATGACGTTTTGTCACATTTTGGCCTTAAAATTTCTTTTAAAAAAATTATCAGATTTTGGACGACATAGTATAGTATGATGTTTTTGTCAAATTTTGGACCAAAAGGTTTTTTTCAGAAAAATTGTCAGATTTTGGACTCAATAGTGTAGAATGACATTGAGGTCGACGACATAGTATAGTATGACGTTTTGTCACATTTTGGGCTAAAAAACTAAATTCAAAAAATTATCAGATTTTGGACGACATAGTATAGTATGATGTTTTTGTCAAATTTTGGACCAAGAGGTTTTTTTCAAAAAAATGGTCAGATTTTGGACTAAATAGTGTAAAATGACAATGAGGTCAAAGGCATAGTATAGTATGACGTTTTTTCACATTTTGGACTTAAAATAAAAATTCTAAAAAAATTATCAGATTTTGGACGACATAGTATATAGTATGATGTTTTTGTCAAATTTTGGACCAAAAGGGTTTTTTCAAAAAAATGGTCAGATTTTGGACGAAATAGTGTAGAATGACATTGAGGTCGACGACATAGTATAGTATGACGTTTTGTCACATTATGGGCTTTAAAAAAAATTCAAAAAAATTATCAGATTTTGGGCGACATAGTATAGTATGATGTTTTTGTCAAATTTTGGACCAAAAGGTTTTTTTCAAAAAAATGGTCAGATTTTGGACTAAATAGTGTAAAATGACAATGAGGTCGACGGCATATTATAGTATGACGTTTTTTCACATTTTGGGCTTAAAAAAAAAATTCAAAGAAATTATCAGATTTTGGACGACATAGTATAGTATGATGTTTTTGTCAAATTTTGGACCAAAAGGTTTTTTTTCAAAAAAATGGTCAGATTTTGGACTAAATAGTGTAAAATGACAATGAGGTCAAAGGCATAGTATAGTATGATGTTTTTTCACATTTTGGACTTAAAAAAAAAAATTCAAAGAAATTATCCGATTTTGGACGACATAGAATAGTATGATGTTTTTGTCAAATTTTGGACCAAAAGGTTTTTTTCAAAAAAATGGTTAGATTTGGGACGAAATAGTGTAGAATGACATTGAGGTCAAAGGCATAGTATAGTATGACGTTTTGGTGACATTTTAGGCTAAAAAACTAAATTCTAAAAATTATCAGATTTTGGACGACATAGTATAGTATGATGTTTTTGTCAAATTTTGGACCTAAATGTTTTTTTCAAAAAAATAGTCAGATTTTGGACTTAATAGTGTAGAATGACATTGAGGTCAAAGGCATAGTATAGTATGACGTTTCGGTCACATTTTGGGCTTAAAAAAAAAATTCTAAAAAAATTGTCAAATTTTGGACGAAATAGTGTAAAATGACAATGAGGTCAAAGGCATAGTATAGTATGATGTTTTTTCACATTTTGGACTTAAAAAAAAAAATTCAAAGAAATTATCCGATTTTGGACGACATAGAATAGTATGATGTTTTTGTCAAATTTTGGACCTAAATGTTTTTTTCAAAAAAATGGTCAGATTTTGGACTAAATAGTGTAGAATGACATTGAGGTCAACGACATAGTATAGTATGACGTTTTGTCACATTTTGGGCTTAAAATAAAAATTTTAAAAAAATTATCAGATTTTGGACGACATAGTATAGTATGATGTTTTTGTCAAATTTTGGACCAAAAGGTTTTTTTCAGAAAAATGGTCAGATTTTGGACGAAATAGTGTAGAATGACATTGAGGTCGACGACATAGTATAGTATGACGTTTTGTCACATTTTGGGCTTTAAAAAAAATTCAAAAAAATTATCAGATTTTGGGCGACATAGTATAGTATGATGTTTTTGTCAAATTTTGGACCAAAAGGTTTTTTTCATTGTCATTAGTGTAAAATGACAATGAGGTCGACGGCATATTATAGTATGATGTTTTGTCACATTTTGGGCTTAAAATTTCTTTTTTCAAAACTGTTATCAGATTCTTGACAAGATAGTATAGCAGACAGTGAAGGGGTTGGGTACCTTGCTCAGGAGCACTTCAGCTGCAGACTGGTCAGGATCGAACCGGCTACTCTGCAGTCTCAAGCTTGAGGCCCTAACCACTAGGCCACAGCTGTCCCATGATGTTCTGGTCACATTTTGGTGAATAGAAACTAAATTCAAAAAGATACTCAGATTTTTGACGACATAGTATAGTATGATGTTTTTGTCAAATTTTGGACCAAGAGGTTTTTTTCAAAAAAATGGTCAGATTTTGGACTAAATAGTGTAAAATGACAATGAGGTCAAAGGCATAGTATAGTATGACGTTTTTTCACATTTTGGACTTAAAATAAAAATTCTAAAAAAATTATCAGATTTTGGACGACATAGTATATAGCATGATGTTTTTGTCAAATTTTGGACCAAAAGGTTTTTTTCAAAAAAATGGTCAGATTTTGGACTAAATAGTGTAAAATGACAATGAGGTCGACGGCATATTATAGTATGACGTTTTGTCACATTTTGGGCTTAAAAAATTTTTTCAAAAAATTATCCGATTTTGGACGACATAGTATAGTATGATGTTTTTGTCAAATTTTGGACCTAAATGTTTTTTTCAAAAAAATTGTCAGATTTTGGACTAAATAGTGTAGAATGACATTGAGGTCGACGACATTGTATAGTATGACGTTTTGTCACATTTTGGGCTTAAAAAAAAAAATCTAAAAAAATGATCAGATTTTGGACGACATAGTATAGTATGATGTTTTTGTCAAATTTTGGACCAAAATGTTTTTTTCAACAACATTGTCAGATTTTGGACTAAATCGTGTAGAATGACATTGAGGTCGACGACATAGTATAGTATGACGTTTTGTCACATTTTGGGCTTAAAAAAAAAATTCTAAAAAAATGATCAGATTTTGGACGACATAGTATAGTATGATGTTTTTGTCAAATTTTGGACCAAAAGGTTTTTTTCAAAAAAATGGTCAGATTTTGGACTAAATAGTGTAGAATGACAATGAGGTCAAAGGCATAGTTTAGTATGACGTTTTGTCACATTTTGGGCTTAAAAATGTTTTTGCAAAAACTTTATCACATTCTTGACAACATAGTATAGCAGACAGTGAGGGGGTTGGGTGCCTTGCTCAGGGGCACTTCAGCCGCGGACTGGTCAGGATCGAACCAGCTACCCTGCGGTCTCAAGCTCAAGCCCTAACCACTAGGCCTCAGCTCTCCCATGATTTTCTGGTCACATTTTGGGGTAAAAAACTAAATTCAAAAAGATTATCAGATTTTTGACGACAGTATGACCAAAAGGTTTTTTTCAAAAAAATGGTCAGATTTTGGACTAAATAGTGTAGAATGACATTGAGGTCGACGACATACTATAGTATGACGTTTTGTCACATTTTGGGCTTAAAAAAAAGATTTCAAAAAAATTATCCGATTTTGGACGACATAGTATAGTATGATGTTTTTGTCAAATTTTGGACCTAAATGTTTTTTTCAAAAAAATTGTCAGATTTTGGACTAAATAGTGTAGAATGACATTGAGGTCAAAGGCATAGTATAGTATGACGTTTTGGTCACATTTTGGGCTAAAAAACTAAATTCAAAAAATTATCAGATTTTGGACGACATAGTATAGTATGATGTTTTTGTCAAATTTTGGACCAAGAGGTTTTTTTCAAAAAAATGGTCAGATTTTGGACTAAATAGTGTAAAATGACAATGAGGTCAAAGGCATAGTATAGTATGACGTTTTTTCACATTTTGGACTTAAAATAAAAATTCTAAAAAAATTATCAGATTTTGGACGACATAGTATATAGTATGATGTTTTTGTCAAATTTTGGACCAAAAGGGTTTTTTCAAAAAAATGGTCAGATTTTGGACGAAATAGTGTAGAATGACATTGAGGTCGACGACATAGTATAGTATGACGTTTTGTCACATTATGGGCTTTAAAAAAAATTCAAAAAAATTATCAGATTTTGGGCGACATAGTATAGTATGATGTTTTTGTCAAATTTTGGACCAAAAGGTTTTTTTCAAAAAAATGGTCAGATTTTGGACTAAATAGTGTAAAATGACAATGAGGTCGACGGCATATTATAGTATGACGTTTTTTCACATTTTGGGCTTAAAATTTCTTTTTTCAAAACTGTTATCAGATTCTTGACAAGATAGTATAGCAGACAGTGAAGGGGTTGGGTGCCTTGCTCAGGAGCACTTCAGCCGCAGACTTGTCAGGATCGAACCGGCTACCCTGCAGTCTCAAGCTTGAGGCCCTAACCACTAGGCCACAGCTGTCCCATGATTTTCTGGTCACATTTTGGTGAATTGAAACTAAATTCAAAAAGATACTCAGATTTTTGACGACATAGTATAGTATGATGTTTTTGTCAAATTTTGGACCAAGAGGTTTTTTTCAAAAAAATGGTCAGATTTTGGACTAAATAGTGTAAAATGACAATGAGGTCATAGGCATAGTATAGTATGACGTTTTTTCACATTTTGGACTTAAAATAAAAATTCTAAAAAAATTATCAGATTTTGGACGACATAGTATATAGTATGATGTTTTTGTCAAATTTTGGACCAAAAGCTTTTTTTCAAAAAAATGGTCAGATTTTGGACTAAATAGTGTAGAATGACATTGAGGTCGACGAAATAGTATAGTATGACGTTTTGTCACATTTTGGGCTTAAAATAAAAATTCTAAAAAAATTATCAGATTTTGGACGACATAGTATAGTATGATGTTTTTGTCAAATTTTGGACCAAAAGGTTTTTTTCAAAAAAATGGTCAGATTTTGGACTAAATAGTGGAGAATGACATAGAGGTCTATGGCATAGTATACTATGACGTTTTTTCACATTTTGGACTTAAAAAAAAAATTCAAAGAAATTATCAGATTTTGGACGACATAGTATAGTATGATGTTTTTGTCAAATTTTGGACCAAAAGGTTTTTTTTCAAAAAAATGGTCAGATTTTGGACTAAATAGTGTAAAATGACAATGAGGTCAAAGGCATAGTATAGTATGATGTTTTTTCACATTTTGGACTTAAAAAAAAAAATTCAAAGAAATTATCCGATTTTGGACGACATAGAATAGTATGATGTTTTTGTCAAATTTTGGACCAAAAGGTTTTTTTCAAAAAAATGGTTAGATTTGGGACGAAATAGTGTAGAATGACATTGAGGTCAAAGGCATAGTATAGTATGACGTTTTGGTGACATTTTAGGCTAAAAAACTAAATTCTAAAAATTATCAGATTTTGGACGACATAGTATAGTATGATGTTTTTGTCAAATTTTGGACCTAAATGTTTTTTTCAAAAAAATAGTCAGATTTTGGACTTAATAGTGTAGAATGACATTGAGGTCAAAGGCATAGTATAGTATGACGTTTCGGTCACATTTTGGGCTTAAAAAAAAAATTCTAAAAAAATTGTCAAATTTTGGACGAAATAGTGTAAAATGACAATGAGGTCAAAGGCATAGTATAGTATGATGTTTTTTCACATTTTGGACTTAAAAAAAAAAATTCAAAGAAATTATCCGATTTTGGACGACATAGAATAGTATGATGTTTTTGTCAAATTTTGGACCTAAATGTTTTTTTCAAAAAAATGGTCAGATTTTGGACTAAATAGTGTAGAATGACATTGAGGTCAACGACATAGTATAGTATGACGTTTTGTCACATTTTGGGCTTAAAATAAAAATTTTAAAAAAATTATCAGATTTTGGACGACATAGTATAGTATGATGTTTTTGTCAAATTTTGGACCAAAAGGTTTTTTTCAGAAAAATGGTCAGATTTTGGACGAAATAGTGTAGAATGACATTGAGGTCGACGACATAGTATAGTATGACGTTTTGTCACATTTTGGGCTTTAAAAAAAATTCAAAAAAATTATCAGATTTTGGGCGACATAGTATAGTATGATGTTTTTGTCAAATTTTGGACCAAAAGGTTTTTTTCATTGTCATTAGTGTAAAATGACAATGAGGTCGACGGCATATTATAGTATGATGTTTTGTCACATTTTGGGCTTAAAATTTCTTTTTTCAAAACTGTTATCAGATTCTTGACAAGATAGTATAGCAGACAGTGAAGGGGTTGGGTACCTTGCTCAGGAGCACTTCAGCTGCAGACTGGTCAGGATCGAACCGGCTACTCTGCAGTCTCAAGCTTGAGGCCCTAACCACTAGGCCACAGCTGTCCCATGATGTTCTGGTCACATTTTGGTGAATAGAAACTAAATTCAAAAAGATACTCAGATTTTTGACGACATAGTATAGTATGATGTTTTTGTCAAATTTTGGACCAAGAGGTTTTTTTCAAAAAAATGGTCAGATTTTGGACTAAATAGTGTAAAATGACAATGAGGTCAAAGGCATAGTATAGTATGACGTTTTTTCACATTTTGGACTTAAAATAAAAATTCTAAAAAAATTATCAGATTTTGGACGACATAGTATATAGCATGATGTTTTTGTCAAATTTTGGACCAAAAGGTTTTTTTCAAAAAAATGGTCAGATTTTGGACTAAATAGTGTAAAATGACAATGAGGTCGACGGCATATTATAGTCACATTTTGGGCTTAAAAATGTTTTTGCAAAAACTTTATCAGATTCTTGACAACATAGTATAGCAGACAGTGAGGGGGTTGGGTGCCTTGCTCAGGGGCACTTCAGCCGCGGACTGGTCAGGATCGAACCAGCTACCCTGCGGTCTCAAGCTCAAGCCCTAACCACTAGGCCTCAGCTCTCCCATGATTTTCTGGTCACATTTTGGGGTAAAAAACTAAATTCAAAAAGATTATCAGATTTTTGACGACAGTATGACCAAAAGGTTTTTTTCAAAAAAATGGTCAGATTTTGGACTAAATAGTGTAGAATGACATTGAGGTCGACGACATACTATAGTATGACGTTTTGTCACATTTTGGGCTTAAAAAAAAGATTTCAAAAAAATTATCCGATTTTGGACGACATAGTATAGTATGATGTTTTTGTCAAATTTTGGACCTAAATGTTTTTTTCAAAAAAATTGTCAGATTTTGGACTAAATAGTGTAGAATGACAATGAGGTCAAAGGCATAGTATAGTATGACGTTTTGTCACATTTTGGGCTTAAAAAAAAATTCAAAAAAATTATCCGATTTTGGACGACATAGTATAGTATGATGTTTTTGTCAAATTTTGGACCAAAAGGTTTTTTTCAAAAAAATTGTCAGATTTTGGACTAAATAGTGTAGAATGACATTGAGGTCAAAGGCATAGTATAGTATGACGTTTTGGTCACATTTTGGGCTAAAAAACTAAATTCAAAAAATTATCAGATTTTGGACGACATAGTATAGTATGATGTTTTTGTCAAATTTTGGACCAAAAGGTTTTTTTCAAAAAAATGGTCAGATTTGGGACTAAATAGTGTAGAATGACATTGAGGTCAAAGGCATAGTATAGTATGACGTTTTGGTGACATTTTAGGCTAAAAAACTAAATTCAAAAAATTATCAGATTTTGGACGACATAGTATAGTATGATGTTTTTGTCAAATTTTGGACCTAAATGTTTTTTTCAAAAAAATAGTCAGATTTTGGACTTAAGGACTTAATAGTGTAGAATGACATTGAGGTCAAAGGCATAGTATAGTATGACGTTTCGGTCACATTTTGGGCTTAAAAAAAAAATTCTAAAAAAATTGTCAAATTTTGGACGAAATAGTGTAGTATGACGTTTTTGTCCAATTTTGGACCAAAACTCTTTTTTTTCAAAAAAGATTTTGGACAAAAAGTGTAGTATGACATTGAGGTCGAAGGCATAGTATAGTAGGAAGTTTTGTCACATTTTGGGCTTGGATATATTGGACAACATAGTATGGTATGTTGTTTGTGTAAAATTTTGGAACAAAAAAATGTTTTCTAAAAATTTTGGACGACAGTATAGAATGTCGTTTTTGTAAGTTTTGGAACAAAATTCTTTTTTTCAAAATATGTTGGACGACATAGTATAGCATGTAGTTTTTTGTCATATATTGGACAACATAGTAAAGTATGTTATATATATTTATTTAATTTTCAAAATAAGTCAGGCCACCCTGTTTGCTCACCATTATCACTGTACATATTCTCATTACAGATGTTCAAACAGAGGTCACCACATTTCTCAGTGGCTCAGCGTCTCTTAATGTTGATGTACTCTTTTCACTGAGGGTCACTTGTGATAGCTTGTTATTCTGTCTTTGAGTATGAAGACTCTTGCACAGTTTCTTCAAATCTTTCATCAAGCAGAAGGACTTGCAGGCCCTCAGTTCCAGTGGGATGGTGCTCGGCATTTTGTTCTGTTGTTTGTCAAACTGCACCAGCCAGAACTTAGCCAGGTCACTGGCGTACTTTGCATGACTGGCCACCATGTTGAGGATCAGAGGAAAAAGGTCATAAGCTGCTGCTGGAATGGATGGTTCTGGGAAATTGTGGTTGGATGGAGAGCAGCTGGGCTGTGAAGAGGCCTAAGAGATGAGGAAATCATTCTCGAGTATTACTTAAAGTTGATCACTGTATGTTAAACATATCAAAATGAATTCATTAATTTGATGTAAATGACATTAAATACATACAATGCAAACGTTCTACCTGTGGGCAGATGATAAGAATTTGATCTGCAGCTTTAGTCTGTTGTGCCAGCCAGCGCATTGGACCCAGCTCTGCGATCTTCTGTTGCTGCCACATGTCGATAGCCACGCAGCAGCCACCGTGCCGCTGCAGGAATTCTGCCAGGGCCACCACAACCTGCTGAAAGGCTGCATTCTCAGCAGGGTATACCACCAGAACATCCACAGGAACCATGGGAGATTGGGGTAAACGTTTGAAACCCAATGACGTGGCAATGTTGGCTCCACAGCATTTATCTGGAGAGTAACACGAACATTAGAAAGGACTGTTGACATGTTATACAATTTAGAAGGGAACATTTTAAGGGCCAGTGTATGTCTATCTGTGTGTGTGAAATTCGACATACTGCCCATAAGGTTGTTTTCGCAGTTTTGCTGCCTTTGTCCATTTATCACTAAATGTGCATTTAAAAAATGTGGGATTTACAGATTATGTAGCACATGGCCAGGATCATGAAAAAGGCCAGTTCTCCTACAATGGTGGTAGTGAGACGTTCTCCCCACACGGCTGCACAAACAAACACAGGCATGAAACACGTTACTTTGCAGACTAATAAAGTTTCATATACTTTATGTATCGGCAGTTAACTAAATGTAGACCTACCTGAAGCAGTGGTCTCAACTGTTGTGTTGTCATTTAGAAAGTCATTTGAGACACAAAAAATAAAACACATTTTGTAAAATATGATATATTACATATATATATAGATAATATTCACAAAATAAAATGTGGTTTTCCCACCTGTAGAGACTTGAGTAGACTTTGACGTATGACTTGCTGAGAAACAAAGAGAATGAAAATGTTAACATTTTGAGACACAATAAAATATATTTTAAACTTATTTCATAAAATATATAGGATATAACAACTTCGGAACAAGGGCCTTTCTGCAAGGAGGTTGCATGTTCTCCCTGTGTGTGCGTGGGTTTTCTCCGGGTTCTCCGGCTTCTCCCACAGTCCAAAAACATGCGATATGGGGATTAGGTGAGTTGGTCACTCTAAATTGACCATAGGTGTGAGAGTGAGAGTGAATGGTTGTTTGTCTCTATATGTGGCCCTGCGATGGACTGGGGAACTGTCCAGGGTGTACCCCGCCTATCGCCCAATGTCAGCTGAGATGGGCACAGCACCCCCCGCGACCCTCTGGTGGAGGATAAAGTGGTAGATAATGGATGGATGGATGTATGGATATTGGATATATATAATATTGACAGGATAAAATGTGGTTTTCCCACCTGTAGAGACTTGAGTAGACATTGCCGTAACACTTGCTGAGAAACAAAGAGTCAGAATGAAATTGTTAGCATTTAAAAAATATTTAAAAATTATTTCGTTAAATATATTGCATATATATAATATTTCCAAAAAAGAAATGTGGTATTCCCACTCTATCAAAGCAAAGCATCAGATGGAAAATTATAACATTTTATATATTCTTTTTATAGGTTTAATATATCAGTGAAGATCAAGGAATTGGTGTTTTAAAAAAAACTTACACTTTATGGTGTTTATAGTTAGTATTTCATGCTTATAAGAAGAGCCACTCCCAAGAAGAGGCATAGGGAGATTGGTGGCTTGGATGTGGGTGACACCATTGCTTGCCTCTGTTAAAAAATGAAACCATCTCTAGATTTGAAAAGATGGAAAATAAAACAAAGTTATAGCAAAGAAATGTAATATCAGTCCAAAAGAATGTATTGAAAAAAATGTATGATCAACACAATATACCTGATTTGACTCAGTGATGTCCTCACTCAGATGTGGGTTGTATTCACATAGGTATGATTCATCATTGTCAATTAGGAAATAAGTGCCCTTCAGATATTTAACACTAGCTGTAGAGATAGAAATGACAAGTTTCAATGAAATGTAAGATAAAGATTAATAAGGAGGGTCTTTGAATTCCTGCTAATGAAGTATGTTTCATTCTTACTCACTTCTTCTCTCCCACACTGTCACAATTCTTTCATTGCTTTCTGTCATCAATATGATCAATCTGCTCGCTATCCCCAAAACCATAATGATAGAATAAGACACTTATTTTTCTTACCAGAATAAGGTCACACTTAAAAGCAATAATTGGAATAAGATATGTAATATATTCCAAACATAGTCGCCTATTTTGACCTTAATGTAAACATGAGTCATAGTCCGACTCTGCTCAGTGACATTTATGTGCTATCTCTGAAACAGGAAACATAGTCACTGTTAGTGTCATGCTGCCTTTTCATACCAGCAACTGTACAATTCTCCTGTTGAACATGGATGTGACCGTCTTAAAGTATCTTTAAAATTAGACAGATCTTCCTATGTTGCATCTTGTGTAATGTCACCCCCAACAACACTTAAGACCTCTTATCTTATTAGAAATACTTGGTAAATATGACAGCAGGTAATTGCTTAAAAATAAATAGATAAGATGCTATTTCAGAGAGATCTGATGAGGTATTCAGTCGCATACACTGCTAAAACAGTATGAAAATACACATTATTTTACCCACCATCAATATTGACTGCCCAGCTGATGTTTAGCTTCTCTTTCCCTTCCTCTGTCACCAGCTTCAATTTTAAGTCTGCAAGGACAGATGGAGTGGTTTCATTGATGTATGGGCGATCTGGGGAGAAAAAAAACAGAGACAGTGGATGTAATTGTTGCCATCATCAACCACTGATTTTAGAGCAGATGTTCGCTGATAATTCAACTGAGTGACATTAATATGTATGTTTATTTTAAATGTAGTCAACACTTAAAATCTAAAACCATCAATATCAACAAGAACGACTAGACTACTGTTGATCACCAATGTCCTATTCATGAAATTAATGTTATTTTATTTCATGCAGTTTGTTATGATTGGATACATTTAAAGGTATTCAGGCTTTTAAGAATTAAAAATGTAGCTTTGGAGAATTAATTCCTCCTTGTCCAATTATGCGGCTGGTTCATATGAGCAGAGGTGGAAAGAGTACTGAAATATTTTACTCAAGTAAAAGTACCACTATTTTGATTACATTTGACTTAAAGGGGAAATAAGTAGTTTATAGTGCCATCTAGAGGAGAGGCTGAAATTTGTGGGTTTGGCGAAACACATTTTGCCAGTCCTACAACACTTCTGCCAATGTGCTATCTTTGTCTTCACTTGGGGTGGTAAGTGGTAAATTATATTTACATGAAGGAAGGAAATTCTTTCTTCCTGGATGAGTTCATCCATTGTTAATTACAGTCTTTACAATACAGATCTCAGTGTCGGAACAGGCAAAACAACAAGCCCTTTGAACAGCAGCCATTTTGACAAGCAACAGTCAGGTCGTGACTTCAACTGATATGAACTGAACAGAGCTATTATTAGTGTAATCAGTAACCCCTGTGATGTTCCTGCTAAAACATGTCAAAATGGATGTTGTTCAAAGGACCCGTTCTTCTTCCACACTGTTTTTCGGCGGCTTTAAATCGATATTTTTGGACATTATTAGATGAGAAAAAATATCACAACTTACTATGAACTTCACGACACTCCACAGTCTGCAAACAAAACTGACAAATAAGCAATGTTAAAGATGGACAGTGCACAACAAAACAAAAAGAGGCAGAGAGTGAGAAACGTACAATTTCATGTGACATCACTTCAGCCTGGCCACAGGAAAGAAAAATCAACGCGACACCCCACATCATGAAGCAATGACTGACCTGACAAAAAAAAAAAAAAAACAATGTTAAATGAAGTCTATACTTTAAAACTGACTATTTTGTGTTAAAGGGATAATTCAGATTATTTTGGAAGTATACAGGGAAAAGATGTCAGTGGAACTGGAACATGACATTTGACAGGGACCTTTTGTCCTTTGCCTAAAAAGCACATATACAAACTTTAAAATGTTTTTATGTTTGCAGTAATTAAGTGCAAAAATACTGTAATCCTGACTTTTTTTTATAGGATTACCTCTAACTTGCTGGGTAGAGCATCTTCGTTATTACTGGTCATGATTTCACCCACAAGAGTCCGACCTCCCAGTTTGAAGCCTCGAGATTCTGGATTTGGCAAATGTCATTTTGAAGATTTGTAAACAACATGACATCCAGGGTCCCTCAAGGGTCCATTCTCAGACCACTTCTATTCAACCTCTACACGCTGCCTCTAGCTGAGCTTATATATTACATATTACATCTCTTATCACACCTATGCAGATGACGCACAACTTTATATTTCAGTGTCATCACATTACAGTGCCTTACTTTCACTGTGTACGTGTATTCATCAAATCAATGAGTGGATGTGCCAGACATTTCTGCAGCTCAACGCAAACAAGACTGAAGTGATTGTTTTTGGCCCCAAAAATAAAAAGGTCAAAAGTCAGTGCTCTCCTTGACTCCATGTCATTGAAAGCTACAAATCAAACCAGAAATCCTGGTGTAATTATTGACTCAAACCTGAATTTTAACAACCACCTAAAAGCTATCACTAAGTCTGGCTATTACCACCTAAAGAATATTGCAAGGATCTAAACAAGACATAGAAAAATGTGTTCATGCTTTCATTTTCAACAGACTAGAGCCCTGACGAATACCAGGAAACTGGACCCGACTGTGATCACCGATCACTACAGACTTCACTTCCAATGAGTCAAAGGATAGATTTCAAAATCGTACGATTTGTCTACAAAACATAACCTAGACTAATTAGTTCCCTATGAAGCATCCAGGGTTCTAAGATAATCAGGAACAGGTTTACTTTGTTTTTCCCACATGCAGAACCAAACAAATTGAAGCACCATTCAGTTATTCCACTCCTGCTGCTACTTCCTGAATACCAGAAGTCTCATTTAGATCAGGCCTGAAAACATTATTATTTACTGCAATATCTTCTTAAATCCTTAATTAATCATATTAGTTATCAATTAATTATTGTCTTTTAAATGCTCTTTGTATTGGCAAATCACACTTATATCTCTCATGATTTTGAATGTCTACCTTTTATTTTGATTCATGTCATTTTAATGTCTTGCTTTTATTCTATGATATTCTTAATGCATTCCTATGCCCTTGCAAACCACTTGTGTATGAATAGTGCTATACAAATACACTTGCCATACCTCGACTTGCCTTTAGGAAGACCCAAAACTAGTGACTGAGACCATTAACTCCTCTGGAAAATTATTACTGGTGTTATAAATCAAGTGGGGGAAGTCACATATTTTCCCATAGACCTCCATTCTATTCCATAATATGGAATATACTATCATATAATACTGTATCTTATACAGTACATTCACTCACTGACTGACTTTACAGGAAACCAGAAGATCACTCCATCTATCAAAAACATAACATTGCTGAACAAAGAGCATTCATATATAATGTAGTTACATGGAAAAAGCAGAATAAAACATGTGTACAACTGAAGCCCAGTAATGAAATGATTTACATATTCTCTGACCAGAAAAGTAAATCCACACACAATAATGCTCCAATTTCTTACTGCACATGATGTATGGGCTGTTATTTCTGGGCTATATACACTCTTCCAAACATACTGTACCATGAAACGATGAAAAATAAACGTGAGAAGCATTTGGAAAGTTTGAATTCAGCTCGTAACAAACGTAATATAGTGTAATAAAGTCCTACCTGCAGGCAGCTCACTTGGTGAATGAAGGCTCTGTCATCTTCTCGGTTCCGTTAGTTTATAAATACAGGCAGATAAGCCCCGCCCCCCCTGAGTCACACACTGTCCTCTCAGCTGTGCTCGGGTCAGTCCACTGTTGAGTCGGGTAAGCGCTTCATTTACCTACTGCTCGATTCTTTCTTATTTATTTATTTTTTGTACTTTATAGACGAGTCTTCCAGCCCGTGTTGACAGTAAAAAGACGATTTCTTTAACTTTAAACGTAGTTTGTGTAAAGTTGCATTCGGTGATTTCCCAAGTCCTGAAAGTGTGCAGCAGAGTCAACGACACACGAGTACGATCAAAACAACAAAATGACATTTAGAAAAAACAACAACAACAACAACAACAAAAACAGGGCTGGTTAATAGAAAACATACGTGTGCATTCTCTTCTTATGCGTTTTGTGAAGAAGTGTTAATCTCTGCGTGTGTGTGTTTACTGCTGCAGTTAGGCTGACGTAAAAAATACACCTTGAACAACGACCAAATATGTGTGTGTGTGTGATTGCACTTGAACGTGTTAGCTGAACGTTTAGTACTCAGTTTCATTGAGTTGAGGTTGACAGTGAAACTGCTGCTTTACTGATAAGACTCTTGACCTATATACTAGCAATATGGCACAAACTCCAGATAAAGGTGTTTGTCAAGACCTGGGACACATCACAATATCAAGGATTGTTGACAGACACATAATCATCAATGTATGTTTTCACACACACACATACTATACTTTAACTTGATACAATCATTATCTTTTACATATATATTCATTCAAGAAAACACCCGTGAACAGTAAAGCAAAGTTGTGCATTTGTCGTGTGGAATTGTTGACAGTCCAATATGGATTTACAGCAGAGGTCTCTCAAACTCAAATGACCTGGGGCCCACTGACCATCTAGTCTGGTCAGGTGGGGGCCAATCGTCTGTTCAGTAGGGCTGGGCAATATGTGATTTAAAAGTCATGATTTTTTTTCCATCATGATATAGCATGTCAATGTTTTTGAATTATATTTTTTAACAGAATTTCAAAATAAAAGCATGTGTGTTGATACGGGATATACACTACTGTGCAGAAGTCTTAGGCCACCATTAGATTTGTTGTTTTAGCAATGCTATAACGACAATAGAGGATAATTATTTCTATTTCACTTTACTGGAACACATCCAGAAAATCTGTGTGCAGTTTTTTGTTGTTTAAAAAAAAAAAAAATCCTCTACAGGTGTCAAGTATTTAGCGTGCTCCACCCTTACACATGAACAATAACAAAGCTCTGTTAATACTCGAGTGGAACCTTAATTAATATTACTGGTAAATCCTGTGTTTGTCCTAATAGTTCATGTAAAAAAAAAAACGTCTGTGACGCCAAGTTTATTCAAGACATGCTTGAGCATTACATACACATGTTGCATGAGTTAATAAACTCATTGACAGCTCGCTAACATATAAGACCAGCTTTAAGTCGCATCACTTCATTCCAAATTCCAGTGATCACAGAATTTGACAGACAGAAAAAAACAACAGAGCTGGTGGTGCCTGAAACTTTTGCACAGTTCTGTATATTATTATTATTATATTGAATTTTTTAAAACATACAGAACCCTAACCCATTATGATGTGATATTAAATCAACTGGAGGACTCCATGTGACTCATGGGCCACAAGTTTGAGACCTCTGGATTAAAGGCGACTTCGATAGTAAATTTCAGTTATATTTGCATTTTAAGACTAGCAATCATCATTGAGGACACTACTGGGGATCCCATTAAACAATAAACATTCAAGGAGAGAAATATTTTACTCATCTGGTGTCAGACATTCTAAAATATTAATTGTATGTGCTATGTAAATCTTTGTGCACCTTGCATAAATAATACTATTGATTAGTATAAAACAGTGCATTATGCACTGTGTATATAACCTCAAAAGTCAGTTGGTGTTTGAGTTCTTGAGGACATTTTTCATTTCTCATCCAAGAGGTTTCTTCAGTTCAGGAAGTCGGTGGTGAAACTCAGTTTGACCTGTGTGTAGAGTGTGCGGAGATGAAAGGAAAGCATTTTAATGACTTTAATGACTATGACTTTTGGAGGATTTCCCAGCTCTGTGTGAGTGTAAGAGTTACCAAAGGACAACTACACAAACCACAACATCTAACCTCTATCTTTAATGAAATTGTGTGTATAATAGTTTGGATGGATGGAAATTTAAGAGCGAAACCTACTTTTCTATTTTCATCAGCAGTGAGTAAACCATGGCAAATAAAGACAGACATTCCTAGTTATTCATTTAGCTGCTGGCAATTGTATAGCTCTGACTTAAGCCAGGCCAGGGTGTGTCACGAGTAATAATTAACCTTCATGGGATCCAAAATACCAACACAATTTGTATATTAGAAGGACACAATGTGTGAGTGAGTGTGTGTCATTTCTTTAAATGTCATTGAGTGTATGTCATTGATTTCTAGTGAATGGAGAGAGCCTTCCCAGAAGCAGGATGTTGTTTTTCGTCACTCTAAGCCAAACTGGAGCCGGGCGAGTTGTGAACATGAGTCGGGGAAGATTTATGAGGGACAGCAGATGCTTGTTTGCCAGTGCGCGAGAATGTCTCGCTGTCCCAAAGACCAGAAACATGGGACCTTCTTCCTCCTCCAGATATTTTAGCGCCTCAGCTGCTCATTGCAACTCTTTGTCATCATCATCACATCAGCAAACGGCATCTTACAGTTATATCGTTGTTGGTGCGGGGTCAGCAGGCTGTGTCCTCGCCAACCGCCTCACAGAAGATGCCCATGAGTCAGTGCTGCTGCTGGAGGCTGGACCAAAGGACAAGTGGTTCGGCAGCACACGATTGTCATGGAAGACGCACATGCCGGCTGCGCTGACCTATAACCTCTGTAACGACAAGTACAGTAGATTATATCACTTATCTTTCACTGTTCTTGAAACTGTGTGTGTGTGTGCAAATGCTAATTCAATATCAAAATGTGAAATCATTGAATAGAAAACACGTTGTGAAAGTCACATGAAGTAAAAAATAACAGGTTTATATGGTTACAAAAATATTTAATCTTTTACCATTCAGTGCAATATATCGGTGCAGTGTTTTGGTATAATTCCAAACATATGATTTTCAGGTACAACTGGTACTACCACACTTTACCTCAGGCCCACATGGACAACCGAGTGATGTACTGGCCGAGGGGCCGCGTCTGGGGCGGGTCCTCTTCACTCAATGCCATGGTGTACATCCGAGGACACGCTGAAGACTACAATCGCTGGCAGAGTGAAGGGGCCGAGGGTTGGGATTATGAACACTGTCTGCCTTACTTCAGGAAAGCTCAGTGCCATGAGCTTGGAGAAAATAGGTACCTAACAAAAATAACAAAGAAATCTATAAGAGTGCTTATGAATGAAGGAACAGTGTAACAACCCAATCAGGCAGAACTGGAACACATGAGCATCAAAGGTTAAACATGCTTCATCACCAATTTCATTTCAGCTTAAGAAACCACAGTAAATCAGGAAGTCCATTCAAATGAAAGGTGAAGAATGCAGTTGTGGAATTAAAATATCTGTTTAAATAGCAGTGTTATGACCTTAGGGGTGTGGAAACAGTACAACACTCACCCCGGTGTTTCCGTGTGAATTGTAGGTATAGGGGTGGCAGTGGACCTCTTCATGTGTCCAGAGGAAAGACCAACCATCCACTTCATAAGGCTTTTATTGAGGCGGGGCAGCAGGCAGGATACCCCTTCACTGATGACATGAATGGTTGCCAACAGGAAGGTTTGGGCTGGATGGACATGACCGTTCATAAAGGTTTGGGAAATAGTAGCTCTATAAATATAATTATTTATTTATTTATTTATTTAAATATAAACATACAGTTTCCATTTTATGTCACATTCTTTTATAATGTCTGCATTTTACTGCCCAACTGTGTTCAGGGAAGAGGTGGAGCACAGCGAGTGCTTACCTGAGACCTGTACTGGATCGTCCCAACCTGAAGACGGAGGTTCGCTGCCTAACCACCAAGATCCTGTTCGATGGGAATCGTGCTGTGGGAGTAGAATACATACAGAAGGGACAGAAGAAAACGGTAAGGTGGACATTGGCTAAGAAATGTACACAAATACTTCATAGATCCTGGACAGTATATTAAAGTGACTGTATCCGTTGTAAGCTGTAAGTGTGCGGACATCATTTCCTAATTGCAGAGCCACTTGCACGGCTGTAGAGTATGTAAAACGGCTCTCTCAGCAGGTGTTCTGTTCTGTCCTCAGGTGTTTGCAGATAAAGAGGTGATATTGAGTGGAGGAGCAATCAACTCCCCGCAGCTTCTCATGCTGTCAGGAGTGGGAAATGCTGACGACCTGAAACAACTCAGCATTCCTGTGGTTCAGCACCTACCAGGTACATTTTCATGAACTTAAACGGAAATGGGAGAAAATGGCTTAAACTACATATTTCTCCTGCATTCGTGCTTTAGAGATAGACCAGAATTGGAATACCACTTCATGCATGTTTCTCGTTTGTCAGGTGTTGGCTGTAATCTGCAGGATCATTTGGAGCTGTATGTCCAGCAGCACTGCACTCAGCCTATCACCCTTTACAAGGCCCAGAAACCTTTCCACATGGTCAAGATAGGCCTAGAGTGGCTCACCATGTTCACTGGTAACCAAAGGCACCCAACACACACACACACACACACACACACACACACACACACACACACACACATTCTCCTTGATGTTGTTATGTCTGTCAAATTATGTGATCAATAGAAATCATTAAAACAGAATCATTTTGGTTTGTGGATAAAACAAGGCGTTCGAGAACATCATTTCAGACATCTAACGGACTGAACAAGTACTCGATTAATCAAGGGAAAAAATCTGCAGATTAATCGATAATGAAAATAATCATCACTTGCAGTCACAGCACTGTATATAAGTGAGAAAACCAGCATGGAGGTTTCACATAACAAATTGAAAGATTGAAAAGTCCTCAAACATCACACAGGAAACAGCAGGCGGTGAGTTTTGCAGATTATGATATAGACAGTCAAGAGCTTGGCTGGAGCACCAGCTATTTGACCAAGTTGTTCCACCAGAGAATGTTGAAACATGTACATGTTTGGCTATAAAATTGATTTGATTAGATTAAATATAATATAATGAAAGAAATAAAAGTAATATAAAAGCTATAAAACACTAAATAACTAGTCCAGGCCTAAGCTTCAGAGATCTGAGGAAATTATGTGAACTGTCACAAAAACAGACTTTGATTAATTATGGATGGAAATAATGTGTCGTACACCAAGTGTCATACTTTCCGGTGATCACAAATGCAATCACTGTCTTACATCAGACAGATGTCGCTTTTCTGATGACAGTGTCGTGTCTCACTTACGATGACATCATTTCCTATAGGTTATGGAGCAACAGCCCACTTGGAGAGTGGAGGGTTCATCCGCAGCCGGCCACACGTCACACACCCTGACATCCAGTTTCACTTTCTGCCCTCGCAGGTCATCGACCATGGAAGAGTTGCCTCTAAGATAGAGGCTTATCAGGTACAGGAAACAGTGGCTGCAGGTGGAAAAACGTGATGAAATGTCAATGAACATAATATTTGCATGTGTGTGTGTGTGTGTGTGTGTGTGTGTGTGGCAGTTATTAGGGTGTGTATTTATGTAGTTTGCTACCGTAAGTAAATCGCTCCATTATTACTCATGGTTATCTTATTCACATTTGCGTTTAGCGGCATACAGGATACAAAGGAATGTCACATGCTGTTCAGTGGAAAACCACACATATTCCTAGCTATACTGTAGCTTCTTTTCCAGAGAAGTGAACACACACTCACCAGAACACAGAAAAGGATCAAGTCAAACATTCGTAGAATAATTATGCGTATTGTTGGTGTTTTGCAAATGATTTTAGTGGATGATGAAACAAAGAAACCAACTGTTTTGGCATGCATGACCACTAATGTTGTGAATGTAGCCAAATTCAGAGATGGATTCACTTACCTTTGACACTTGGTAAACTAATGACTTGAGTAATGGATTTTCCCAGCTGACGAAACCTTCCATTGCACAAAGTCTGTACTAAAACATTTAAATTCTACACTTTCCCCAGTTTGTGAATCACCAAACATGAAAAATGAGTCCTGGTGGAATTACTGGATCCTGTTCCACTGAAATGATGTGTTGCAGAATATTTTTGGAGTGTGTGCACATTGTATTTCTTCAGACTCTGGGAAGCCTCTTCTGCATGAGAGATTATTCTGTCCCCTTCATTCATTAGATACATCCAGAACAACAGACCATGGTCTTTTAAAATCACTGGCTCACTGGTTTATTGTTTGAGTTATAGGTTCATGTTGGACCAATGAGAAGCACCAGTATCGGCTGGCTAAAGCTGAAGAGCACGAACCCTCTGGATCATCCGGAGATCCAACCAAACTATCTCTCCACTGGTAAGATTCAGTCACTGAACTCACAAGAACATAATATGTCAAGGGTTTTTTCACGATTCCGGTTCATCCAGAGATAAGTCTTTCTCACAGCTGCACTCCCATTTGGCAGGATGATAGGAACGTTAACTTGGTGTCTTCATTTATATTTTAACTATTTTTGTTATTACATTAACTGACTCAGTGTTGCTGCATACATTACAGTTAATAATTAAATTACTAGAATAAGAAAATAAATAAAAACCTAATATTGCAGGGCAATCACATATTGCACATAAATGAACAGCATATTGCACGCACGCATCTTGATGTCTTTTGTAAAATCATATTTAAAATACTGACCAGAAATGGCACAAATGAGTTTTTAAAATGCTTCAGTAACCTTTTGAGTGAAGGACATGGGATGGGTCGTCTGGGATCCTCTGTGCTCCTCTGAGGACAGACTTCTCTTAAATGTCTGGAGGGGTTGATGTTCCTCCTCTTTTATTGTCATGGCAGTCTTAACAAGTTGTGCCATTCTAGATTTTGACTTAATAGTTAGTTTTGAACCGACCTGTTTAATTTGGGTGTTTTATGTAATATCACAAGGTGTGTTGTTAATTAAGCTGCAACTGATTTCTAAAGTCCAATTTCTAATTGTATCCTCTCCATCATCTGCTCTACATAGATGTCGATGTGTGGGAGTTCAGAGAGTGCATTAAACTCTCTAGAGAGATCTTTGCCCAGAAGGCCTTCGAACCGTTCCGTGGTCCTGAAGCTCAGCCTGGCCTTGAGGTTCAATCGGACGCCGACATTGACGCTTTTGTCCGCAGAAAGGCCGACAGCGCCTACCACCCGTCCTGCACCTGTAAGATGGGCTCTCCCTCAGACCCGATGGCTGTTATCGACTCAAACACACAGGTTTTGGGTCTGGAGCGCCTGCGTGTGGTCGATGCCTCGATCATGCCCAGCATCGTCAGTGGCAACCTGAACGCCCCGACCGTCATGATGGCAGAGAAGGCTGCTGACGTCATCAGAGGTCGCCCTGCTCTCGTCGACCGAGGGGTTCCTGTGTACCAACCGGCGACACTCGACACACAGAGATGAAAACAGATGGTAAAGTGTTGACAGCACAGTCCTCGGGAAACAACAGCCTTTAGTTTATGGATTTGATATTTTAAAATAATCATGTGAGCTTTTTGTCTTAATGGTGCCATAATATTAATGATATTATTTTGACTACAGTTGATATTAAGCTGTAGGGCTGGGCTATATATCGAAAATGTATCGTTATTGAAATCTACGACGATAATTGACGTTATCGATACATTCAATAATTTAAAAAAAAAGGAAAAAAGCCCTATGAAGCTGTTTACATCTGAAATTCTACATTTCTTCTATGATGAAGAATAGTGGCCAAATCGTAGTATTGTCCTTAAATATAGATATAATTTACAGACTATTTGTATTTTAACTGAAGTTTACAAATACTGACATTAATAGTCAGCTTGGTTCTGCTGAGCATTTGCACTTGTACCTTCTTAAAAACGAACAATGTACAGATTCACACGTGTTGGTGTTTGGACGCTTGCTTCTCAATGTGTGTGATTTTTAAGCAAATTTGTGACAAAAATACCTCTAAACAATGCTGAGATTAATTCCTGAAGATACTTGGTTATCGTCAGGTAACCCACAGTGAGATTTAAATATGAACTGTTTTAAATGTGACTTATAGATTTGACTAAATTCTATTTTAATAACATCTTTGATGATCTGCGATGTGTCTTTCATGCCTACTCTTTACACACAGTCCCAGCTACTTTTTTTTTTATCTGTTCGATCGGTTGTCACCATGGTAACATGCCTCTTCCTTCCTGAGAACCTGTAGATTTGACAGATGGACAAAATTGTGCTTTCAAAGTTTCGTGGTAAACTTTTTGTGACATTGCTGAGAATGTTCCGAAAGAGCTTTAATATAGTATATATATATTGACCCTCACTCAGCAAATACAGGCCTGTTTACAATTACACTACAATTACACATTACTATATTATATATGTTTATTTCAACTCAGTTCTACTTACTGTTTATTTTATGTAACAATAAATGCACAGTATATTGCTCCACTAAACTCAAAATAACTAAACTACACTAAAAACTAGAAAAAAAAAATACTTTAAAATGCTTTTAACTGAAACTACAGGAAATGTGAATCACAGTATAAACAGAATGGGAACAGCCTGCTTGAGTCTTAGTTAGCTTTGCACTATTATCAACATGTATTGTTCACATTATATGTATCAGTGTTGTACATGACTTCAGTGTTTAAAACATTAGTGCCTTAATGAATGCACACATGGATCATAAAGGGAAAATCTTAAAGTGTAAAAATGTGAACCTTTTTTTTGTAAACAAACACTTGAAACCGTCCTGACTTTGTCTCGCAACTTTATTTTTGGTTCTTACAAAAATCCTGAACAGGTTCTTCGTTCGGCGAGATTCAAACATACAAAACCTGGTTTCTGTTTTAGTCGATACAAAATGTCTAAGGTTCTAGTACTTGTGCTACAGAGTAGACGGAGCTGTGTTTTTATTTTCCTTTTCATACAACAAATGGGTAGAAAGCAGAATTTTTTTTTTCAAGTGAATCACTTTTTACAAACACTGTACACATTTGTATACGTCATTTCAAAAAAATAAAGCTGTCAGTTGCACAACAAAGTTTGTATTTTTTTTGACACTTTGATAAAACATTGAAATAATTGTCCTGTGATTAAACGGCAGATTCTTCTCTGGTGTCTGTGCTGACATGTTGTGAGCCGTCAGGTTTTATTTTAATTCACTAATGAGCGCACAATAAACTAGCACAGTTAACACACTATTAGCCTAGTAATTCTGACTTTGTTAAAAGAGTAATGGTTGTAAAACCAACTAGCAATGGCATTAAAAGTGTATATTGTTTTTTTTTTAACAAAACATATGGCATTGATCCAGTAATTAGTGTCTGTGCTCACAAAATTCTGCTCACAGCAAGTACAATCTATGGCTTTTAAAGGTTTAATTACTATATATTTAATAGTCGAGTCAATTTAACATAATTGTAGGCTGTATTTTCACAAAATGAAGACATTTATATGATGCGGACATAGGATTTTGTGTGTCAATCGTGTGACACTTTCCTGGTGCTGGTCATATTATATATTATTATAACACAATCCAGTCACTCTTTGAAGGTCTAGAGTCAGATGATCTTTAAACAACAGAAAACGGCGCAGGTGAAATGTTTTAGATTGTCACTCCAGTTTAACGTTTCTTTAATTTCATGCAAATTCAGCCATTGTCAAATTGATTCTCTGACACATTAAGCGACACATCTGTATATGAATTAATTAATTTGTTTATGAATTAAGCATCATATTTCATATGATGTCATATTTATCACCTATGTTGGCCGATGAAATCGATAAACCACGTTCAGACCATTTTACACCTCTGTAACAAGTGTAGCATATGAATAGTGAGGTGCTCAATATTCCCCTGGTTTGGTTTCATATTAGAAGAAGCCCTTTGTTTGCACAGACTGACCGTGTTGTCCTGACAACAGCATTTAGACTGAAGAAAAACGACAGAAAAGAAAAGCACGATTATTCAGCCACAAACCCAGTGTTATTTGTCTTTTCAATGTTGACCTGAAGACATTGTTGTAGTTGGCAGTGATAGGCAAACACTGGTTAGTGATGGAGCTGATGTGCACAACAGTAGGTGCAAAATGTTACCTCTCTTCAGTGTTTCTATCTATAAGCAGCTTGTGTAGTGCGCCATCAGCTGTTTCAGACACCGTGTGCACTCAACCTAGTTTTGGAACCAAAGTATATATCCTACAAAAAAAGGTGACAGCTACCACCATCAATTATTTCCCTCTAAAGTTAATCTATGTACAACCAACAACAATTCCCTGCATTTATATTTGATGGGGACACAAACAAATCTAATGTTTTACTCTTGTGGGTTTTACTTCGTTTGACTCTGAAACAAACCCTCATGTTCCTGAGAGAAATATCACCTTAGCAGTCGAAAACCAGTCAAATGAAGTACGCAAAGCAAAGCAAATATTTCCAGCTGTGAAGGCAGTGAACCGTGACTGAGGACAATCATGTTGTGCTTCAGCTATGAGGGAGGAATCTCTGCATCCTCCTTTTTTTTTTTTTTTGCATGACCTTTCAAATGAACTGAGGCAGGTGTGAGTAAACTGAATCACTGCATATTCTGAGTGAGTCCCACCTTAATATGGGGCTTCATAAAGGTTAAAAAGTGAAGTTTAAAACATGGAAACATCTTCACGTATCTTTGCTGTCATGTGATACTTGAAAGTGTCAAACTAATTCAAAGTGTGTAAGCAGCTAATTTAGTTTTTGGTGTAAAGGGCAAAAAGTACTTGCATTATGTTTCTCTGTGTCATAAGAGCAGAAACAGTGAAACATGAGGATATGCCTGAGGACAGAGTGATATGTGATTTCCTATTCAAGTCGAAATGAGTAACGATGAACCCTGAAACCCTGAAAACTGTGAACCCAGTGCAGCCCGTGAAATTCACTTGCGCTGAGATGAGTTGAAATAAACTAAGAAAACTATTCAACTTCAACTTAACCTCTTTTGATGTTTTCTGTCCTCATGAGCAGAAAAAGATTAGAATGACATATAATATACCGTACAGTATACATGACTAGAAACGACAAAGGATCATTGAACTGACAAAGACTTTTGGAGCAGAATAAACGCAGCTATACAAAGACAGCTCACACATTTTCCTCTGTGTCGAGACAGACTGGAGTGATTGTTGTGAACAAAAAAAAAAATCCCTTTTTCTCCTGTTAAATGTGTTTCTGATTAAACTCAATGATGGAAACATTTCACACAAGCTAGTCTGGAAGTGTTTGTGTGAAATGTTTGTTTTACCTCAACTCGACCATAGTTTTGGACACAGTCAGGCTAATTCTCAGTGAATATCCTTGGTGGAATTAACTTCACAAACTGCCTGGTTATTCTGCTGTATCCACAACAACTTCAAAGAAACATTGAAGTTGTTATGGAAGCCTAGCAGATGGGGCAATTCCAATTTCCTTAATGAATCTCAGATTTTCCAGCTCCTCTCTCACTCCCTATAAGAGAAAACAAGGCACTTTGTTCTCTTGTCATCAATCCATGTTTTACTTTTTTTCCTATCTATCCAAGGATGCTCTCAATGTAGAACAGTTCACTTCAAAAAACGTAAATGATCCCGTGTGATCTGGTGCTATAGTGATGTGATGCATATCATCTCATCTGTTAAATCCTCGTCACATTTCGCTGCCACGTACGGCTCCTCGTCACTGTAGTCACGGATACTACGGTCTCTAAGATGCGTAGTGACTTGTGGGTCCAAGCTGATGTTCCCTGTTCCCCCATTGGTGTCATTACTCATACTCCCATTCAGGAGATTACTGGCAGCACTCTCCATCTCATCGATGGTCATCTCGCACGCGTCCGCGATCTCGTGTTTGGTCACCGAGACAAATTTGGGGTCTCTGGCATATTTCCCCAGACCCTCAGAGATCAACACCTGACAACAACAACAACAACAACAATAAGGGGGAAATAATCACAGTCTCTTTTTTGTCTTTGCCGAGGATCAAAGCTGAGAATAAAACACAGTACTCACAGCTTCCACCAGACTATTGGCACTGCCTCTCTTCTGCAGGACGTGTGAGCAGCTCTCTGCAGGTAAATGCAGACGTGATGGAGAGTGGCTGCGGGTCGGAGGGCCTTCTGTGCCGTCTGTATACCATGAACTCCTCTTGACTGCTCCAGGGAGGCTGCTGACACTGCCGGAACTGCGCCAATCCACCTGCGTACAAACACATACAAATACTTTTTTAAACAAACTTACAAAGAGACAAACTTTAAACTGTGATCAACCTAGATTTTGGCACAGGACAGTGAATTCACCATTTATTCATCTTCTACTGCTTTATCGTCTTACGGGCGGCACGGGGGAAACGGGGGAGACAATCCCAGCGGACATGATGAAAGGCAGGACAAGTTGCCAGTTCATACACACAGAGACGAACAACCATTCATTCTCACATTCACAACACAAACCATATAAAATAGATGGAGTCTCGGGTTTTCATTGTTGAAGTCAATCAGGAAGAAAGAATATATCTTAAAAAGCCACCAGGGGGCAACTCCGCTGGTTCCGCTTGAATCGTCTATGGAAACATGAGTCAATAACGCAGGGTGTCAATTTTGTAAATTATGTCCCCGTTTAAAGTGAGCTCATTTTGTCCAATAGCAGGACAGAACAGGAGTTCATTATATTATTGGTGACGTCATGACTGGCTGCCACAAGAGGGATATTAGTAGATATTAATCAATTCCTGGTATTAGATTGATGATGTCAAAACGTGTCTGGAGCATTAATAGTTATTAACTAACTTATCTAAAGGGAAAGGGAAACCTTAAAGCGTCCATAGACCGGAAGTTCCAATTAACGCTGTTTTTTCCACTCCTGAGAACGCTGGGTTTTATTGTATTCTTGGGCTCTGCAAGATGTCTGGAAAAAAAAACGTTCTCGTAACGTAGCCAGCATTTCTCCTGAACAGCAGATCCTCCTGCTCCTGGCACTAGTCCAGGCACATCCGGATGTGTACATTGAACCGCAGAAGAAGAACAACGTCCGTTGTGGAGATCAGAAACACTTCTGTCTTCTGGGGGTGAGATTTCGGTCTGAAACAACGTGGCTGACAAGAGCTTCAGTGAGAAGAGATTTCGATTGACTGGTTTGCAGCAAATAGGAGGTTTTTGACCATAACAACAAGTCAATGTACTGTATGTAAGTAGACCTCCATCACTCATATATATGTGCGATAGGACTAGGGGCGTTTTAACGCTCTAATATTTTGGAGGGAAATATTGAAAAAGAATGTCTTCCTCTGATATTTTCTCTGCTTTTTTTTATTTTATCTTACTATTCCAGTTTTAAACTTAGACTAAACTACTGTGCCAGTTTAGTCAGAATCCATTTAAACAGACAGCTCCTTTGTTTCAGTGATCAGACCTGTATGAGCGGCGTGTAGCTTGGCGAGCAGTCATTGCTGATGGGAGAGGCAGGAGGTGTGGCCCAGGAGCGCAGCGACCTCGTCGGAGACAGGCGGTGAATTCTGTTGGCATCCAGACCGGCCACTGCCATCACCTGGTAGATGGAGTTAAAAAAAATCAGGGCAAAGAGGAATTAATGAGGGTGAAAACAAAATCACTTAGTGATTAATGACAACATTAATAAACAGAAGAAGGTACCTGTTGCTGCACCAGGTGTAGTGGAAGAGTTGTGCAGGACGGAGAGGGAGGAGCATCATCCTGATTACTTCTTCTGCGAAGACACTCGAATCTAAATGTTGGTCTGTTGGAGACTGAGAGAAAATACAACTTTCACCTTTCAATTCTGAAGACTTACTGAATAAACATTATTGTTATATTATTAAAAAAAAAAAAAAAAAAAAATACACCTACTAATATAATTTAATAGAGTGTAAATGACAATACCGGTTTAATTTGCTTTGTATTCACCTTGAAGCAGCCAGATTTAAAAAAATATTCAACAAATGTTTTAGACATTAACATTAACAATCACAACAAAAGATTCAAACATTAAAAAAAATGTAATCTTAATAATTCATAAACTTCAAATCTGTCAGTCAATCACTGACTGAAGGGTTAGGGTTAGTGTAGGTTAATGTAGCATCTTACGCTGAGGTGAGGGTAAAAACCACCTCCTCGTCGACCGCCTGCTGTCCTGGGAGATCAGCTGTTGATCGTCGTCATAGTAACTTTCGGGCTGGTGGTTGCCCCTGGAAACCTCTACATCACAATCTCCCTCTACATCTTTTTGCTCCTGGTTGAGCAGTCTGAGAAGTAAAAAAAAAAAATGAAAAGCTTTTTCAAGAGCTTTTTTCTTTCAAAGGCATTAAATGAAAACAACACTATGAATCCTACACAAATAATAATGAGAAGAATTGTTCAGACTGTTTTGCGTTCTTAGATCATTTTAGACCAACAGCCGTACTTGTCCCTCGTGAGCACGATGTCATCCTCGTGAAACTCCTCTCCGCTGAAGTACTCTCCTGAGCCTCGCTCATCATCGCTGTCTGCACCTGCCGGCTCCTCTCGACGAATGGTGGGGTAAAGTCCACCACCACTATCTGACCTGGCATCAAAGCATCAAGAGATGATTAGAATGTTTCACCTTTGTAAGAACATGACGTCCCCATCTTTGGGGATTTGTATATAGATTCATTACCAAAGTCCCTAAAAAGAGTGTGTAAAGTGTGTAAAAATTTAAACAGAAAGTTTATTGGCAGAAACTAAAGACACTACCCATACATATGTGTATGTTTGGTATTCATAGAATCAGCCTTTTATATGTAATGTCAAGATGCCAAAATGGCGCCATCCTAACCAGCCAATGCATGTATTCCATGTAGTTTGCATTTACTAATTACACAAACTACAAAAGAATGATATCCTCGCGCAAAGGTCACATTTCCTGACACATTTGGGAAAGTGAGGGGTGAGTAGAGAAGTGAAACGTCATGAGTTGCAGATTGGAAAAAGTAACTAACAGTAACATGCACATACCTGATGTAGGCCTCATAGTAGCGTGCTCTGCTCCCACGGACAGGAAGTGTTCAGTCACACAGACCAGATTAGTTGGAAGAAGGGAGAGGAAGAAAGGAAGGAAGGGGGATGAGAGGTTGCACTTTTTTTGCAATAATGCAATTAAGCAAACACACCAAAGAATGATTTGTATGATGACAGGTGTTAGTGGTCTCATTCTAACAGTTTCCCCCCAGGAAGAATAATGTCTGTGAATGAACAGAAGTGACTGGGAGGGACAATGTTTTTTGTAGGGAAATAGGGAACAAATCTCAGGAAGGTAGAGGTAAAACAGTGCAAACATTCTATTATTAGACAGACTCTAAATAACAAATGAAAGACTGTGCTCTTCTGCAGTTATCTATGTGGGCAGTTGAGCTGGCACAAGGACTAATTCATTTAAAATGGACAGTGTTCATCAGTTAGGGGTGAACAAGGTTTGACATGGAGCAATTAAATCTGCTCATGCTGAACAGGAAGCCTGAGGAAGAGTCTCTTTGGTTTATCATTGTTCCCAAATCAATTTTTTTTTCATGTGAATCTGTGAAAAACCATTTGCTTTTTCCTTGCCTTTGACTATAAAATGAACGCCCTTGTTTCAGTCTGTATGTCATTGAAAACGAGAGCCGATCCACTGACCTCGTGGAGTGCGACTTCCAAGGCTTGTTGTGTGCTCCTTTGCTGTAAGTGGACGCTGACGATCCATTTTTGGTGGAGGACGGGCGATCTCGCCTTAACACACATTTGTGCTGCCTCCCACTGGTCACGGAGAGAAGCGAGGGCACGTTGGCATTGTTGAGGTTGGCATTGGAGGGTATTGGCGATTGATTGCAAGTGGAATTAGAGTGAGGGTAATTATTGAGATGAGTGGGATGATAATGATAATTATACTGGATGGGTGAAGAGTTCATGTCTGTCTCTCCCTCCCTGTCATTGGTGCTCCTGCAAGTCTCAGCATGTTCAACTGAGGAACTACTGGAGAAGGTCAGGATCTGTAGTGGGCGTTGGGTGACGGTGGTCAGGTGGGAGGAGCTTTGTTGACCGCCACTGACGTGGTTGACGTGGTTTCCAAACAAACCGCCATTACGCTACGGAAAGAGAATCAAAGGACGTTTACACATTTAAAGTAATAAAAACTAGTAGATAAAAATATCTTCTTCCATTACTGACACTTTAAATGTATAAGAAGAAAACGTGATTAAACAGGAATAATCATAATCAAGGGCACACTGAGACCATATGAAGCCAGTAATGCTTCTTGATTTAAAAAACTATCTATTATTGAGTCTCTGTGGCTGGACCAACAGCAGACTTATTGGCACAAATGTTTCCATATAAGTAATTTAACAGTGTTACAGTTATTAGTGAAGATACTAATTAAAAAACAGAAAAAAACAGAGCAATTTGTTTATACATTTATAAAAAAAAAATCTAAATCACATCAAATCATATACAATCAGACAAAACATGTCTCAGGGAGAGCTATACAGATGTTTACCCGGTAAATTTCTTCCTCCACCTCTCCATTTGCATCTACTAGCCCCTCCTCCTGCAGGTCACATGATATGGCTCGACGTATCTCTGGTCCAATGTCATGCAGCGTGCGCAGGCCGGCCTACAAAGAGAGCTGCTGTCATTCCAAATCAATCACTCATTACTGGCTTCTTCTTTTTTTTTTTATCTATACCCATTTCTGGTCAAGAGGAAATGGAATGATAAAGTTGGCAAAGATCGTAGCTTTTCCGGTGATCGCAAAAGACTGCCTCTCCCATCAGTTTCACTTGTTTTTAGTCAAATGATATATAAACTATGACTAAAGCTATCTCAGCTATCTTATTAGGAAGAGGCAATGTTAATTCACATAATGAATCTATTGGACTGAAAAACTGCACTTTACTTACTTGTAGAGCCATAGTGGTGTTGAACTTTTCCCATGAGCGCTTTCCCACAAGTCCTTGCTCTTTGCGCCTCTTGAACTTCCTGAAGTAGTCCTGTATCAGGAAGGTGGCATAGAACTTCCCCACTGTTACCTCGTCATCTGAGTGAACAGACCAGACACACTGAGGCCTCCCAGATCAACACCACAATAACCCAACACCAACGTTTTGGTTCAACTAAATCTGTCACAACACCTACGACAACAAACACATCTACGTCCATTAACATCAATAATGAGGCGCCACCGCTGGAGAAAACAGAACCATTCCAATGAAAAGAAGTAAGTCATTAATAATCAAAATAATATCAAGAATATCAAGCAGGAATATCAAGCAGGCAAAATGCCATAAACCCTCACTAAAGTATGATCATAAATGTCCTGTTCAGAAAAACACTTTTCTGAGCCGTTAGTGACTAGAATTCACTGGAATATTTTAAGTGTTTTATGACTTATCTGGAATATTCGTCACCCACTGCACTGTATCATGTGACTTTATCTACTGACACACATAGAGGAAATTATATTTTTGTTAGTGTTTAAATATCAAACCCCAATGAAAAACTCCGACACTCAAACCAGCAAATGTCATCGCTGCACACGGACACATTATGCAAACATGTGTGCCAGGTTTTTGTTTAAACCAACAGTAGATAATGTCTATGTTGTCAACTGCTTAATCTCTAAAAAAAATTGCATGTGATTATGAAACATTCCTCCTACACACAAAACAAAACAGAAGCAGACTGCTGCTCATCCAAGCAACGCATGAACCATGTTGACCTCAAACACTGTGATCATTGACGGCACCATAAAGCCATGCATCGAATGTTAGTTTAAATAAGATCAATTCCAACAGTGTATGTTAACTACAGGAAATACTACATGTAATGTCAGAGAGAAATGAGTGTCGAGGTGCATGTGTCCAAGGAAAATAACATGATCTGCAATGAGAAGCACATGCAAGAATGCAGCAGAGCACAGGAAGTAGGAGAAGCAGCGTGTACTAACAACTATAGTTTCACTCATAGGGTTAAGGACAGAATCCAAATTTAGCCAGAGACAACACTGTGATTACACACTATCTGCCATGCAGGGAGGCTGATCAAGCATAGGTCTGAATCACTCAGACTGAGCGGTTTCTGAAGCACTGGGGAGAGAGACTTACAAACAAGAGGAGGCTGGATCAGGGTGTGAATGGAAAGTGTTTTTTGTTTTTCTTTCATTGCCACCTTTCCTTGACTCCTTTTAGCCAAATTGGAATCGAGACAAAATGGCATAAGACGGTGACAACCTCTTTCAGATGGAAAAGGCTTTTTTTTTCCTCCAGTATCTCTAATAAAGCAACAAGCTTAATGCACACTATAAATACTATAAATACCATGTGCATACTGTGTATATTCTGCATATTCTGTGTATATTCTGCAGACTGGTTATAATGTACATTCTATTTTTAAACCTATTTTTATAGTCAGTGTTAATATCTTTATATATTGTACTTTATATATTCTATCTCTTTTTGGTAATGCATGTTTATTATTTATTATCCTTCTTTATTGTCTTGCTGCTGTAACACTTTAAATTTCCCCACTGCGGGACGAATAAAGGACTATTTTATCTTATCTTATCTTATCAATGTTGGTCCATCTTCGAGTACCTAACATATTTCTAATTCAACACCCGACACAGCCAGAGAGAAACTACGAAAGGCTCTGTTCAGAAAAATAACAAGGGACCAAAGGTGTTATTAAGGCCGTTTTACCACCTCCATTTATCTGATAACTTTATTCTTTCATTATGTATATATCGAACAAAGTGAGCAGGTGATTTTTAGAGAGAGATATTTACATTTTCATAACAATAATAGTAACAGTAGCTTCTTTTTTCTGAACAGAGACAGATGAAGTTTTTTTAAGGAGGTATCAGTCGATTCATGCCACCAGACTAAAACAGAACTGCTCCAAAGAGCTCAGGACGGCAGAAAGACAAGAGCAGAAGACCACAGACTGAATAAGCGCGCTACTGTAAGCAGAGGTCGCTGTGGAAGAGAGAGACTTGGCAGAAAAGACAGAAAGAGAAATTAAAGAGCCATTAGCAAACAAATGCACACAAAGACATGCAGACAGTTGTATTAAAGTCTAAGAACAGTGGACACATGGGAGGACACTGGAAAAACACAAGGACACAAAGACTATGTTGTAATGGATTTACGTAATGTCATTCTAACGCTTTGCTACTGTCTCCTGGTTGTGTAACGAGAAACCATCGACATTGACTACATTGGGCTGTAGAAAAAAAAGGAGAAGTATAAATGGACATCATAATGACATTAGGAAGGTTTGACGTGCGAGAGAATCACACACTGTCACATCTGTCTCAATATTCCCAATATACTGTGACAAAATGCTCAATGCTGTCATGACCGTTGACCCTGGGATATTCCCTCACATAAACTGGTCAAACAAAGAGCATTTCATTGATTGTTGATACATCCTAATTATTTCCTCCAGCAACTGCTCCAAACAGTGAGAATTAGAATATTCATCCCATATATATATATATATATATCCCAGCTTGGCTTTTATTTTGAAAGGCTTTCTGCTTCATTGTTGAATCTCACAATAAAAGGTTTCAGAAAATCATAGAAAACCAGCCAGGAAAACGTTTTGTGGGTTTCTATATTTGATATTATCGTTGTTTCTAAGTAAGATTTTGCATAAATTCAACAGTTAGAAAAAAAAAACCGCAGACAACTGTGTGATTATGAGAGAGATAGAGCAGTGCAAATGTGACTGCCTGACAAAGATAAGGAGAGTTTCTGTAAGCTGAAGTGAAAGGAAATGGTAGCAGCCGAACTTGTGCTTGCTGCTTGTGGTCAGCGTCTGTCAAAACCTCGCTGACTCAGGAAATGCAAAATCAGTACAATGAAGGCTTCTGATGGATTGACAAACTCTGCACGTTTTTTTTTGTTGTTGTTTTTTAAATCTATGGGTCAACTAGTCATGGTTGTTGTTCTATGAATTTAAATGTGTGTGTGAAGTAAATAAGACTAGATCCTAAACTGGGAAAGAATTTGCATTGCAATGCAAATCCATCATTTGACACTTCCTCTTTCTATTCATGCACACAAGCACAAATTGTTGGTAGTGACTTATCTGAATGAAACACACACCAGGTGTTCATGAGTGGGTCGTAATATTAAGAATACGTTTGTTTGATGTCACACATCATCACAGGTTCTTGATAAAATGCTAATGTGAAGCAGTTTATATTCAAATCGAGTGAGTGAGAGTTGTGGGGGGGGGGGGGGGGGGGTGTAATGACCACTACTAACCGCCTGCAGGGGGCACCACTTGGTCCAGCAACTTCATGCTTGTTCTCTTCCAGATCTTCTTGATCACAGCTCGAAGCTCTTCATTGGCTTGTTCCAGGTTACCTACGATAAGTGTGAATGGTTTTAGGTTCATTTTGTGACATGTGACGAATGATGACCTGTGCATTAAGAACTCTAAACAAAGAAAAGAGTCTGAAAACCGTTCAGAAAAAGAAACATAATGAAACATATGGCAGAGTTTCAGAGACAAACAGATTGTCTTGGGTTATGTGTCTATACTTGTCTGGAGAGAGGATATCATGACAGAGCTGTGATCCTAAAGCACAAGTACTGTAATAGGTTTGAACTATGTTTTAAGTTATCCAGCCTACTTTACAGTTAAAACGGAATGTATATAATAGGATTAAGAGCATGACAGTCACATTTCACTTATTCGTGTTGCAACAGTGGATATCTAGAGCTCCCTCTGGTGGCAAAATATGAATTTAATATATGGACCAAACAAAGGTCCTAACTAACCATATTGCATTCATTTAAATGTCTAGGTAACATGATGTGACATTTATTGTTCGCTCATTTCGGCAGCTTTATTTTTTTTTCAATTACTATGGTAAAACATATATACAAAAATGTGCAATCTAGGAAGGTTTTCAGCATAACCTATAGTCATATAGCCTGTATAAACACACCTGAACAAAAAGTACTTGAATTTGTGAAATTTGGAAATATGTCACAGTTCAAAGTTCGCTTGGCTCTTTTTTATGAACAAAAATAAAATAAAAACTGTCCTTTTTTGTGACTTCGGCATAATCATTGCTACTCACAGTTTTTAAAAACAACAAAAATAAATGTGATATAAAATGAATCATAACTTTGACTCAACAACACAAAAAATGCATTTTGTGAAGCCTGAAGATGTGACCTATAAACACACACCCGAGGATGTCCATATAAGGAGTTCTGTATTATTCCAGCAGCCATTTGTGAGCACCAAGGGATAAATAATTAAGGTGCATCTCATAGATTTGATGTGTACGGTTTCATGTGATTCCTGCTTTTATCTTTAATAAAGTAAATGTCAACTCATTTTTGGTCAATCTTCTCTGAATCTTTCTCTTTTTTGCAGTGTAGTGTTTTTTTCTTGAATGTTAATCCAGTAAAGCCAGTCTGATTATAACCTCATAGTAGATCACAGTAAAATAACTGAATGAACAACAAACGGTAACTGATCATAAGTGTACAGGTTCATCTTAAATAATTTTTATGGCTGGAAGCCGTGGTATACATCAACAACAACTTCACACCGGACTGCACCACTGCGTGACTCACCCTCCGTCTTAATCTTGAGCGCAGTGCGAACCAGAGCAAACAGAGTGGCGTTGAACATGACAGTCCCATCACTGTTCAGTGGCATGTTCATCGCAACCAGACGCTGCAACAGAAGTCAAAGTACAGATAAACAACGAGGGACCAAATTAGTCACTGGAAAGTTACATAATCTACTGTGTGTGTCAGAGATGTTCAGAAGCCATCATGTTCCCACCTTACAGGCCACTCTGTGTGGGCAGAGCTTGCCAAAGCCCAAAGGAGGCTGGATCCTCCTCAGCAGAGTCACCACGTCAAGATGTTTTATCCTCCCCCTGAAAACAACAACACACATCGCTGTATCACTAAGGAGCGACTATCACTCCCCTCATAGGTCCTGATGACTCATCATGTATTAAGAGTATTCAAGGAAGTAAGTTCTTAGCAGCAGTATATATATAGTATACTATATATATAGTTTTCTCCATTATGGGCAGGTATTAAGAGAATTGGCACAGTGAGAATTGGATTTGAAATTTTTATTCTGCATATTGGCCCATTAAAGGATGATATGCAGTTTTTTGATCAGTAGAAGAAGAATTAGATTCAGAATTGATCAAATTCATCCTTCCATCCATCCATCTTCTTCAGCTTATCCGGGGCCGGGTCGCGGGGGCAGCAGTCTGAGAAGGGATTCCCAGACCTCCCTCTCGCAGGACACTTCCTCCAGCTCTTCCGGGGGGACCCCAAGGCGTTCCCAGGCCAGCCGAGTGACATAGTCACTCCAGCGTGTCCTGGGTCTTCCTCTGGGTCTCCTCCCGGTGGGACATGCCCGGAACACCTCCCGAGGGAGGCGTCCAGGGGGCATCCGATACAGATGCACGAGCCACCTCATCTGGCTCCTTTCAATGTGGAGGAGCAGCGGCTCTACTCCGAGCTCCTCCCGGGTGACAGAGCTCCTCACCATATCTCTAAGGGAGCGCTCTGCCACCCTGCGGAGAAAACTAATTTCAGCCGCTTGTATCCGGGATCTTGTTCTTTCGGTCATAACCCAAAGTTCATGACCATAGGTGAGGGTAGGAACGTAGATTGACCGGTACATCGAGAGCTTTGCCTTTCTGCTCAGCTCCTTCTTCACCACAACGGACCGATACAACGACAGCATTACTGCGGCCGCTGCCCCGATCCGCCTGTCAATCTCACGCTCCATCCTTCCCTCACTCGTGAACAAGACCCCAAGATACTTAAACTCCTCCACCTGAGGCAGGATCTCTCCACTGACCCGGAGGGTCGTCAAATTCAAAGGCAATCATTATAATAATTTTTGTGTCCAATCCATTATCAATATTATAATCCTGAGTATCAACCATTACCAATATCAGTCCAATAGAGTATTTAGGTTCATGTCACTGTGTGTTTCCCACATGCAGAATCAAACAAAGTGAAGCAGCATTCAGTTATTCTGCTCCTCACCTGTGGAACAAACTTCCTGAACACCTGAGGTCTGTCAGCACATTTAAATCAGGCCTGATTATTTACTGCAGCTTTTTCTTAAATTCTTTATCTTAGCTGTCGATTCATTCTTGTCTTGCACTTTGTATTGGCAAATCAAACTTTTATCTCTAATGATTTTGATGACTAATTTAACTTTAATGTTGATTTGATCTTGTTAAACTTGCCTTGCCTTATGTGATATTCATGGTTTCTGGATTGCATCATATTTTATATTTTTCTTGTAACTGAACCCATGATCTAAAACCAGTATCAGGATGACACCAGTGTATTATACTGGCTAATAATGAGACCCAGATACTCACTTGGCTTCAGGATCATATTCAGACCAGATCCTTTTGAACTCATCCAGATGATGTGGCCCCAGAATGGACCAATCACGAGTTAGATAGTCAAAGTTGTCCATGATGACAGCTACGAACAAATTGATGATCTGAAACCAGAACATGCATAACATAGGATTTCAGCATTTTATTGTATACAGCATGTAACATATGGAATTAGATTTTGTGTCAATTGTGCAAAGAACAAGTGTATTTTCAAACAATAAAGTACAGTATTTTTTTAATGATTAAATCGATATTTTATTTGCTTCTTAAAAAGTGTTACATTATATTGACACAAAACTTATTCCATAGAAGCAGACATCGCTGACACACTGAAACACGGTGAGGGTTACCAGAAATGCACAGAGCATGTAGAAGCTGATGAAGTAGATAATGGCAAAACCACTGCCACAGGTTCTTTCTTCTCCGGGGTTGTAGTCAGACTCTGAGTCACACAGCTTCCCTGGCAGACAGGCCAGCATGATCTCCTGCCAGGCCTCACCTGTAGCACACCTGACAGAGAGCAGAAACAGCAGATCACATTTACTATGATGGTCACTTAGGAAACAGTATGTAGTCAACATTTTAAGGGGGACATATTATACCCTATTTCTCCAAGTTAACCTAGTTCCCTGGTGTCCTAATGAACATGTCTGTGACATGCTTTGGTCAAAATACCATAAGGATGAAGGACCACAGCAGTTCAACCACCCTGCCAAAACAGCCCTGTTATGTTCAGAACGCTCGGTTTTGTAGTATCTCTTTAGGTCCACCTTAAAGGTCCGCCTTAAAAAAAGTAAAACCAAACTTAAGGGACAGGAAATGACATCAGCCACAGAGGCTACTGGGAAAAGTGATCATTTGCAGGCTCTAGCTGGCACATTGCCGTCATATATAACATGTATCCACCGGACAGATAAATCATCTGAGGCTGGAAGTTTGTGTAGAACTCTGTGCTGCACTGTGGAGACAAGAATAGAACTTTTTGTGGACTTCACAGACTTCCGGTTTGTCGAATACCGTTGCCCTCGCCAGCACTCTCGCGTGTTTTACGGACAAAGCGGAGCTCTGCGAGACAACAATTCCAGGAATTTAGTGCAATGTGACGTCCCAGTGAGCGCGGAAGTCAACATTGTGTCTCCTGTACCTAGACTGAGGAGGACCACAAAGACATGAGTGCCTCCAGAGTCCCAAATATATAAGGATTTAAATGATTAAAAAGTTGATTTTGCATAATATTTCCCCTTTAAGTGAAACACACACAAATACCTGAACAGCATCAGGACAGCCTGTGGAAAGGTTTGAAAGTTGTTGTTGCGGTTTATTTGCGTTCCATCCACCATGGCTATTTTTCCAAACACCTGAAAACAAAAAACGAGAAATGTCAGACAAAAGACTTGCTCCGTCTGTCAGCCTCCATTAAACGCTGAATGCAACACATATGCTACAACGTATATTGTAGTTTTTAATGAAGTTTTCTGTTTATTAAATTGACTACAATTCACCTGCATTCCTATGACAGCATATATAAAGAACAGCATGGCGATCAGGAGTGCAACATAGGGAAGAGCCTGGGCGGGAAAACAAGAGAGAGAGTCAGAGTCTGTCATTTGAGTGATGCACGTTATCAAACCACACATCTTCTTTCACAGAACACATCCCATCTCATGTTTCACAGAAGACTGCTGCATTAGTACAACACAGACTCTGACACAAAAAAGAGCCACAGAATACAGTAATTCACTGTGATGGTAACAGAACATACACAGGCTTATTATCACATGCAAGGTTATTAGTTCATGAAATAAGGAAAACTAAAATTGAAAACTAGAGTTTAAAAAAACCCAGATAAGTAACTGAAACTTAATTGTGTTTATAAAACTAACTAAAATGAATTAAAATTGTAGCGAAAATGTGCTTAGTTTTCGTCTTTGTAAATTAATATCATACATAATCATTTTGGGTTCATATGCAGTGTACTTATTTTTCTCTGCTGACAATTTTGAAAGGTTGTATTTGATTATTCATACATAATAAAATGTGGGTTTTTTTTACAATGTGGGACATAAGGCTATGTTAGATATAATATTTGTTGAGTTGGTTGATCTACGGGAATCAAACATCTCGTCTGGGGGTTCATTGGGTTTTTAATTTTGCTCATGTTTTTCCTCAGATTGAGCTGCTGAGACTCCTTCACAAACAATATAATCTCAGTCTCATTTTGGTTATTTGTGTTATGTTCATGTGAGTCTTTAGTCTGCTGATTTTTACCTTTTACACTAACTGCAGCAGTAATTATGCACATTCTGCATTTTCATCTGTCCTAATAAACTGTTTGTGGCATCTTTTGTTGGGTTTCTTTGACGCAGTACTTATTATGAAGAGTTACAGGGCACTTCCAGTTCCCAGTTACCAACTTGTAATTTCTTGAAGACAAGTTCAGGGCTGGCCCTTGGTCTCACATATCAAGTTTCTAGCTGATCGGTCAATGGATGTGCGATTTAAAGGGTACTTCCTGTTTTGGACAATCAACTTCCTGCGTGCAAGTAATTTTTCATCAGATGTGTTCAGGGCGGGCCCTTGCTCTCACATATCAAGTTTCGAGCCAATCAAAATTCACCCAAATTCTGATGGCTGCCGTGGCCACGCCCTTTTGAATCTGTGAAAGTTACACAGTGAAACTCATGGAAATGTTATGCAAACTGGATTTACAAAGTTTTATCATGTCTTAATTTTCTTTTTTGTAGTCATGTCCTTCTCATGGCATTGCCTGGTAGTGTTCTGAAGTTTGACCGTGTGGCCTAAACATAAAACCTTTGCCAAATGTAACTGCAAATTCAAGATGGCTGCTTATCTTGTGGTCTCACCTGGAAGGACTTGATGAAGGTCCACAGCAGAGTCCTAATGCCCTCCCCCCTGCTCAGCAGTTTGACCAATCGCATTACTCTGAACAGGCGGAAGAAGGTGATGGAGATGCGAGCGCTGTCTTCTGTGTTCTGGAGTGAACAAGGGGAAAAATGATCACGAAAAACAGACGCCGTACGAACCAAAGTCAAACCTCTGTGACGATTATACATTCACGCATGCAGTCATCAATCCATTCACTCATCGTCTACCACTTTATCCTCCACACGAGGGTAGCGGGTCACTGGAGCCAATTCCAGCTGTCACATGGCAAAAGGCGAGGCACACCCTGGACGGGTCGCCATTCCATCACAGGGCCAACATATAGAGACATAAACATTCACCCTCAGATTCACACCTATGGGCATTTATTCAGTGTTCATTTATTATTTATATGTGTTTAGACTGTGGGCGGAGACCGGAGAAAACCCACACACACACACACAGGGAGAACATGCAAAAGGCCTTTGTTTCCTTGTAAATGAATGTTTTTGCTGCCAGGCAACAGCACAGTTAAATCATCACGTATGGGTAATATTAGTCAACAAACTATATGTTATTAAAATATCCCATAATGTGGACTCCCTCCACTTTAACTGTACTAACAGACCTGTAGGACTAACTCTACAAACACACACACACACACACACATGCATGTGAGAGTGCACAGACACCAGGGCTGAATGATTTGGGCACAATAGCTAATTCTGATTTTTCTGACAGTCTGACAGAGATTGCAGCATCTGGTTGCATTTTTTTTGAAAGACAAGGTTCAATTAAATGTTCACTGTGTACCTTATCCATACCTTGACCTTAAGGTCACCCTAGCCAGAATTTGAATCTTAGCCCTAAATGAGATTCTGCCTCATTAGGAGGTCTCCATAGGGACGACTGGTCCTGACAAGTTCAGTGTTTGTGCCAGAAAAGGTCCTAAAGATAAAACAAATACAAGTACACACGCACGCACATACACACAGAGTACATTTAACTCGTCTGATTAAAAAATGAGCAACATACAGAATTAAAAGTATCACTTAAAGACCTATAAGAAGAAATGTAAACTCAAAACAGAGTGATGACCCAGTGTTGGTCATCTGATGGCACTTGCTAAGCTATGATGAAATGAGGAAATGACCAAATAACCATTCAGCAGTACTGTCTCCCTGCGTCATGCCATGCACCCAGACAGGACAAAAATGGCCGGCTGAATGAAAGAGGAGCCAAAATGCAACAAACCAGGTGAATTGAAAACAAGACTTTGACAAACACAGTTCAGTCACAAACCCTCACGTTTTACACAATATATGAAACCAGACGTTCTGGAAGAAAAATGCATCTCAGTGTTTTCATCGGTATGTGACTGACAGAGAGTGACAACAAAAAGATCTTGACACTGAAAACGTTTTCCAATAACACAAAAGGAGAGGGTGAGGGACTTTGATGGAGGAGGAGGGGGGTTCTTCTTACCCCTGGCTCCACTATCACCTTGACGACAGGAAGGGCTGCCGACTTGAAACCAAAAGCCTATGGTTAATCCGAGTTACACATTCACCAGTCAATGCTGCTGCAAATATCATCATATCATCCATACCTTACACCTTACACTGCGCACGTAATCACATAAACAACACGTCACCTTCACTTACGCCACCATTTCAAACAAGCACATCATCATTGTAAAGCGTAAAGCCAATCATAACAAAGCCTTTCAGCATATTTTCAGCAATTAACACCCCACATGAGATGCAAGCGTGGAATTAAAAAAAAGTTTAGTTTTTTTGTTTTTAGTTAATCTGTTGTTTGACTAATGACTGTAACTACATATTTATAGATCATTCTATACATTTTAAGTATTCATTTCAAACTCATATCATATTTCAATAGCAAACGTTAATAACAAAAAGTGACCAGTGCATTTTGCTACTTGTACATTTGGTGCTGACGGGCTAGGCAGGATTTACAGAATTTATCCTTTAAGTAAATATGACTCATAATGTACTTCATCTTTCTGTGTGTAATATTTATTTTGTACATTTGTAGGTATCCTAGAGTCTGATGAGTGAAAGTCTACAGTGACTTCTAATAAATTACAGCACAACAAACATCACAACAAGTGTGAAAGCCTCCTGCCACCATTTCCTTCTCTTTATTCAGTTATATTCATTATTTAATGTCTCACTATACTCAAAACATACATTCAAAAGCTATAAAATCACATTTATAGTAGTTGAATGGCAGATCAAATGAAAATATTGTAATTTTGAATGCAACTCTGATACCACAGCAAGGCCCCACTGCCGGGAGAGTCCCTTTAAGTGTCATACTGTACTGTATATGTGTGCGACAAATGACTACTTACATTAATCTCAGTGATGGCAATGTCAACCACGCTACCCACAACAATTAAGGCATCAAACGTGTTCCATGCATCAGCAAAATAGTTCTGCGAGCACAAGCAACAAAGCCACACAGAAAAGAGAAAAGAAAGAGAAACAGCAGAGCAAGGAAGCAAAAAGAAAGAAAATGAATTATGAAAGATAGAAAGAAGACAACATTGAAAAAGTTGCGACTGAAAAAAAAAAAATGGCCACCACAGACTCCAAACTCTAAACAATTCAACAAGATCCAATCGACAGGGTATTACACACATATGTACATATGTGATTTATATATGTAGCCATGCCATAACACATTTTGAAATAATTATGTGCATATGTGGTCTGTGGTGCTCATCAATCATCAATCAAGTCCGGAATCAGCAGACTTTGTGACTGAAAAATAGAAATCAAACGTAAGACAGAAAGGAAGGGAGGGAGGGAGGGAGGCAGGAAAGGAGGAAAGATGTGAAGGGAGGTGGCAGCAGCAGTGTGAGAGCAGGAAGAGGAAATTACAGGGGGTTTTTTTTTACATACTGATGTCTTTCTACCTGGCTGAGTATGATGTCGATTACACTGCCAATCACCACCAGAGCGTCGAAGACGTTCCAGGCATCCCCGACATAACCCTGAATATGACAATATGCACAGCCAGCAGGGGGGAGTATGGGGGCAGGAAAAGGTATACAAGGGTGAGGGGGTTGTATAGTGACAGGAGGAATGAAGGTTCAGTATGAGGAGGAAATAGCAAAGTCCCAGTAAGCACCATTAAAGGGAAACAGAGGGGGAGAGAAGAGGGACAGGACGAGTGTGAGGTGCTGGGATACAAGGAAAAGGTGGTGTCTTGAAAATAAAAAATAAAAAAAAGTCTGAGTTTTACATGTCAATGCATGTAGTTTGAGTGTCAGGCCCTTTGCACTGCAGCCATTTTTGACAGGTCACGGAAGGAAAGTCACAGGTGTGACTAATTTCGTCACATTAATGACGGCTGACTTTTGCTGCTGGTTCTCTGTAACACTGTCTTAACATAACATAACAAAATGGCTGCTGTGCAAAATATGAGCTGGGAAGGTTCATCAGGTGGGTCGTAATTAGAATATAAATTAAAAATAATTTGCTTAAAGTTTGGTAATTAAACATCATGAAAACATAATATTATGTCAAATCGATTTTAAGAATCGGAATCATGAAGGCAGAGCCATGGGATTTGAATTATTATTTTTTATTGTTTTTTAATTAACAGTGGACTTAACTGTAACAGGTGTCACTGGATTTGCTGATCCCTCAAATTCATTCTGGAACATAGCTCTCATATTTGGTGGGGGGGTCATATTGGATGGAACAACAATTGGCAAAAAGCAAATGTGTGTATTGAAAAGTGTTGTAATTACTTCTAAGTTTGGGAATGGACGCTCTACCACGCAGAGGAGACTTACTCTGGGTTTGAAGGCGACGAGCTTGAGAATCATCTCCACAGTGAAAACCCCAGTGAAGACCATGTTGAGGATGTCCATGGCATAGTTAAACAGATGAGACTGACCGTGGTGCTGCAAAGACACACAGTGTTCTTCAAGCATTATTTTTTATTAACTGATTCCAGTCAAAAATCTCTCTGATAAAAGAAAATTCACCTGTTGCTGCAAACACAATTATATAAATTACATGGATAATTCGATCTTTGAAAAAAATTCAATTTGTAATTCTTACGTAAATTAAGGAAACTCATCTTTTACATTCCCAAACATATGAATCCTTAATTGTCATTATATACGTATGCACAATTAAATGAAAGTGCACCACCTAATACATGTACATTTTAGCCAAAGGACCAAATACAGAGCATTTACCTGTATGGCGAGACACAAGGTGTTGAGGATGATTAGGACAAACATGATGTACTCAAAGCCAGTGGAGTTGACCACATACCAGAACTTGTACTGGTAGGGGTTTTTGGGGATGTAGCGTCGCAGTGGACGAGCTTTAAGAGCATATTCCACACACTGACGCTGTGGTGGTTATGGAGAAACAAACAGACAGTTAGACACTGTTAGTTCATATCTCTTCTTCTTTGCAATTGTAATATTACACAGACAAATGCCGTCACACGCTACCTGATTCTTGTCCAGCTCACAGTTTTTGTACTCCTTCTCACCCTGCTCCTGGAAGGTGACAATGACGAAACCAACAAAGATGTTCATCATGAAGAAGGCGATGATGATGATGTAGATGATGAAGAAGATGGAGATCTCGACGCGGTAGTTGTAGATGGGTCCCATGTTCTCTCTGTTGGAGTCGATGGCCTTGTACAAAAGCCTGCAGGAATGCACACACACACACAGTTTCAAGTGTGTGTAAAGTAAATGCAGAGTTTCTGCTCTTCGCACATTACTGAATATAGGTTAGAAAATAGTGTCTGAGAACAAATTAATTATAACTAGTGCTGGGCACGTTAGCGCATGACACGTTTCCATGACGACTGACTGGAAAACGACGTGTGACGACATGTACATGTTGACTTCCGGTTGTACAATGATGTGTCAAACTCAAGGCCCGGGGGCCAGATGTGGCCCGCCACCTCATTTTATGTGGCCCGCGAGTGATTAATTTGTCTTATAAATCTGTGTTAAAATAGGTCTACCCTGCTTTAAGGTGTGCGTTGACCATAAACTACATTTCCCACAATGCATGGTGATTGTGTTACCCACAAAGTGACGGCACCGCCACTCGATTGCAGTGCATCATTGTATATGCAGTGATATGGAAACCCTCAGTGAGCTTCATCAGCAGTTTACCTGTTAACTTGTGAGTAACTGCTCCTACAACAATGCCTTTGGTTTGTTTGTCTTAACTCTAACCACAAACACACAGAAAAGCTATACTATAATAAATATGGCAATGTGATTAATAACACATTTTTCTATGGGATGACAAAGTCTGAAAATATATATTTTTTTCACTTTACAGGGACTAACGCTGTATTTAAAGTCTTATAATCACACAAACGCATGTTTACATTGCACATTCATACACACACAAAGATCTAATCACAGTCTTAAGATGGCAGCATCTCTTAACTTCCCGTTATTGAAAAAGAACAATGGAGCATTTTCATTCAAATTGAGATAAAACTCTTTATCATTATCAGAGTCTCACTCTTATTCTCCACAGTGATAATCACATCTTTTTTCATCACAAGTTTTTACCTCAGACACACATCTGTACTTACGTGGGCCAGCCTTCAAAGGTGGAGACGGTAAAGAGAGCCATCATGGCCATGAGGACATTGTCAAAGTTGAAGTCACTGTTGTACCAGATCCTCTCCCTCACCATGGGCGGGGCGTTGTCCCCGTTGTTGTAGAAAATGTATGTACCCCTGTGATTTAAAGATGAAATGTTTAACTTATGCATGCACAATTTACACTCAGACACCCAGACTTAATGTTCAGAGCTGGGAGAATAAAACAAACTCACTTGCACTCCTCTGGGCTGGTCTTTGCATCATCCGTGCATTGATAAAATTTCCCCTTTATTGAAAAGAAAAAACACAGACAATGGTTTCACTTATTCTACTATACATCTATACAAACATTTCATGATTTACATCGGAAGAACAAGTGGATTTGATGAGCCAGAAGAACAGTTAGGCCAGTCACTGTCAGCATTTCCCTCTTTCAGTTTCTATAACGTACCTTAAAGAGCTGCACGCCGATACAAGCGAACATGAACTGCAGCAGAGTGGTGACGATCATGATGTTGCCAATGGTCCTGATCGCCACAAACACACACTGGACCACATGCTGAAAAAGAAGTTTTAAGGTTATTTGGTGTTGATACACATGCACACATGCGGGCACACACACACACACACGCGCGTGCACACAGAAACAGCACCATGTTGTGTTAGTGACCTTGAGTCCCTTGGCTCTGTTGATGGCCCTGAGTGGACGGAGGACTCTCAAAACACGCAGAATCTTCACGACAGAGATGGCAGAAGACCTATAGAAACAAACAAACCAAAAAAAAACACCATTTCCCATTTTTGTTAAATAAACTAAATGCAGAGTTCTTGTCATTCAATCCAAATTTTGGTATCAAGAAAAAAAACAATGGTATTTGTTGGAATGTTGTTGCATTTTTGTACTGTGCAAAATCTTTGTTTTAAAGTAGCAAGATACATTAAAGTCACACTTTCTTTGCATATGGTGGAGTATATTATCGAGCAACACACAGACAAGATCTTACCTTAAGCTTAAGCTAAGCTAACGAGCTGCAGTTTTATATTTAAAGTTCAAAGTCATGTGCATGGTAATTCATTGAAACATAAGATTTTGGCAGATGGTTTGATCGAAAGCAACTCACAAGTGATCAATATATTCAATATAAATATATATATTTATATTGAATATATATATATCAATATATATACTGTGTAATAGAAAGTGTTATGTTGATACTTACTGAATACCAAAGGACAAGAGAGACACGCCAACAACCAGCAGGTCTAATAGGTTGAAGTAGTTTCTACAGAATGCCCCTTTATGAAGGAATGCACCAAATGCAGTCATCTGAACAGATGGACAGAGAAAAGACTAAAGTCAGGACTAAAGACAACAGATCTGCTTTAAAACACGTACAGAGACAGTCTTAAGTCAGACTAAAATTTGATATTCAGTGGTATACACCTTTTCATCATCTGTTGAAAAAGATGATTTGCAATATTTATGTTCATAAGAACAGTGATTCATTGAATATTTGGGAAATTCTCCAGCCACCAGGGACTGATTACAAATATAGATCATTATTTACACTATTCATTTTCATGAGAACCTTAAATGTACTAAAATCTAAAGAGATAAATTGAGTTTTTTTTTCCTCCTCTACAGTATAAACAGACATTTCAGTAACCTGCAGTCACATTACATGACACTAATCTATATTGATTCACATTTTCTGAAAAGCAGTGACAAAACAATCAACGCGATCTTATTCCACTATTCTACTGCGGTGCAAGCAAAGCGACATTATTTTCTTTCAAAACACAAAGTGTCAGGGAAAGGTTGGATTTACACTCACAAACATTACTTTGAAACAATTTGAAGTCTCTCTATGGTCATGAGGACACTCATGGACATAATGCATTGCCTCCATGTTACCATATGTCAAATAAATCCGTAAAACCTCGTCTGACCCCCTTCAAAACCCTTTGAAGCTGTGAGGACCAGCCAAAATGTCCTTACAGCATTAATGTGTCCTCACAATTATGGTTTTCTGCCTAAAAGTGTCCTCACAACCTAATAAAGACATGTACACACACATGCACAATACATTCTTTGACACACACACACAAATACACAGATTATAAAAAAAGGGAGACTAGGCCAGAAAGTGTACTGAAACAAAACTTGTAATGTACTCTTTTTGATCTTAAGACATAACACATGAAATTTTTATTTTTATTATTATTATTTATTTATTTTAATAGAGCAATGGTTTAGAAGGTTGCTGTGCAACCATTAAAATGTTAGCTCCTCCCCTATGTTATGTGAAGTATCAATGTCCCCGCCCCCAAAGCATGGGAAAAATATGGTTATGGTTATGTTTGGTTTAGGGTCACAGAAGGTCATCTTTTGAAGACAAAATTGCATTTTATAACCACCTCAATATCCTAATATATATATATTGATATTTCATATATGTTTTATACAGCTAAATCAGCCTGTGGTCAATTTGACCACAAGGAACACAGATGTATACATCATGTGTACGGGACACTGAAAACATATCATTGTATTAATTTTATGTTCACCCAGTTGTCCCCATTGGGAATATGAAGGGGAAAAAATGATGGAAATAATTTTTTTAGAGATATTAAACATTAAAAAGGGTCAAATTGACTCCAAGGATAACAGGAGGGGTATACGTGAGTATATAAGTGTCTGCACTCTGGTCTGTAAAAAAGGTTGAGGACAAAGAATGGTAGTGGACAGTGATGGAATAGAGACTGACAACAAAAAGATATCTGACAAATACATAAGAGCTCCAATGTTGATGGTTTGGCGCCATAACAACAAGACAAGCAGGCGGCCATTTTAATCCAAAACTGTCGAGACAAACGTGAGGGGAAGGAGGATGTGTTCAGCAAGCTCGGAGGTGGTTTGTTGCCTGAAGCAGCATAACAGTTTGTTATTGTTTACCTTAATAAGGATCTCAAATGTAAACATACTAGTGAAGACATAGTCTGCATAGCCTAGGATCTGAGGAAGCAATAAGAGTGACATAAGCACGCAGGGTTACTGAAGCTCTACCCAGCACAGCACAACACAGCACGCAAACGACATTTACCTTCAACAGGATCTCAACAGTAAAGATTGCGGTGAAAGCATAGTCAAAATAACCAAGTATCTGCAAGAGGTAATGCACAAGTTCATGTCATTCCAGGATAACAGTGATGTGAATGAACTATTAAATAGATTGGCTGTAAAAAAAAAATACAGTTATACAATTAAATACACAGGTAACAAGTAAATCGCAAAAAAGACTGCACTAGGTAATTTCTTTCATTTTAAACTAGCCAAAGTTTCATTTTGGGGATTGTGATGGTTTTCTGAAGCAGAGTAGGAATTCAAGCCAAGCCATGTTGTCAACAAATGCTGTTATTGTGCAAGTGTCTTCCACTGCATGATGGTGATCATGTGTTGAAAAAGTCCTATTCTGGACTTTTGTTGGCTGTTAGTACTGCAGTATTTTACCGTGCATTGTTGTAATGAAAGTGTTTGGAAAACACGAGAGAAACTAAACTAAACCAAAGCGATCCAACGAAAGGACCAATACTAATAGATTTCTCTCTAATCTCCAGTAGAGACACACAGGAGCTTTAGCTGCTGAGGACACAGAGAGGAGGAGGAGACGTCACAGGCTGGCTGTGGAAGTCCTTCCTACCACACATAACCACAGCAGCAGCTTTCCCCTGCTGTGAAGCTGTAGTGGAAACACATGTCATCACGGCTTGGCTTGGCTTGGCACAGCATTGCTAAAGCTCATGTCGTGCCATGTCTGTTAGAAGCAGTTTGTTGTCAACACATTGCATAATGTCAGGGTGAGGAATGCTTGAGATTTAAAATGAGCAGATACTAACACTGAAATTGCCTAGTGCAGCTTGCTTTGATGTAAAGGCAATGTAAGTACACATAATAATGTTACACCATAATGTATAAATTATATCATTATTATCATTACAATACGAAACCCATTGTAACTGAGATAGAAACGTGGGTTTCGAGCATTTGCAGACTCAGCGTTGTGATGATGCAGCTCTACATGACAACGTGTGGCTGTGACATCATTTAATGAACGCGAGAAAAATCAAACAAACCAACTACTGTTGGTCGTAGGGATTAATATCACTGTTTACCATCAGTAAAATTGTTGGGGTTTTTGTTGTTTGACCTTTTTCTCACCTTTCTGCCTGTTTCATTTTAAAAAGTCAAGGCAAAGGTCAAGGCAGACAAGATCCAAATGTACTGATACTCCATGACAACCACGCACACACAACCAGGAGCCTAAGATATTTATGAATGCTGAGCTTCTCCTACAGAGAACTGTCAATATCTCTTTGCTGCCACTTGTCAGTTACAGTGACCTCCACCCCTACCCCACCCCTACGACGTGGAGCACACTGTCAGGACACTTTGAGGCCTGCAGTTCTCGTGGATGTGTACATACAATATTGCGAGCAGAGAAGTTGCGTATGGGGTCCTCAGCAGCCAGAGAGACGGAGCTGAGCATGATGAAGACCAGGATGAGGTTGGTGAAGATCTGATGGTTGATCAGCTTATGGCAGAAAACACGAAACCTAGAGAAAAAGAGAGATAAGTGAGCAGACGGATGAAGACACAGAGGCTGTAACACAACTTGTGTTACACAAGTAAAATACCTCCGTGAACCAAGTGCCTGATGGTTTCAGAAATGGGCCGTTTATTGCAGTTTAATCTGAGGTACTTTTTTATTAATCTTTTTAAAAATGTCTTATATTTTTTAATATTTTACAATTTTTTATATAACTTTTGGGATTTTCCTTTTAATTATCCTGTTATTAAGGGAATGTATTTTTTCTTTAACATTTATTTACATATTTTTTTTAACTTAACTTTAACTTATTTAAGATGTTTGACATGTTACATGATTTTTTTTACAAAATAAAATAACAAATATTGAAATTTCTATAATTTAGATAATTTATTATTATTATTTTATTTATTATTTATTTAAAGATTTTTGTCTAGAACTTTGAATCTACCTTTGTTCCCTTTAAATGAAACTGCCTTGGCTTAAGTAGTGACACAGCTTCAGATCTACCATGCAAACGTGAGTGAGACTCACGGGTTGGTGCTGCTGAAGATGAAGAAGGCGCTTCCGTCAGGGATGGGCGGAGTCTTCTCTTTGATAGTGAGCTCAGAGAGCCTTTGGGGGCGCGGTCCAGGTGGCACTTCTGGGAGGTTGACGGTATCATTGACATTGTCACACACTGGGACAGAAACAGGGTGAGTTCAGTCAACAGCCTGATGTCGTATATAAAAAGAAGAAGATTTAGCCCTGGGCAATAATCCAAGAATAATATACTGTACTGTATATTAGTATAACTTTCCGGACCATAAATTGCTATTAAATGTCTAACTCAGTGGTGTGAAATATTTCTGTGCTTGAATAATTTTCTGACCAAAAAGAATTGTAAAATCACATTTATTAGCTTTCTTTTAGCATTTTAGCGAAAGTGAATTAAAGCTTCACTTTCTCAAGATGCTTCTTTTACCTGGAGAATCAACGGCAGGATACAACTCGACTTCTTCTGACGTGACACCTGCTGGCATCTAAACATAGTGATCAGGTTTAGAATTTTGAAAATATTGCTGAGACGAAAACACAATTGTGCACAAATAATTGATTTATGAAGAGAACCAGAGCTCCTTTGTTTTTGTTTTGTTGTTTTACCTTGGACTCTCCATCACTGGCTTCTGTTACTTCAGCTCTCTTCTTATCCAAACTAATTTCCCTGTTTGAGACAAAGAGGAAGCACCTAACAAGGCAGAAGGACAATTTCTCTGCCAAATGCAAGTGCAAGTGACAAATGTGCACAAAAACGATTAAACTGAAAGCGTGAACACGAAATATAAAGGTGTCCTCGGACGTACTTGGCGCTGTTCTTCCTCTTCTTGGCCTCCTCCTCCTCCTTCTGTGCTGTGTTGAGGCTCTCTGCGTCTGCCAGGTTGTCAACGGCGATGGCCAAGAAGACATTTAGCAGGATGTCTGATCATGTGACTCAGGGACTGAACAACACTGACGAACATGACGAGACCTAATCGTGAAAAAGACTCCGTGGACTTTGTGGATATGGTAGAACATGGACTGTTTCAATGGCAAAACACAGTCTTCCTACGTGTGAGAGAGAAGATGTGGATTTTGTTTATAATAGGTTTTTTTTTTGTGTGTTAGAGGTCAGCAGGATACAGTTTCCACAGATGAAGAGGATGATGAAGTAAATGCAGACCACCATTCCGGAGGAGGCCGGCCCACCATACGCCATGATACCATCATACATCACTGTATTCCAGTCTTCTCCTGTCAAGATCTGGCAATAGATGACATCACAATCTTATCTCCAATGAGAGAAAATAACATTTACCAGGCTTTTAACAGCACAAGTTAGAGTAGAAATATGTTTCTAAATGATTAATTTCTATTGCACTTCATGATGTGATTTCCTGAAGAATTAGAATTTAATTTGCTACATTTCTCTGACTGTTAATATGACTACATATCCACTTTAAAGGAGCAGTGTGCACACTGTTGCAGCATTTATTGGTAAAGTAATATATCCTTCACCTCAACCAATCCTTCCAAGTGTGTTGGATAACTTGTATGGGATTCATTTAGCATCAAAACTCAAAAGATGTTGTAGAAACATGGTAGTCCAGAATGGCTACCATAGAGCTGACACAGCTTCTAATATCAATATAACAACTGACACAATCAGGTTATTGTATGCATATATTTTTTTTTCTTTCTGTCAAATTAAAATAATCTCTCCTGAAATTGAAATTATACTTCTGCTGAAGCTCTCTGACTGTTAGTTCAAGCCTCTTGTTATGAGTGTATGTCATACATCCTAAATAAAATGAAAACACCAACCTGAAAAACAGTGAGCAGAGCCTGGGGGAAATTATCAAACGTGCTCCTCTTGGTCACAGTCTCATCAAAGTTGAATTTGCCCCCAAAGAGCTGCATGCCAAGCAGGGAGAAAATAATGATGAAGAGGAAGAGCAGCAGCAGCAGGGAGGCGATAGACTTCATGGAGTTGAGCAGTGAGGCCACCAGGTTACTGAGAGACGCCCAATGACTGAAGAGGAAAATAATTCAACAACTTAACAAAGGAACAAACACATGGGGAACAAATATGGAAATTGTTTCAATGGCAGGCAAAGCGTACCATAAAAACAGAAACCACATTAAATTTCACTATATCCTGCACCAGGAGTGACATCTTGGAAGTCAGGCCATCTGGTTCCGTACATGGCTCTAATTGCCCCAAGACTAAAGCCACTGGCTGTAATACTCAAAAGTCAGTCAGGACGTTCGGAATACGTTTTGTGTTGCTCACCGTGTGACTTTAAAGATTCTAAGGAGGCGAACACATCGGAAAACAGAGATGCCCAAAGGAGACATGATGGCCAGCTCCACCAGGATGGTCTCTATGATGCCTCCACACACGACAAAACAGTCAAAGCGGTTAAACAAGGAGACAAAGTAGGCCTGCAGCCCCAAACTGTACATCTTCACCAGCATCTCCATAGTGAACAGTGCCAGGAGAACTTTGTTGGCGACATCTGGAGGAGGAGAGAAAGAGTGGAGAGAAAAAAGTCATCAAACATCTCATAGGTGAACTCGTGGAAACCTAACTGTAAACCCATTTTACAACCACTGAACAGAACAGAAATAAACAAATACCCTGGACTTCGGTCAGCCAGTCTGGCTGGTTGTAATGTTCAGAGGCGATGGTTAGAGTGTTGAGGAACACCAAGATGATCACCAGCCAATAAAACGTCACTGATTTCACAGCGGCACGACACTTTCTTCGGCAAAACCGGTTCCACCGCCGCCACTGACGACTGACAGATAAGGAGTTATACAGATATACAGTCTGGATACACAGCCATGTTCAGAAAAATACACATTTAGAAAATAAATAATATTAGTAAAAGTAGTAAACACATAGTAGACCTATGTAAGTTATTATTCTGTTTTAATTTATTATTTTCACATTATGCAGTTTAACATGGTGACATAAAATGATATGGATTGGGGAAAAAAAAGCACAAAAGACAGATTTTAAGTGCAAGAGACAAACACAATGTGGTGAGACGAGGATTGAAGACAGTAATTCGTCATCATTAAAACGTGACAAACAGTGGACTGACTGTACAAAAAAAAGCATTATGGATCTGAGTGAGTCACACGTGAGGCAAAAACCAGCCATGCATGAAGAACACAAACAACAGGTAGTTTTATACCAACGTACTAACCTGCACTTTGACTTAGATATTTTTTGACTGAGGAGAATAAAAACATGAATCACCTTTTAATAAAGAGCAAAAATGTGCACTTTGGGTGTAATTTACATATGGACAAACAAAAATTGTGTCTTGGTTGTGGATTATCTGGAAAAGCTCGGCGAATATCAGTATACAATGAAATATATGAAAGTTGTACTACGTCACACTCACCACAGTGGTCCACAGCACTTTGATTTGTCTTCCTCTCCATTTTGATTCTCGGTGTTCACCGACTCTGTCTCACTAGTGGGCATGCTCGCTATGGTGACGCACACACAGACACACACACACACAAAGGAGGTTGACAAAGAAATATAGGACAAACATTCAGCATTAAGTTGCATGATGACTGATTTTTCTACTGACACACATGCATTTATGGTTTGGCTTGGTTCTAGGGGGGTGAAACTGTGTGGTTATTAAAGAAAAACGTGTTAAAATCTTAGATTGAATTAACCTCCAATGACAAAAAAAAAAAAACAAGCCAAACCACTAGGAAGAAAAACAAAAACTTCTTCTCAAAGTTTGACATTTGCTTTTTCCATAATTCCAAAAATATTTTTTGTTTTCAAAGATAGAAACACAAGGTTCCTGAATACAGGTCAGTGTGATCACAGGCTGCCAGACCTGAGTCAAATTGGATTGTGTTCATAATTATTGTCATTTAACTCATTGGTTGCCAGCCATTTTCAGTGCAGAACTGCCAAGCGTTCAGGGTTCAGCATTTTGACTGATTTTCCAAGACCCACAAAACAGTGTGTTCTATGACTATGTAAACAACGAAACTACCAAAAGAAAGAGTAGACTCTTTTCAAAATATAGATACAGTTACACTGAGGAAATATTCCAATTGTCCAAGTGGTTGTCAAATCTCTCAGAACTGAATGCGTGGTTGAAATATTTGAACAAACTGTTTGATCCAGTGTGTATGGTGCAACAGAAATGACTTACATACAGTCAGGACTACAGCATACAAAATACTGGAGATCACATATACCATACATGCATTAAATATTGTCACAAATGAAACATTTTTTTGAATGATCATGAGTAAATGAGTGAATACAGATCCGACTGTGTTGACTATAAATATACTTTAATACAGGGGTGTCAAACTCATTTTCACTGAGGGCCACATCAGCATAATGGCTACCCTCAAAGGGCCAGATGTAACTGCCATACAGAATAAATGTAACTAAATGTAACCAAATATAATAGTAAAATAAAGGTAACTACTCCATTACATATTGCTAAATAACTTTCTGTATTTATTACTTATTTCACTCGTCGCATGATGCATATACAATGATACACTGCGATCTAGTGGCAGTGCCGTCACTTTGCGGGCAACGCAATCGCCATGCATTGTGGGAAATGTAGTTTATGGTCAACGCATGCCTTAAAGCAGCATAGACCTATTTTAACACAGATTTTTAAGACCAATTAATCACTCACGGCCACATAAAATGAAGTGGCGGGCCACATCTGGCCCCCGGGCCTCGAGTTTGACACGTGCTTTGATGGCGCCATACAATGGTGAAACACTACGAGTTGCTCTCTCTCTACTGCACTGCTTAGCATTTATACAACACTGTTACTTTATAGTCTTGTTTTTGGAATGTATATTTGTTTCTTCTGCACTAAGAATGTTGTCTATATTGTCTAAATTGTAACTAACAATAATATTAGTTTTGCTTTTTATACATTACAGGCTTTGTCGAGGTGTAATATTAATGGTGTTTTACCACCTCGCTTCGCCTCTTCGTGGTTTGGTTGGTTTTCCATTACAATATAATACCTTCTCAACGTGGGCGGGGTCATAACTGCACGGCAGCATGATACTGCCGTGACTTTGTTTTACATGCGACACACAAAACTAGTGACTAGTGGCTTGTAAAGCAGTTGTTTTCAGTGTAACTGAATCATTAGAATCAGTTAATTAAAAAGATTTGAACAGTACTTCCTCCATGACTGGAGCACAGACTCCACTAAACACTAACACTAAACACACCAGCAGAGGCGCAGCTTGTGAACGGGCAAGGCAGGCAACTGCTTGGGGCCCCCGACACTCGGAGTTTTCTTACTGAAATGTGCAGTGACCAGCCACCTCCCCGTCCCCCTTAAAAAACAATGGGCGATTTGCAATGACATCTCAGTAGGAAACCTCCCTAAAGGGGCCCCACCTCACGTTGACCTGTGTGAAGTTATCGTTCTGCAAGCTGGAAAATGAAGAGGATTATTTACAGTGTAATGCATATCTTTTTTACTCAGTTTATATATGTTTTTTCAGTTATTTACAGTATTTTATTGTTCTATATATTTATATTGTTTTATAATATGGGTTCTTTACAGTGTAATGTATTTACTAAGTTTATATAGTTTTAAAAAAAAGCTATTTACAGTATTTTATTGTTCTTTACATTTATAGTCTCATACTTTTTAATAACAAGGTTTTTCCATGTTATTTCATTCATTTCGAAAAAAATATATATTTTGAACATTTTTCTTTGGTGTCAGATTATTTATAACATAATGGAGATGAACACTGGTTGGAAGGGCCCCCTAGGAATTTTTGCTTAGGGCCCCTACAGACTCTAGAATCGCCTCTGCACACCAGAGTCTTCTGTTAAATTAAGAGATTTTAGACATTTCCGGAGATTAACCCAAGTTTTCAGGATTTTTAACTTTTTTTTAAACTTTTTAACTAAAGTTTGCTTTCCACTGAATCTGTTGTGCAGAATAAAAGTGTTGATTCCCTCCACTAGCAGCTGAGTGAGAACAATGCAACATCATGAGATTAATTTTCTTATGAGTTGGATGGCAAGGATGTGCAAGTCCAAGAGCACAAACAAAAGCATCAGCAAAGCACATGCGGAGACACCATCCAAGACAAAGATGTCTTCAAACATGTGCAAGAAAACACACCCAGGCCCTCAAGCACACTCACACACATTTACCCTGTGTCTCTGTGGACTGAGTGAACCAGCCAAACTTTCCTTTCTTCTTCTCAGTGAGGTCAGCCAGCGTGACCCCTTGGTGTTACCAACATGCAGTTCACACAGCCAGACAGCAGAGGAAGCAGTGAGTCAATACACAGTATAACAAGAGAAAAAGAGAGGAATGTACAACAAGACACAGCTGCACTATGAACTACTGACACAGTTACCATGTCCAGCAGAGTTATTAAACACGTGTGCAAGACAGTCACGTTATCTTTCTGTGAGTGACTGCTTGCTCGTCTCGCTTCAGTAAAATTCACCTGCTGTTTGTTTCAAGCGTAACATAAAAGGAGAAAGACGTGTTAAATAGGCCTTGAGACATTAAACATTAGCTTTATAGCATTCACAGTAATGTTTACATTCAAAACAAAGTCAGTCGGTCAAGAAAAATGGAATTTGTACATTTATATTTACATGCTTACATGAGAACTGACATTTTAGACCAGACACAAGAGAGGTTTGCTATTACACTATGGCGTATTAGATAACAGTTTTACAGGATGTCTACCAGGCCCATATACTGTATAATAGCTTACCTCAGACACAGCAGTATTGTTTTTATGTCAGAAGACACAACTATGTAATAAAAAAAAAGTGCAGCAGGAAAATTAAGGTAGATTTAAAACAGTGCCATTAACACACTGTGTACAAGGGTGTCCTGTACAAATGTCTGTGTTGCTCAGACAATATTGACTTTGGGTCTCTGATTTCTGGACAGAGTAACTTCACCGGCAGAGAAGAGAACAACTGTTGGTGACAAGAGAAAATACAAGCAAACAAGATGGAGGAGGGGGGTGGGAAACAATGTTAGCAGCAGTCTACAGACTTTTATACAAGGCACACAGATACTGCAGGAATCAAGGGAAGAAAGTTAGACTGGTGTCCTGGGTGTGTCGTCAAAAGCACAAATCAAAAGCAGGGCAGAAGTGATACAAACTGAGGTGCATACACACCGACTGACCACACTGAGGTGCTGTGTTTTGAGGAGACACAAGACTCCCATCAAACATCACTGCCAAATTCACACATGCAGTAAAATGCAGTAGAGGACTTTCAAGTGATTGGCATCCATGTTTCTTATCCAGGATATCAACATTATTTGTCCAGATTTTTATCGGCTGCTTCTTACAGCTCAATAAACTACCCTCTGGAAAGGGCGACCAGAACAAGTATGGCGGACAACTCGAGTGTCTTTAAGAGGTTTTATTCTAAACACAACTCAATACACTACTTAATAGGTTGTAAACCGGCAAAGCATACAGGTTCTGATGATCAGTTACAGATGAAAACACACGAATAAGGGGTTGGTTATATATGAGAAGCGCCTTGGATGTTAAGGCTTTGATTGCGATTGCTTTGATGACAATCCCACTCTGATTCCGTACAGAATGTGCTGAATAACTGCTAGAAAGTTCTACACCTCCCACTTGGCTTCCTGGTTCTTGAACCCAAGTAAGCCACAACAACAATCCAAACAGTTTTAGAGATTACAGATTACAGTTAATCCATCAATGATAATAATTAAGACTTAAGCAGATGTAACATTTACCTAAAGCACATAAAGTCACGTCCTTAAACAGGAACGCGCTACCTACGTCAACGCATTACACATTTCACACGATGTGCTTAATTAAAGGTTTGTTCCCTAAACAAAGTACATTGATTACATGTCAATCAGTCCAGAATGAATAAGTGTCCTCACGGTATCCTGGGGGGGGGGGGGGGGGTCTTGATCCTTAACCGAAACACCCCACGGACAGTAGGAGGGGGGGTCTTGATCCACAACCGAAACACTCCACCGATTGGTGGAGGGGTAGGTCGGGTATTCTGCAGCGATGGTTTACTCCTGCTCCTCCACTGGTAGTAGGACTACCGGCGGCCTGACATCCCTGTGGAGGATGGCAAAGGGGCAACTTTCCACCCCCTGGTCTCTCTCGCAATGCCCGCCAGAGACTGGACAACTTTAGCAAGTTCTTACTTTCGAGTCTCGTACCACGCCTTTTGCTTCGGGATATACTTCTACGACTCGCTCTAGCCTGAATTGGTCCCTCAATGCGTTCTGGTCGGCCAACCACACCAAGCCTCCAATTGCCATTTCTAGTAAGTGTATGCCACTTCCGCCGGGCGAAAAGGCTCGGGCCCTCCGGTTGGTTCCACCGTTTCCAGAACTCATTGACTTCAATTTGAATTGCTCTCAGTCTCAAGACGGGGTAGGTTGGATATTTAGATCCTTGAGTGTCCCCGCTGGGCCCAACACGACCTAGCAGAAGCGTGCTGGGAGTGATAACTCCTACCGACTCATCTCGTACCTGGGCCCTGGCACCGATAGGCCTCTTGTTGGGTAGACTGGCTGCTATGTAGGGAAGGGCTTGGAACTCTGGCGTTGTCAGGTCGCCCTCCTCACCAATGTTACTCAGTGCTCTTTTGAGCGCGCGGACTGCTGCTGTATAGATTCTGTTGCACTCAGATGAAAACATGCACTTCACACACACACGCAGTTCATGCAGCTACTCTTTTAAGGACTATACACTGACTTCTATTCATTTGGATAACCAAGACAAAGTATATGTGCCATATGTAAGAATGTGGCCAAAAACAGTTACTACACTCAAATTCAAAATACAGAGGTCTTTTAGGTTTTGTTTTCTCCACCATTGTAGCTCAGACGTAACTGGTAACCTGTGGTTGCTCGGCAGCTGAGACTCTACTGACTGCAATGATGGTCGACGGCAGTAGGTGGCGCCACATGCCGAAACATGATTTCAAAACATAAACATGATTTGCGGTCCGCAAAATATGTTTTTTAATGCAAATATTTTGGCTGTACTGTTGTTGTTGGTGAGTTCAGTATGTGATATGAATATTATTCCTGGGTCTCTGTGACATATTGGGAGGATTTTATGGCCATTTGCTTTAGATTTATTACATAATGCACCTTTAACCTTAACCGTAACCATATAATGCCTAACTCTAACCTGTACCGCAATAATTCAAATCTTAGCCGTGAAATTAACCAATTCCTCAGAATTGAGGTTCTGCCTCATAAGGACCAGTTTATAGTCTCCATGAGGACCTACTGGTCCTGACAGAGTCAGTGTTTATGCCAGAAAATCCACACACACACGTTTGCACAGTATTCATAGTGACGACATAATGCATTCCCTAGCCTTGCTCTTACCCTAACCCGAACCTAAACTCAATTCTAACTCTAACCCTAAAACCAGGTCTTAACCCTGAAAAAGGCCTTGAAAGATGTGAGGACCAGCCAAAAATGTCCTCACTTTCCCAAAATGTCCTCACTCTGTATGGTTAATACGAATGTCGGTCCTCACAAAGCAAGAAATACAAGAACACACATGCATGCCTGCACATAAACATGCATGCACACACACAGTGACCATCTTTTTGTGATATCGCTTGTCAAGTATGTATCAGCTGAAACCAAGGCTAAACACACACAAACATATCAAAGAAAGAGAATAGCCATGACAAAAAAAAATATGTGTGTAAAATATTGTTTTTGTCTAGTTCTGTGAAAATTTGTTTCATTTTGTCATTCAAAAGTGATTTTGAAATAAATATCCCACTTGGGTTCACCTTTAAATTAAAATGACCTGTGGTACCAACCTGTACAAGAAAAAAGCTTAAAGAAAGAAACATTTTACTGTATGTGTCTTTATTAGGTGAAACTATTCACTATATCATAGGTGAATGTTTATCAACAATATATGAATGTTTGTAATGTGTTATAAGGATATAAACTCCTTGTGTGACTGAATACAATCAGTAAACAACATATATATATTATTGTGCTTTTTGTAAAAAAAAAAAAGAGGACAGGCAAAGCTTTAAGGTTGAGGCTCAGCATCTCAGTTCTGTTTGTATTCTTCATTTTCCTCTTTTAGACAAATATACAATAGCACAAAATGCATTAAATCCAGGAAACTTACGGTTCCGCTTGCCCTCCTCGTCTCCTTCCTCCTCATTCTCGGGGTCAATGTCCTCAGCCTGGGTGATCCAGTCCAGGTAGCCCTTCAGATCTTCTTCCAGCTGTTGCTTCTCACGTAGCTTTTGAAAATCTCCCCGAGCCTTGGCCTTTTCTCGCTCTTTGGAGAACTCTCTGGTCATGGCAGAGCACAGTGACAGTCAAGTACTGCAACAGTGTACAGGATCCGAGCAGACAGAACAAGCCCCCCAGCAAACAAAATATCCATCCACAAATGTTAATCATGTCAAGGTTCACAAAACTCAAGAATTATCACTTATAATGAAAAATGTTAGACAATATTCTGAGTGAGTAATAAACTGGTGTTGGCAGGCATAAATGTCGAGAAACACCGCACAGCACAACACCAAAAAAAACACACAAAGGAGGCACTCAAACCTACCCGCTCAACACACCCAGGACCAAGTTGAGGACAAAGAAGGATCCAAAGATGACCAAACTGACAAAGTAAACCCAAGGCAGCTCAAAGCCCATCGCATCATTCATCTACATGGAAACACAACCAGCATAATCAGTGATTACATTACACACATTACATAAGTGTTCCAGTACAAACTCTACGTGTATGATCTACAGTACAGTAAGTTCCAATCTTTTTTTTTGTGTGTTGTACTCTGTCTGGTTCTGCTGTATATTTTCCCCCTGTAGGTCTTCATTGTGCTGAATTTTTATTTTTACTCAGTAACGGATAGGATTTATAAAGTAACTCAGTACAATACTTGAGTCAATTTATACTCAAGTAAAATACAAAATCCTGATTTTAAATTGTACTTAAAAAATACAAAATACACAAAAAAAATATTAAATACAGTTACTTGAGTAAATGTATTTTGTTACTGTCCACCACTGTATATATATACTATATATATAGTATATAAATTCGCTCAAAGCCATTCTTCAAGAGGGGTAAGAATTGTGGCCACTGTGGCCACTGGAGGGCAGCATGTGAGATATAAATGACAGAGATGAAGTACTACATGAAGAGATTATCTTTAACTAATGTGGCAAATAACTATGCTGCAGAGAGCGTGTGTGACTTTGAATAGATCTCTTTGGTAATGAAGACACAAAGAGTTAATATGTTCTACATTTATATCCACACAGCTGGGTGGATATAAATCGATCCAGCCATCTAATTTCTCCAGGAATGTTCCGTTTGTTTATTTATTTATTTAATTATTTAATTATTTATTGTAGGCCTCCGTTTATCTACCACTTTTCCCTCTTTTAGGTTTTTAAGTCTTCTTCTTTCGCCACTTTAACAACACTATGATCACTGAATTGCCATGGTAACGCATACATGCCTTAGAAAAGTAGAGAGTGTGTGGGGGGAGAGGGAACAAGGACAAATGCAAAAGAGAAGGAAGGAGAGACATTCGCTCATTCAGAGATGTCTGTCGACAAAATCAAATAAAATTGTGATTGTGAGTTTAGCTCCACTGCCTTTAAAGTGCTTTTTATTCATAAAAATCACCGCCTGGTTTTTGAAAATGAGGCACTGAGGGTTTTGAAGTGAGGGCAGTGGTTCAGGCTTGGCTAAATGATGAAAGTAATAATAATAATAATGTTTAGTTTGAATTAATGGCAGAGAGAGAGAAACAGAATGTCATATCGCATGTTATACATGAATGACATTATGTTTCTTGTAGCCTACAGGTTTTCAGTAAATGTACATTCTAATTCTTTTCAGACATCAGTATTATATTGTGTCGTGTATGGAACATATTCATTTTGTACGCCATCTTATTGTTTTTTTTTTTGTGGATGTTTATCTGTAATCTAAAAAATACCTCAGAGAAAATAACACTGTATTTTAAAAATACAAGTGTACACATTATGTAGCTTAACATTCTAAAAACGTGGTGCCGGGTTTGGGCTCGATCAGTGCGATTTTGATGCAGACAGGCAGATTACCCAGTAGAGAACGTCAGTCCAGCCCTCCATGGTGATGCACTGGAACACAGTGAGCATGGCAAACAGAAAATTGTCAAAGTTGGTGATGCCATTGTTGGGGCCTTGCCATCCCTCTCTGCAGTCTGTGCCATTGAGCAGACAATGGCGACCGTGTCCTGATACAGCACATGGTTTGGGCTCTTCTTCTGCAAGGGCACCTGAGAGGCACAGAGACAAATTAATGTATTATTCAAATGGCTGCATTTTCTTTTTCATTATTATTTGCTCTTGTCGTCTCCACAAGCACACAACTTGTTCTTTAGTTTTGCAAATGACTACATTTCCACACGCATTCTTCACCCACTTACATCTCATACTGTGAAGATTGTTTTTTATAAAAGTACTTGATTGACTTAGAGTGCTGTGTATAGTCAATATATGTCCAGTTCTTTTAAAAATGTCCACCCCTGTATATTTGTACTTATCGGACAAAATGTTCTGTCTACAGTTAAAATCTTTCCCCAACTCTCTTCAGAGACTCTATCACCCAGTTTAGGTCTTTGTCCGGGGCTGTGTGTGTGTCTACTGTACTGATGCCTCTGCTTTGCAATTCATTAAATCTAACCTCAAAACCCTTCATGATTTCATTTTACTATACCAAGGTTCAGCCTTGAAAAGTGAATATTTTGTTATACTGTGAATTCTAGTGTAGAATTCATAATACATCTGTTGTAACCATGTTGCTTCTCTTGTCTCACACGTTTCTTACTTCTGCTGATACAGAAAGAGCTTTCATTTCACTTTGTCTTGACATGACAAAGACGTAATTCTACAGTGTCTCTCCATATACAGATCACAGCAAGAATGAGGAGAAGAGACTATATTTAAAGTAAAGTACAAGAGGGAAAACTGCTGTCATATTATAGCGTGACTGTCCAACTTTCCTTGACTCCTTGGGTCATTTTGCTGTGATGTTAGAAGCAACGCTGGGGTAAAGGTCAAACATGTTTACATAATAGCCAGATATTAGTCATTTAATCACTGAGTTTAAATCACCATCTGTTGGTCTGTGCTGTTTTCAGCAGCTTGTCACCATTCACACGCATGTGTCCATTCATTCTCAGAGATTTAATCCTAAAACTGTGATGTAGCACATTATCTGCTGTATGTTAGCTGTGGGTCCCTCTCAATGAAAGTACAGTATAATTACCTGTTTGTTTCACATAGCAGGTGGCATGCATTTTGCCAATGAAGAGTTCCAGGCCAATGATGGCGTAGATGATGATGACGAAGAGGACGAGCAGAGCGATGTGAAGCAGGGGAACCATGGCTTTAATAATGGAGTTTAAAACCACCTGTAAACCTGCAAACACACACAGTGTATTGACGAGTATGAGTGTCCAATGTTTTGCTTTGTCACAGACGAATGATGAACAATCACAGTCACATTAAAACAGGACATCATAATTTACTACTGCCCCATTGTGATGTCTGTTATAATCACTCAATTGTTCCTCAATCACAATTTTATCTACTCACACAATCAGAAATCAAAAAGTATGAGACTGTGCCTAAAAAGGTACAAACGCTTTGTCGCTGCAGTTGTACCCTATCAGGGTACAAGCACTGTACCTTTAAAATGACTACCTGCTTGTTTATACCTCTAAAGAAACATTTCTGCACCCCAGTGACAAACATTTACCTGTACACACTGAGAAAGGTACAGCACTTGTACCCTGATAGGGTAAAACTGGAGCGACAGCAAAAGGTACCGTCTCGTACTTTGATTTCTTAGTGTGAGTCGTTGCTATGGCAACACGCACACGCACACACAGGTCAACTTCAGGTACAGCCAGATGTGAAGTGAAACAGAAGCAGTGCATGAAGCAGCACCTCCTGGATAATAAAGGGAGTGATTGGAACAGTGAGGTACACCATAGATGCTTTAGGACGGGGGGGGATCCATATTTGTGTCAATATATATACACATGGATATAACAGTGACAGAGTATAAGAAATGTTGAAAGTTTTATATCAGGAATCTCTTCTTGTTGCGGTTGGCAAAACATGAGTTACATGAGAGAAAGAAATGACCGACTCACTGATAAAGGAGACATTTTGGCTTGTAACTATTGACAATGTCTACATCATGAAGTCATATCTTCATTATCTAACCACCTTATTCCTGGACACACTGCTGGAGAAGTGATTACGGGTGGAGCCGTAAACAGTTCTTTCCAGTGGCAAAACATGGAGGCGGCGGCGGCAGCGTGGCTACAGGATCACACTGTTCCTGTAATGCAGGAGCATCCTGCAGTTTGTATAACAGCTGATTTTGAAACTAAAACCCAGGCTTAGTTATGTGGGACACTAAGGCTCTCTCTTGGCTATTTGTCTGCCTTTAAATAGAGTAAATAAAGTGGCTAAATATGCCAGTGTACATGTGATGAAGGCAAATCTTCAGGCCATTTTCCTGAATGAATTTACTTTTGCCACTAAACGAATGCTTACTTTAGTGGAAATAAACAACTAGCCATGTGTACATGTGTGTTCAACTGCTTCCTTTAGCTTAATTGCTCCTGTTAGGGATTACAATTTTCTAATTTTCTAATTGAATTCAAGCGCTACAACTTATACTGTAACCAGTGAATCAGCATAATTTCAAGAACGAGTGTGCAGAGCTTTAAAGTATCAAATAAGGTACAGAAGAACAAATTTGGAAATTTAACTTGAGTTACTTGAGTGTTAAATGAAAAACAGCTTCATGTTTTACTCACTGGGAACTCCAGAAACAAGGCGAAGGGGTCGTAGGACTCGAAAGGCTCGTAGGGCCTTGACATCAAACCCCCCCGGTTTGCCACCAGACTGTCCACCAGAGTCAGCATCTTTGGTTATCATCTCCAGAACAACACTGAACAACCTGGAGAAGAAAAGGCGTATTGGGAGGTGAGATGGAGGAAATTTTGGAGTGGGAGGCAGAAGGGAAAAAAAAAAAAACAGAGAAAAGAGAGCAGAGATGGAAATGCCATCAAAACACAAAGAGCAAAGCCACATGTCTGCTATGTACTTGTCTCTGTGTACATGCTCCTGTGTGTGTAGTTATATAATATATTATATGGTTTAAGTATGTTTGTATTTTATGTCTGTGCATATTTGCCTTTATCTTTCACAACTCGTCACAATTTATGTCCCACAGGAGCCAGGTGGTCAACTGATAAACCTACTAAACAAGGCTTGTGTGTGCGTGTGCGCTTGACTCAATGTCGAGGCTGCAACTCGATGTGTGTCTATGTAAGGAAGCGGCAGTGTAAGCAAGTATGTGTATGTATGGTTTAAGCATAATTGAGCTAAAGGGATATTATTGTTTGTCTGGGTATTTAGTTACATCTTTAATATTGTGCGTTTGGTCATACCGTGTTTATTTATCTACATATGAACTCACCCAACAATGACAATGACAAAGTCCAGCAGGTTCCAACCATTTCTAACGTAGGAGTTTTGGTGCATGACCAGGCCGTAGGCAATAATCTTCAGAAATGTCTCTACAGTGAAAATGATGAGGAAGGCATATTCTACCGTTTCCTGTGTGATGGAGAGAGCAAGAAACAAAACGTTTAGTCATGAAGTTTACAAGAAACAACATACAGACAATCAAAGGTTTAGTGTGTAACTTTGCAAGGGGTTTATTGGCACACATTTAATATATTCCCCAGAGGTGTGCCCATATAATTGTATAATCACTTTCATGGTTTTCATAGCCTCAGAATAAGTATTTTATATGTACATACAGAGGCATGTTAATTAATTCTTTATTTTTTGAAAGAAGTGCCACGGTTCAATTAAAAGGCTGCAGGGGTAAAAACCCATCAAGCAACAGCACAAAGAAACACTGGCTGTCAAGAGAGAGATGTGGCAAAAACATCTGTGTCTGTATATTCAGATGATAAAATCATAAACACAGCACAGCAAGGGATACTTTGTTTAATTCAGTATACGGAAGGAATAAAAGAACAATGAAGAGTGAGGGTGAAATAAACAAACATACAAAGTCTTCAGAATAGAATTCAAGGAAAAGGCATCACATTATCGTCTGTATCGCCTTTTGACAGATGACCTCCTGGGAAAGTGGTGCAGAAACACCAAAGATATGTGCATTTTCAGCCATACTGTATGTCCTGTTGCATCAACAGCATGTTTCCATAGCAACAATGTGTTACCATGTGATGAACACAAGTATTTGAATTAGGACATCTACACACACGTCTATTTATTGTAAAATGTGAAAACCAATTGTCTCACTGTCTCACCTCCAGTTTCTTTCTCTATCTCACAAAAATCTTTCACTCTCCTACATATCTCAATTCTCTCTGTCTCTCCCACACACAAACAATCACTCTCGCTCTCTACCTCCCTGCCTCTCTCGCTCTATCTTTCTATGGCTCCCTCAATGTGAAAGGTTAGTGAGTTGGCAGGTTTTAAGGCCCATTAACTAAAGCTCTTTTCGTGTTGATTCAAAGGACATAAACACACAAAGCACACACGGACAGCGTGCGCAAAGATTCCGAGTCACGCAGACACGTTCGTGCTCACAGAGAGACACTGGAGACAACACTGCTCGCTCAGACTTCACACCTACACACATGGACAGAGAGACCTACAGCAGTACACACTCCCAAGCCAACCAGACATACAGTTTGACAAAGGGATCATAGAAGCCTCTGGATATGGTGAAGAATAACTGTGTGTGTGTAAATTATTTTTAAAGATGAACTGTTGCTCAAGACTCTCTTCTTTAAATTGTGTAATGTGCTTTGTTTTAGGGCAGCCACTGCCTTTTATTAAAGTCACCTCTTTCTTCAGAAAGATGTTTTGCATACTTTTACCTCACTTGGATGTAAAAGTAAATGTTTGAAGGCAGTCATGACATTATCTTTTTATGACAAACAAACAAACCCCTTTAGTGTTGTGGTAATGTTGTGTGAGCCTATAGTTTTACCACAAAACAAAAATAATATGACAAAAGATGAATTGGATAACCTGATTTCCCTTTCACTGAGACATTGTTCTGCACTGATATAAAATCGACTCAGTTCTTATTAAATGGACCAAAAACATGGAGAATCACTGCCATGCTCTATTGATGCCATAGAACGGTCCAGATGCTTCCACTCATGTAAATATTGATTTTCCTGCAATGGATATATGTCTTTGTGTTCCTAATTGTTAACAGGTGTAAGCTGAGCTGTGTGCCATTACAGTAGCTGTGTGATGACCTGTTAAGGTCAACAAGCGCCATGACTCAGAGCTGTTTCACACTGATAAGGGCCTTTGAAGCATGCATGAACACACCTGCCTCCATCCAATTTAAAATTCTTGCTCCCTCCTACTGTTGTTTGCATAGGTCTGAAATGTCCGCCCTTCTGCTTGAACAGATGACAGCGCGTGTTATCCGGGTGTGTGTATCTTTCAATGCGAGTCTAAATCAGCCGCATTCAGGTTGTGATGCGGGAGTAAGGCTGTGCCTAAAGAATAAAGATTACTGCAGGATAATGGTGACAACAAACGGAGTGGTCACGTGACGGTAAATAGCACACAAATGCATGCATGCATGAACTAGAAAGAACAATCAGAGACTCCAAACCTCCGCCCGTGGCCACCTGGTTCGCACAGAATGAATACACTTGCTCATCTTTCAAAGGTAAACAGTTGTTTAGAATATCCTGACCACCACCAAAATCTGATAATTTCTTCCTTGCACCATAACCAAAATATTAAATTGAATCCATCCTTTACTTTTTGAACAAGGCAATCCGATGCAGACCTCTGTTGGTCATGGCGAGTGCAAGTGCAGGTGTGGAAGCACAAACAAACAAACAGAGCCACCAAAAACAATACTTCACTCCCGCTCCGTGGTGTGAAGTGATTATGAACAAATCATAGACACCCAAGTGGAGGAGTAAGCAAGGACACAAACACTTGTTGGTTAGTAGTGTGTTGGTCTTTCAAAAGTGAGGACCACACGCCAAATGTGTGTGTAAACTTTATGACTTGCGTATGGGAGGCCGTTTGCGTCTTGCACTCACATGTTACATGTCAATGAGGCAATTGGACTTTTAAATACAATTTTAACCTCTTCCGATGTGACAACCACAATGTCGGAAATTTCAAAGAGTAATCAACAGCCCCCACGTAAGCGCGGTCGATGAGGAAATGCGGCAGATCTTCAGACCAGGAGCAACAGGTGTATCAGGCCGGAGTGGATCCTCTCAAGCCCATCATGTTGTTGCATCCATAATAGCGTGTAAGAGAGTATGATAGTAAGTGCGCGTGACTATAGTAGTGTTTGTGAGAGAGTATGATAGTAAGTGTGCGTGACTATAGTAGTGTTTGTAAGAAAGTATTATAATAAATGTGCGTGACTATAGTAATATGTGTGCGTGACTAGTACTGTTTGTGAGAGAGTATGATGTAGCATGTGACCGCTAGACTGAATTTTTTCTCAAACGGCCTCTCATACTGGCGGGTGAAACTGTCAATCAACTGTTGTGTTGTTTTTTAACTTATGAGAGTAACTCATTGGTCTCGATCAACTCACTTTTCAAGGCCAAAATGTGGCGGCATATTGCTGACGTGAAGAAGCCGGTTGTAACAACGGACCAACAAAAGGAGACATGTAAAAGTAAAAGAAGACATTTTAACACACAGTGGTCAGTTGGCGCAGATGACGAGATTTGTGACTTTCGCTTGTTTGTGGCGTTAGTACAGGAGAAATGTGCTGTCGTGACCGTCGTACGCATGGCTCAGAAAAAGCGAAGTCAAATCCATTTGTAATCAGGACAAAAAACTTAAAGTGAGAGGCAATTAGGGACCACGAGCCCTCAAAAAGCCGTCTTTATTTAAGGCACAAAACAATTTGGCTGGTAAAAAGCCACTGTGGCAGGTGGACGCGAGTACTATTAAAAATAGACAATCATTTTTAATTAGTGGACCCCACACCTCCTAAGGGCCTGAGTCACATATTCACCAGCAGATGTCAGTTTTCAGAGGACAGGCACATGCATGTATATATATATATATATATATATATATACATATATACTGTATATATATATATACTGTATATATATATATATATATACATATATATATATATATATATATATATATATACTGTATATATATATATATATATACATATATATATATATATATATATATATATATATGTATATATATATATATATATACATATATATATATATATATATATATATATATGTATATATATATATATATATATATATATATATATATATATATATATATATATATATATATATATATATATATATATATATACATATATATATACATATATATGTATATATATACATATATATATACACACATATATATATACATATATACATATACACACAGTATATTTATACTGTTTCGCAGTAGAAGCTTAGCAGGTACATGCTTATTTCCAAAACAGCAACTCTACATGAGCATAACACAATGCTACACAAGTTTCTCTCACACAAACACACACACACACACAGAGAGAGAGAGAGAGAGAGAGAGAGAGAGAGAGAGAGAGAGAGAGAGAGAGAGAGAGAGAGAGAGAGAGAGAGAGAGAGAGAGAGAGAGAGAGAGAGAACAAAGATATTAGAATTTATTTCCGAGGTGATTCAGTAAGTTATGTGTTGTATATATATCTTTTAATGTAGCATTACTTGTCCAGATTGCATTCTGGAAACTTGGAGCTGCATGGTTCAGGAACAGCAGCAGCTGCGATTGAACATGCAGGCACTAATAAAAAAATTTAAAAAAGAAACCACTAAGTACAACTATCCTTCTTGAGTAAAAAAAAAAAATAGTGTGTGGTAATCCACTGAAGATTGTGGAACATTTTTTTTAATAAACAAAGAACAACACAGACTCAAGCATTCAAGGCAGGGAGAAGGAAAGGCAGCTTAATTGATTTAAGTGCATCCTGTAAGCTCCCAAATGGCGTCCAAACTTTTGCAGCTGGAGCTGAAGCCAAGAGAGCTCGCTTTGTCTCATGCAGAGGACGAACAAAATGTCCTAGACAATGTTTTGTTCTGGCAGACTGTGATGTGTGTTTTCAGTAGAGAACTATCTGCACAGTTTAAATAGCTTAGATTTGTGCTTAACCCTTAGAACACAGAGCGTTTTGGCTACTTTTTCCCATTACTATGTTTAAACGTACAGAAGCTATATATAGTGTCTTATGTCCTTTTTTTCAGCACATCCTCTGCAATCTGATAAAACATTTCTTTCATTTTCACCAACTATATAAACACATCTGAGCAAAAAAACACTCACAAGGTTCAGATTTAAATTGGTGAAATTTGGAAATCACAGTTCAAAGTTCACTTGGCTTGTTTTATGAACAAAAGTGCTAAATGAACAGACAAGTTGAAATGAAAGTTTTAGAGTGGGCACAGCGCGACAGAGATGAAAATGAAATGACTGAAACTGCCAGAGAGAGAAGTAAAGAGATCCAAGGACAGGAGAGTGAAAGAAAACACAGAAGTGAGACAAACAAGGAAGGACAACAAGTGTCAATCTGTTTGTGAGCACTCAATAAAAAACACAGAATCCATCCAGAATCTTGAGTCACGTTTTAGGCCAAATTAATTAAAAAAAAAAAAAAAATCAGTATTGATATTATAAATTAGAGGCTTCACAAAGGTAATAATGAATAATGAATAAATCAGATTGAATTACATTGTAGTTTTTATGTGAGGCTGCTTTATTGTACACTGTGTCCTCACACTCTTATGGTAAGAACTCACTGGTTTGTTCCCCAGTAAGCAAAACTGGTCTCAGGACTGGAGAGTTGGCTGTACTCTGTAAGTGCCACATTATGGTGTGTGAATCTTTGCAGTTATATTAACAAGTTCAATTTTTCTGCACTGTCCCACTTCACATGACCGCCTAATTAATTTTCTGAATGTGACTTTAAACACATGACTTAGACGGTTTGTGTCCCTTTGAAACCACTCACTCAATCATAGAAACACAATGTTTTAAACTTAAATAAATAGATAAATAAAAGGAATGTTTTAAGATTAAACTATCATTTTTGGAACATTCAGTACAGGTTTTGCAATGTTTTAAACAGCTGATTTACACGTTATGATGCAATGTGTTTGGAGACACCTACACAAGACGTATCTCATTGCACCCATGTGATTCATATAAGGCTTCTCTATGTCAGATGTAATATACAGGAGCTGTAGTGGTGTGTGTGGGTGTGTGTATGTGTAAAGGTATATTGTCTGTGTCTGTCACTGGCACAAAGTATTTTTTTTTAAGTATTTTATTTATTTATTTTTTAAGTTTTTAAAGTAATTTTATTCTGCAGACTGCAATAAAATGATCTGTGGTGTTTCATGAGCTTCAGAGACTGAAGCCTTTAAGGCAGAGGCTCCTCCCCCTCACAGGTAAAATAAATATCTCGGTAGAGATTTCCACTGCTGTCATCTTCACACAGCTCTCTGGCACAAACACACAAAAGTGCAAACAAAAAGTAATAAAAAATAGCCACATAAGCTGTTGATGCTGAGAGCTTTAGAATTTTTTTTAGCTTTAGGGCATGTATTTTGGTTATGCTGCCGGTAGTAGGTTCAGATTTTACAGGCACATATGAATGTGGTAATAATATACATATTTCATATATATGCTCATTCTGGAAGCAAATAAGTATTTTTCCTGAATTGTTGAAATGTGCTTTTAAAGTCAAATATCATTATAGACAGATTTTTGGGTTAAGTTAATTTTTTATTTTTTAAAGGGAATGGATCAACATTTGGAACTAAAAACCTTTAATACAATCCTCACCTCTGCAAACATCAAGCAGCTGATGCTGTGTCTCAGTTTGTGTACTTCAATATACATACTTGTCATTTTAGGCAAGCAAGTTAACACGCAGAGGACACATCAGTCAGGCCCTAACCCTAAACCCAGTGGCACAATCATTTTAATGTGGCATGACAGGGACACAAATACAAAAGAGTAAATATCTCCATTTTAAAGCTCCAGTCTATTTCTCCCTATTGACTTCTGAGTATAATGATAATAGATGATGCATTTTTCTCTCCTGTCGTTCCCCTCGCGCACACACACACACACACACACACACACACACACACACACACACACACAGTCCACAGGAAATGGAGCCGTGTGCTTTACAAGTCGTGATACATTTTTCTACAGTACTTCATTAAGTTATGTGTTGTTTATCTTTTTTCTGTGTTTTTTTTTTACCATAGCGTTATTTGTCCAGACTGGATGCAGTCTGGACAACTGTGTGGAGCTGTGAGGTGGCAGATCTGCACACGCAGGCACATAGTGAGGCAGTTCTTAGGGGAGCACTGTTGGCACAGCATGCATTTGCAAGATTAGATGATCACATTCATAAGAAACTAAAAAAAAAAAAATGATGTTCATAATAAACGTAAGATTCCAAAGTCCTACTGAATGTCCAGGTTTATTTTTAGCAGGGTGACTCTGTCTTGCTTCACTTGTGCTGCGCTTCTTTCGCCTCACCTGCTCTGTCATGATTATAAATTTGTCCCTCTGTGTGCGGCATGGGACAAGAAATAAAAAACAAAACTGCTATACAGAGTGATATTAATCAGCATTGTGTAAGCGCATTGGACATTCTTTAAAACACACTAAAACTAAAAAAGTTCAAAATCTTCTGATGCTGAAGATAATTTGGCAGAGGTTTCTCATCATCTGGGAGAATCACAGATACACACACACACCCCCAGAGGGTTAAAAACAGGTTTACTCTATGTCACTACCCTCAGTGATGATAACACAAGCTGACGTTAGCCCCAATGCAATGTGGCTCAGATCAGTGTGTTTGTTCAGTCAAATCATTCTCCCACACAACAGGTACTCATCACCATCCCATAATGCTCTGTCTGACTGAAAGCTGTGATGATGCAGCCTGAGTCACATGATGTAAACAGGAAGTTATTAACATATTTGCCCTGAATTGGGTATTTTATTTAACAATTGACTTAAAACAAAACCTACTCATAAAGGCTGTATATACACACTATTGTTATACTGTATTCTACTGTACTCCTTATACTGATTCATGGTATATAATATAATCATAATGTTTTTACCTGCCTCACTAAAGAACACCTGGAGCCATGCTGTGCTCATTCCCTCTCTTGTAAAGTCAAGCAGTTGTAATTATTACCTCATGTAGATATTTGCCATGGCTTCATGAGTAGGGCTGCAGCGATTATTTGATAAATAAGTGATTACAAAAGTAATCGTCAACTATTTTGATACTCGCTTAATCAATTGTGGAGTGTTTCTTTCAACGATTTAAACAAGCTTTCTGATTTTCTCAGCTTCTTAACAAATAAATCATTAAAAGTGAATCATTTTGGTTTGTGGACAAAACAAGACATTCGAGAACATCATCATTTCCAGGTTTGATCAACATGTTTCAACATTTTCTGACATTTTATTACGTTTACTCAATGAATGGAGAAAATAATTGAGCGATTAGTCGATTATGAAAATAAGCCTTAGGTCATATTTTAGAGAAAACAAAGTTTATAATTTTTGCTACCGATCAACTCTCCTGCACTGTTGTGCATGTGTGTGTGTGTGTGTGTGTATGATGAATCAGCAGCCAGGCGGTCAGAAGCAGGCCAATCAGCTCCTATTAGCTTGTGTCCCCACTGGACTTAATGAGATTAATGAGAGCCTGAAAGGTGGAGGATGTGCCGCTGGCTGCTTTAGAACATGAGCACAGGCTGAACAAAGGAGCCACTGATGTCACCACAACCTTGTCGTGTCAATGAGTGATGCTAAAGCCCTTTGATCACCCATTTAAATGTATATTATATTAAAAAAAAGAAAACACAGGACTATTGTCACATGCATACAGAGTGCACCCTTTTTAATGAGAGGTTGATTATGTGTTGCACAACTGTCCATCTCTCTCTACATATTATACTCATTATATTCAAAATCTGAAGTTTTTATTGTATGGATGCTTCAGTAGATCTGTCTTTACCTGCAGGAGCATTTTGCACATTTACAAACACAAACAACTGAAATATAGTATATGTAAGTGTACATACTGTATACATTAAGTAATAGGGGAGGATACATTAACCATTTAGGTTATATAACTATTCAAAAACCTTCTGTGGGGGGTTTACATATATTCAATCCTCTGTCCTGACCTCTCTGATAAAAGTGAAATGTTTGTGTTGACGTTGAACCTACATCTAAACTTGAGAAAAGTTGCTATTATAAAGGAATTAAGGGAGGAGGAAAGGAAGCATGTTGATCGTCCTACTTTGTCTTGTAGCACAGACTGGAAACAAGGGACAAACAAGGGACAGCTGAGTGGAGAAACAAAGATGTGATTTATATTGGCAGCATCCCATCTCGTCTCGCTGTTGCATCCTACATGATTCTCTCCCTTTTGACATCTCTCTCTCTCTGTGTCTCTGTGTCTCTCTCTCTCTCTCGCTCTCTCGCTCTCTGTACTGATTTTCTTTTCCTCTCGTTCTCTATCTCAGTCATCTACACAGAGGCCGAGGTCTGTCCTCTGATGTTGTGTTAGATATGCATGAAACCAGTCCAGAGGAGAAGACTGTAATTGCTTCTTACTAATCATCAAACCAATTAGTCTTTCCTCATTCACTCACTTAACGAGCACAATTACACGACAGAGACCGTGTACTGTAAAACATGGTCAGTGCGTTATTTTAAATGACAGATACTTCATATTTTTAGAGTCTCTGTTTTACTGATGACTAGTGCAGTGCCCGTAGGAAGTATGTATTCCTATAGTGGGAGCTGAAGAAGATTTTTCAGTTATGGTAATGCATGACAAGGAACGTAAAGGCTAACATAATACAAGCACTGTGCAAACCCATTAGGCACAACGCAAATGTTTTAATTTTTGATTAGCATTAGCATAGCTAGCTGTCGTGACCGTCAGCCACGCAAGTGGTTTGTATTATGGAAACAGGTTCACCGCAAAGTAGTAGCATGCTTGTATTATGTTAGCCCTACGCTAATGCTAATCGTAGCCTTGCTAGCTTACCTTCGCCAAGTTAGCCGCAAAGTAGTAGCATGCAAATGCAAAAAAATATATATGTGCTCGCATATTGGTGAATGACACCTGGTTGTTTCAGTAACACCATGTTCTGCGTTGAACCGTGTGAAAATGTCTCACCCACCGTGAGGACAGCCCCTTCACTGCCACCTCCCCGCTCCAGACAGCGCAGCTGCTGCTGATGAGCCGCTGCCTGCCTGGTGTAGCGTGATAAATCAGCAAAAATGCAGCATGATAAATCAGCGAAAATTACAATTCCTCCAAAAAATATGAAAATCAAGGATGCACACCATCGGGCCATACGCACCCCTATCCAAAGTCTTGGGGCAATCTGACAAACAGCGAGATATGCCCGTCACAAACACACACACAGACACACAGACGCAACTTGCTTTATAGATAGATGTCAACTCTAATCAGTTTATGCATCACGTATGATTCAACAGAAATGTCCAAACTAAAAGGTCGCAAGTATACAGACACTTGGGCCAAGTGAAATCCAGTTAGACCAGAGGAAAATGCCAGGTAAGTGAGTGCAGGTGGCAATAAGTTGAGCTTTACAGTAGATTAAAGACTCATTCAAAGAGGCAAAGATTATACAAAAATGTATAACTATTTCTTATAAAATTCCAAGGAGAAAAACATTTCTCAGATAACAATAATGATGAGACCTCTGCACTTCCTTCCTACATCACAAATAAACAGCTTCATAAGTTACCACTATGATTATTAAACTATTGGCAGCCATTTTGTTTTCACAGACTAAACCAGATATCAAGACGCAGCTTTGTTATTAATTCATTTGAAACAATGAGTAAAAAGTCACCAGTGTGTGCTTATGATTCAGCAGATGAGTTTGGCCTCTGTACGTTTCTCTTCTTTTTCATTCTAGCTTTCATTTATTTTTAGTCATGGATCCATAATCCGCAGTCAAAAGAGCGGTTATGGCCAAAAAAAATTTCAGCCAACATTGCTATTGGCTGACCACCAAAAGCTTACTAATCCACAGTTGGTATTAAAATCATAAACCACGGCCGCCTCAGAGATCCTCAGAGATGTGCCTATGCAGTATAGAATAACATGTATATGACCTCAGTCTACAGCCAGAAGTTGATGAAACTAAAACACATGCAAAACAACTGCATGCTAAATGAAAGCTGATTGAGTTATACTTTTACCAGATAAACAGTATATTAGTTATTCAAAACATGAAAAACATTGTCTCCTCCTCTGTCCACTTCTGTCTCCTCTTCGTCCTTCCTCTCTTCCTGCTCTCATTCCTCCTCATCCTGTCCTCAGACCCCCCTCCCCTCTTCTTACATATTTTTCCCTGTTCCTAAAATCTCCCCCTTGCTACCCCCCTGCCACCTTCTTTTCTGCCCTCCCCTCGTTTTCCTGTTCTCCCCTTCCTCCTCTTAGTCTGCCTGTCCTTTTTCTGTTCTTTCTCTCTCTCCTGTTGAGAGCCTGCTCTTCGGATACTCCACAAGTCTCCATGGCCACAGTTGTCACGGCAGCAGGCTGTGCTGTATGTAAAACAAGGTGGAGGAGCAACACGCATTGAATAAAAATACTAAAAATGCCCACTGTATGGTTTGTAGTCGCAACAGATGTGTTTTAAATGCCATTGTAACAGCGCTGCACACGTTTGATTGTAACAGTTTAACAACGGCGCTCTTTAGCATAAACAAATGAGCTAGCCTAGCGTCAAAGACAGTATTTATGAGGGGTTCATTTGATAGTTTTTTGTCTTTTCAGGGTAGTTGACAATTATATAAAATTGTCGATCACATCAAATAACAATGATAGCGATCAGGAGGAAACGGAAAACAGCACTGTGTCCATGCGGGTGCTGTTCATTTGGACGCAGGTGTGCAGCAGTGATCTGCACCATACCAGTCCATCTTTGACCATTTCATGGTCAAGTTGACCTGCTGCACCTGGATACACACACTGTATGTAGGCAGGTTATAGGTAAAACCTACATCCTCTATATATTGGTTGTTTTATTTTGTTTGTCTCTGTGCATAGCAGAACTATGAATACACCAGTATTATTATTATTATTATATCAAGTATAGTATAGTAGAGAAGCTAATTTAAATGTAACTGTTTTATACAATGTAACATGTGTTGTATAATAAAAGTAAACCCACAATACTTAATTATTGGTCCTGCTAAATCTACTTGAAAAATCGAAATGCTCGCAAAATAAAAGCTCAGGTCTTAGGGGGTTAAAAGCACAAAATAAAATAGATTATTTCTGACTTTTACCATGTCCTGTGTCCATTCACAATACTCCATTGTACCTAATAACTAAAATGTAACTGTTTTCCATACATTTCCCGTAACATCTACTGTGTCTGTCACAAAGAGCATACTGAAAGAGCAAAAACATAGAAGACATTAATGTTTAAAACCGCCAGTGCAGAACCTCTGCCACCAGTCCTGAGTAACTACCAAAACACTTGCTGTCTTTCGCTGTTTGTCCAAAATGAAATTAAGCAGACGCCATTCTGAGTAAACTTTACGAGGACCTTTTCTGGCACACACACACACACACACACACACACAAACACACTGAAGCATGTTAAACCGCTGTTGACATTTCATATGATGCTCACACAAAAACCATGGCACACACACACAAACTTAACATGTAAACAGTGAGTGAACCTACAAGGTAAATGAAGCTTTAAGAACATCACCTCTGTGTAGTAACACTAGTGTGTGTCCAAACCACTCCAAGTCCCTTTAATTGTGCAAAATAAATAAACATGAAAACAAAAAGCTGTAGGGGGAGCTAGCATAGACAAAGGAGGTTAGCAGCAGTATTAGGGCCAAAACTGAAGGTAAAGTTCTAATATTAGAAAAAGTCATAATTTTATGAGATAAAAGTTGTAATATTACAAGATAAAAGTAATATTATGAGAAAAACATGTAATATTATGAGAATAAAGTCTTTCATTGTTATCTGATGTATTGTTATTAAATAGCAACAAAACGCAGATGTAACCAGCGACAGCCTGCAGCCTCCACAAAATAGATGATTTTCTCCAAGCAAGTCTGTGGGATTCTTTCGTCCAAACACACTCAGTTTCTTGCACAATGCATTTCTCCTCTTGATGCACGTTGCAGCTGATCATCTGAGACTTTGCTTGAATACTAATTACGACTATTCTCATAATATTATGACTTTATTCTGGAAGGATTACGAAATACAGGATGAGGAAATTGGACACTCTAAAGTGACCGTAGGTGTGAGTGTGAGAGTGGATGATTGTTGGTCTCTTTGTGGCCCCATGTCAACTGGGATTGACATGGGACCCTCATGTGGAGGATAAAGTGGTAAAAGATGGATGGATGGGATAAACTGTCAGTTGTGACACACACACACACACCATCCCTGTTTTCTGTGCCTGGCTGATAATGAGAGCTTCACCTCACATGCTGCCCACTTACATCACACATCTTCATCCTTCCTTGCAAACACCTACACAGACACACAGTACCTCCGTGCGTGCGCACACACACACGCACACGTCTTGACAGAATGTCAGCTGGAAGTGCAGCGAGTGTGTGAGGAGGCATATATACAGTAGTTTCACCATGTATGTTTGTATGAAAACACTGCCCTGAAGGCTGACAACATGCCAGGTCAACCACCAGTCACATGCTGCCTATAGTCTGATCACCGATACATTTAATTGATCTCTCTCGTTCTCTAACATCCTGTCTCTGTTGCTCTCAGCTGTGGAAATGACATGACGATGAGTCACACTGTGTGTGTGTGTGTGTGTGTGTGTGTGTGTGTGTGTGTGTGTGTGTGTGTGTGTGTGTGTGTGTGTGTGTGTGTGTGTGTGTGTGTGTGTGTGTATCAGTGTATCATCGGCTTCCTCATTTAAATACGAACATGTTTAATACATCATTTAAAAGGGTTGTAGTTGAGGGTTACATGTGCAATACACAGATGGGCTTTATCACTGTCTTTTTATCCTGGGCAGTTTTTATTATGTATTTTTAGGTGTTAATTTATTTTACATTTTTTAACCTTGTGTTTTCAGTATAATGCTTAGTACATTCTCTGACACGTAGTGTTTCCTCACCTTTCAGGATTTATGTTTTGGTAATGGTTGTGGAGTGATGATTATGAAGATTGTGTAAATAAATCTGTTTTTCAATGCAGTTAATTGTGTTCCACTGTTGTATATATTGTTCATATCAGTTTACGCATCAAATAATGTATTTTATGTCAATGATAGTCATGAATTTGTTTGCACTACAGCTTCAACAGTATAAGAATTTGGGGAGGTTTGGATTGTTGATAAGACCAGACAAGCTATTTAACAATTACACCTGAGGCTCTTTAGGAAATAGTGAGGCGAATTGTTATTCTAGAATGAGCGTGGGTGGTAATTTATCAAAAATGACGGCCGTATTATTTTCTCTTACAGCAATACAACAAACAATAAAATGTTTATCCATTTTGAAATAATATACCTTAACAACAAACTGTTCTGAGCAAATACATTCAAATACTATTTCAGTCACTGAAGTCAAATGTTTTACAGCTCAGGCCCTCAATTCATAACATCTATAAAAAGCCTCCGAGTACAGATGACACACGACGTACGTACGCACACACACACACACACAAACACACGAAAAGAGAAAGCCACGCCCACACACAATCAGGTGCTTGATGGAGTTGTGTGTTGTTTAGTGCGACTCTCATTTGCCTTCCACACTAAACCTTTAATCCCTGACAGAGAAAAATGACGCAACCTGACATTCTGTTCTCAGAATCTCTCTCACACACACACACAAAGATAAAAATAAAAAAAATTTGCGCGCGCACTCACACATACAGTGTATTCCGACCATGTGTTAAAGTTATGGCAATGTGCAAAAGTGTATAAAAACACATATGCATAGTTTAGGCAGATACATCATGTTTTCATTCACTAAAGTCACACAAATACAGCCTGCTCTCACAATCTGATAAACAACACACACAGAGACACACATGCACACGCACACACAACAGACTGAATGAACTCACTCCTGTGTTGGTGTTTTGGATGAGTCTGCCCACCTAATAGCATTCGGGTCTTATGATTGCTGTTACACAACCGACTCAGATATCCTTGTGAATCACAGTGAGGAGCCATGTGTAGATCATGTGCAGATAAAATAATCACTTTAATTTTTTGGGTGATTTCAGCTGAGTGCCTCAGGTCATAATTTAACTCAGAAAACAGCCTATCATGTGATTTGCCAGACTATGACTATGATTTTAATCAGGAAATGATGTGGCTGAATGTTTTAACACCAATATACAACCCTAGCCAAAAGATTATTTACTTTTTTATGAGCTCCGACTCATGCCTTTCATGTGAAGACACATGCAGTTAAAATGGAATTCATTAATGAGAAGAGAAAACACATACAGATTTTTTTCTGAAGTTGGTGTATTTTAAAAATTGATATTGAGTGGTTTTCAATAAGCCAGTGACAAATAATAATAACAATTTATCAACAATTTATCAACAATTCATCCCATGAACTGTTACTCATGGGATGAATCTCATGAACCCTCACTTGGCAAGCATATATGAACCAAGCAGGACATAGTGTGTACCATTTTTACAATTCTGTGACACAGAAATGGAAGGTCAGCATCATGGAAGAGGGATGAGGATGGGGGGGAGGAAGGGGAAGGGGACAGAACAGGGGAAGAGAGAGAAGAGACCAAACACATAGGCAGATTCCTAATGAAATTAGTGCTACAGTTGTGGACCATGTTGTCAATCACAGCCTCACAATGGCTGAGGCTGGTCGGAGGGAGCAACCAAATGTTGGAAGAACCACTGTGAATTCAATCATTCAAATGTTTCGTAGGGAGAACAGGTATGTATAGTATAGGACAGTAATCCAACATCTCATAATATCTCACTTACTCCCCTAACTACAGCAATGTGTAACTTTACTGTAGTTCTCAAATGGCTGTACAATTAGTGTATAGTGCTGTCATGAGCACTTTCAGGTAGTTTTACTGAGTTCAGACCTTTTTTTTGCATTGGAAAACACTGAGAGAATAAACTGTCATAATGAAAACATGACCAAGCCATTTGACTATCATGTTCATAAACGATGGTGTCAAGACTTCTCATTTTGATGACACTGGCAGTTTCATTGACATGAATACTTGCTTTTGAGGAATGGACTATCCATTTTGAATCAAGTGACATGCTTTTGCAGGTTATCCACTAGGGTTTTGCAGTTTGCACTAATTGTTTTGAGAAATGCACTAACTGCTGTGCAAATGTTAATTGCAAATTAACACTGATGTGAGAAAAGCACATACTGATGTGAGAAAAGCACCAAAGCGACTGAGGAAAAACTGTAAATAAGTTTTAAACTTCTTCTCACTCCATGTCCACTCCATAAGAAGAAACTAATGAATGTGAATGTTTTGCATGTCTGCATGTGAACTGAACATTTGTTCTTCTTTATGTCCAGATTAAATAAACTAGATTAAACTAATTATCATTCATACATGTGACATGCCACCCGATCGTTAGCATTGCAAGACTACCTCGTATCCTTTTTATGTCAAACCTCAACCACATCTCTAGATTTGTTGAACCACTTTTCACTTTGCATTTTTGACTGACCATGCCCACACACACACACACACACACACACACACACACACACACACACACACACACACACACACACACACACACACACACACACACACACACACACACACACACACACACACACACACACACACACACACACACACACACACACACACACACACACACACACACACATGCATCAGATTCATATGAGTGAGGGATCTTATGGGATTATAAGATAATCAGCAGTGTATGCTAGTCAGTTTGCGGCCAAAGGGGCCGTCATAAGTCTGCTAAACCAGCGTAATAGGATATTTATCATTCTCCGTTCCTCACTGTAATGAGATGTGGAGGAGAGAGTACAGAAAAACCATAGGCTTATAGATGGATAGAGACAGACAGACAGACAGTATGTCACTGCCACTGAAACTTCCCACTTGTAAACTCCTGCATCTCTCCACCAATCCTCTCTCCGTAACCTTCTCTAATCCACTGCCATGCGTAATCCCTAAACCTTCTCTCTCTCTCTCTCTTACACATACACACACAACACACACACACACACATACACACACACACAAACAAACAAACAAACACGCGCACATCTGACAAACTCATTATGAGCAGTGACATTTCTTCACTGAATACACTTGGAAATCAACAACAGCCTTTTGTAAAATGTTCTGCTTGTATGAATGGGCTGGACATTTTTTTCTGTAAAATGGAGACAGAATTTGTGCTTAGCCAAGGTCAGCAAGGTCGACATCATGTTCCATCGACCAGATAAAACACATTTTATAGCACTGCAAACACCGCACAGAGAATGGTTATTTCCAGTAACCATGGAAATGTATTTTTTTTAAAACTGAATTATCAAAATGTAAAAGAAAAATGAAAGAAAAATTGGCACATTTCTTTCTTCAGAATGAGAAGATTAGTGACTGGATGTCTCTCATTGGAACCAGAATAAAAGCAGTGTCATATGCTTATATTCTCTCTCTGACAAAAAAAATAAATAAAATATTTGTAAGGTTTTCCTCAAACACACAAACGTACATGGTGCAGAGGTAATAATAGACTTGGACTGCATGGATAATTCTTTATCTGTAACATGTAACACTCACTTTCTGACACACACTCACATAACCCTAACCCTTAACTTAACTAGTTCGTCAGAAATTAGGTTCTGCCTCGTTAGGACCAGGATTTGGTCTCCATGACAACTACTGGTACTGACAAGGTCAGTGTCTATGCCAGGAAAGGTAAGAAATACACACACACACACACACACACGCCTAAGAGAAAAAAGTCAAATTTACACACACACAAGAGATCACTTCCATACTTGTGCAGTTAAACAAATGACTTAGTTTCCAGTATTTTGGGACCCAAAGAGAAAGTACTATTTTGTCTTTGTCTAAGAAAATATTTCAAATGTCAGCAAGAATACAGCAGAATATTTTACATAATCAACTTTGGGTCAAATAAATTAATTACATTGTAATTTGACACGTTACACTGTCGGGAGGCACCAAATAAATGTGTGGTCGCGCATATGTGTGTGTATGTGCTACTGTTTGCACGTGTCAACAAATAATGAAACCTGACACATCCGTCCAATTATTGCCAGGAAATCCCTCTGACGCAACAGTCACACTTGTGCAAAGGTGTTGTGTCTGGCCATTGTGCGTGAAGACTGGCTGATGACAAATGGTGGCACAGACAGCAGCACAGCGCATGTGAGGGGAAATATTATTTATATTTGCTCAGAACAAAGCAGCATCTGTAACATCTGTAAGAGCACAAGCTGAGCAATGTGCAAATGATTTAACATACAATTCAATCGCTGAGGGCAGTGGCAACAGAGAGAATGTTCATGTCCTAATGATGCAAATGCAGAGATCTATGTTAACTAAAGTGATAATTGTATGAATTGTATGGAACTAGAGCTGGAACAATATGGAACTAAATGAATCGTCAACCATTTTGATAATCGATCAATCAGTTTGAAGCTTTTTTGTGTATTTCCTTATTAGTTTCTGATAGTTTCAGCTTCTTAAATGTGAATAGTTTCTTAATTTCTTTGCTCCACATAACAAAGAATTCATTAAAACTGAATCATAGGTTTGTGGACAAAACAAGATATTCGAGAACATCATAATTTCCAGGTTTGACAAACACAGATCAGCGTTATTGATCATCATTATCAACATTTTCTGGACCAAACAATTAGTCAATTAATCGAGAAAATAATCGACAGATTTATCGATTACGGAAATAGTTGCGGCTCTATATGGTACAAATGAAAACTGTAATCACTAAAGGTTTTTGGTATTTCCATCAAGTATGGTAAAAAAAGTATGGACTTTTTCAGTAAAAGAGAGAGTCCGAATAGAAGTTAATCTAATTATCTATTGCCTATTATAATTGTTGTGCTTTGTGCTCATATACCACTTTCTATTTAGCTCTATTGGTTTGATAAATGTATGGTTGGATACGATATCTCAAAACTGGAGCAAAAAAGAAATTCTGGGTCTGTATATTCAGAGATCACGCAAGTCAGGTAAGAAAATGTGTTTGTCGAGCATCATCACTTCTCACCTCTGATGTGTACCATCACACAGCATATGATGCTCTCATGTGCATTTTTACAACATAATATTACAGGAATATCCACTACAATGTATTTCAGCGAAAAGTTTGTGTCGCGTCACTCACCAGTTCTTGGTTGGTAGAATTGGAGTCGTCTCCAGGGAAGGGGATGTAGATGGCTAAGGCCACACAGTTGGCAAAAATAGAGAGCAGTATAAAGACATCAAATGGTCTGGAAACACACCGTTAAGGAACGTTGCTGTCTGAAAATGGAAAATACCAGGATGGGTGTTTGTATCTGATTTAACTGATTATCTTTCTAAAGTTTTGTAACAGTAAGTGTGACACAAATCTGGGGAATTCCAAAGTCCTCTGATTAACCAGGACATAACGAGGAGCTCATAACCTAAAAGAGCAGCAACTCCTGGTGCATGGACATGGTTTGGGTGTGAAAAGTGAAAAAAAAAAAGGTAATTTGCAAATATACAACAGGACTAGTCCTGACATCAGTCTCAAAGAGAAACCTATTTTAACAAATAATCATCATGTCAAACATAATGGAGAGAGTCTATAATTCTTCTCTGCAGTGCGTTGCGGTAAAAATCGTCTTTTATTTGTGTTCCTTGTACGTCTTCTGGTGTTGTATGCTAACCGGTCTAGCCTTGTTGAGCTCAAAGCAAATGGGATTTATTATTTCACTGGAGAGCAGAATAGGGAGTGACAACAAGTCTATGCTGAGTATCAAAAAGAAAACTCCAGACATAAATAAGAGATCTGTGTCATCCATTGCCCTCCTAATTTGAACTGCTACTTGCTTACACTACCGGCCTCCACAATAAAATGTCTACAACAAGTCCTTTGTACCAAGTGCAATTAAACTGTTAAAGAGATAAATTATAAAATTCAATTGCCTGGATATTGAACTCCGATGTGTCTTTCTTTTTAAAATGTATTTGTACTTGGGAGCAACGCTAGAGGTGTAACCATAACGTTTCATCCATAATCTCAAACAATCTATTCATAGAAACACAATCTATACAGACATTCACATTATGTGTCATACATCTATTGAACCAGTGCCTCGGTCTTTAGACTAAAGGATACTTCCACTCCACCAGGCTGATGCAGGCCCTGCGGATCGGGTTGTTGAGTGTGAGGCAGAACAGAGCTCTGGGTGGCCTGCTGTTGGTAGATCCTCCCTGCTTTTTGCTTTTGGCGTACTGCTGCCTCTTCCTCTGTGCCAGTGATCCTACAGGAGCTGGTCCAGTGGTGCAAACCGAAGGCTGTGAACTCGTGTCCTGCTTTGCAGCATCGCCTTGTGCTTGGCGAGCAGCACTAATGGCGGCGTGCCAAGCGAGGACCGGGCTGACACCGGGGGCAGTGCCACCAGCAACCTGAATGTCACTACTGGCCCCAAGGAGGCCATGGCAGGAGCCAACTGGCTTCCCAGTGCTGGCAGGAGCCTGGAGTTGGTCTGGTGGATGGAGCTGGTGCAGATGGGTGCGACTTTCTGAGCAGAGGGCCGAGGCGTCAATGGAGGGAGTGGTCCTTCTATTGCTGGCATTCTGAGCCCCTGCAGGGAAAAGATTGGGAAGATGATTATTGTTTTAAAGATGGAAGTGTGAAAATAAACAAAACTGAGGCATATGAATGAAGCTGCTATTCGATGACTCAAACACACAGACCCCTGGCTCCAGGTGTGTTTTCAGCACCGTGTACAAGACAGTCGTGTAATTTATGACAGTTGACAGGTTATTTATGATATACCATGTGTACAAAGACTTTTTTTAAAGTCGGGTGAGGCTGTATGAACAGAAACAAAGTCACTCTGTACAGTGAAGAAGTCATGGTGGATGAACAGGTGAAGAGCAGAAGAACAGGAGGTTTGGATGTGGCTCCTTTATGAAATCAAACGTTCACATCACTTAGGCTGAGCTGACTTATTGTCCTAATGTATTTATTGTTAATCATATGTGGCATTTAGTCAGTTTTTAGACTGTTTTTAAAAATGAGGGGAACATGTTACTCTTAATAAGCTGGTCAGTGCTTGTCTGAAGGGACACTGTCCCTTCAGACAAAGGGTAAGTGATACTTCATTGTTGATTTATTTACTGTTGTCTTTATTTTGCTAAAACACACATATTCATATATATATATATATATATATATACATGTATACATATAAAGGAGAAGAAGAAGCTGGTTTGAATGGATGATTGTGTAGAGTAACAAATGGTCAGGACAGTCCACATGAATGAGAGCAACAGAGGGTAATTCAAATCAATACAGAGCTGGAGTGAAAAAGTCAGTGTCCTTGACACAGTCACTCTGTTTCACAGTAACTACATCAGGGGAAACTGTCACAGCTATAACCAACACTACATGTAATCCAACAGCTCTCACACTGAGATGACCACAGCACATCACTCATTCATCACAGATGTACTCAAACACTGAGGAGTCGCTGATTGAAAATGACTGACGTCAACAAACGTGACTGAAGCACATGTTTTAAGACGACTTTTAAAATGACTGAGGAAGACAATGATGGTGAAGGACGTGTCGACCACAGTGTGTCTGATATTATCCCCGCAGTTCTGTTCGATGAATGTCGCACATCTGTCACGCGACGTTTAATAACACGCTCAGCCGACTCTCTGCTGCCGACCAGCACTTAAAACTATCAATTACATGTATTGGTTTAACCAAATCAGTGTTTGTTTGGACTCTGTTTACACTGTGAACGATGAAACAAAACAAAACAACTAACAGGATTTCATTGAAAAGTTCTTTTAGCGCCTCTCGGTTCCTCCTGGAGGGCGCACAGATCCATTCTCTACAAGTTGTCTCATGATCCCAAAATCATGACGTGACTAACATGTTTCTCAAATATCAAATATAAAACTATATTACTACTACTATACTATATTTATATATATAAAGGCAAATAAACTGGCATTTTTGGTGGGAGAAGTCGCTGATATGACCACTGCTCACATCCATGATTATAATCAGTCAACATTTAATTTCTTCACTACAATAACTTGGAAAACATCTCACAAGACCTTGTAAACAATAAGAAATAATTCTATATAATATAAGAGGTGGACATCCAGACAATCCAGACAGGGAGCGCGCTCTATCACACACACACACACACACACACACGTCTCCCTCGCATCTCTCCAACTCTCCTCCTGCGCTCCGCGCACAGATTTTACCTTCAGACTGTTCATCTGCTTCTTGCATCCTCGAATCCACATTGAAAAGAGCCGCTTTACATCCAATTCATCGTTGAAAAAATAAAAACATCCAGAGATGTCGACGCGCGAAGCCCCGAACCGACCCTTTAACCCGAATTATAAAATGTTTTCACAGCGCGAACCCTGACAGGAGCGCCAAACATTTTCGCCACATCCGGGTGTCTGTCTGCCTTCTGCAGATTCACGGCGGAACCGAGAGGACGCGCTGACACCAGCAGTCAATCCCACTGCTGTCACTACTCAGTCCCGCTGAGGATGGACTCGAACAAGTTGCGCCAATCACACATGGCATATATGAAGTGTTAGAATGTGGAAATACACCTGCTGACAAATAAAAGCTTCTAAATACACATCAACTCAAACTGACAAATATCCTGATTTGTTGCTTTTGCAAATATGAATACATCCAAGTATAGCAGGTGCGGCACCACTGGGGGCTTCACAGGGACTTAGTCCCCAATCAGTTGTATTTACCCCCTCTCTGTTTAAACGTTATGAATCTATTGCAAGTGGCAACTGGTCGTGATGTCATCAGAATTCTGAAGCTTTGAGAGTCATGATTCACAGACATCACCTGCAACCAGGCTCCTATCTGAAAATGTCAATCACACTGGTGTCCACTCACATGTGCCATGCTTTATCATCTATTTTCCTCTAAATCAGAACAATATATTTAAAACAAATGACATCATGCACTATTTAAGAAAGAGGATCTGAAACTACTGATTGGGAGCATTAGCTACTCAGGTAAATGTTTGCTGATGTAAATCATTTCTTTTTGCAACCAGCCAAGTCGCCCCCTGGTGGTCTTAATAAAAGAACATGAGCAAAAAAAATAAGATGGGATGAAAACATAAACAATGATAATGGAGAGAATGCATATACATAGAATAGGTAGTAAGTAATACGGTCATTAATTCAGTAAAGATCGCAGCATTTCAGCGTTATTATGGCCCAGGGGAAAAAACTGTCTTGTCGTATCTCAGTGTCATGCTACAGTACGAGTATGCAAGTCCACTCTCTGATGTGGACTCACCATCAAACTGTTCAAACCAACAAACTGTCAATGATCTATTGAGAACAACACAATTAGACAAGACACATGTGACTAAAGGCCCATTATGTCCATGCTATTGAAACTGAGCAGATGAGAGTAAGACAAGACAGATACAACAGGTGTTTTGGTGCATCTCACACTGATCAGTTTTGAGTGTTTTCAATTAATGTAGCTTTGAAAAAGTAATTGAATGTTTTCATTTAACCTTCTCAAATCAGTTAATGTTATTTTATGAAGACATTTGCAGTCTTGCAAAAAAAACAAAAAACAACAAGATCACTTCATCCTGGTGCCAGGCCTGGGCTGCAGGTTATAAGAAAACCATATTAGAATACTGGAGAAATTACAGCCAGTGAAGCAGCAGTGAGTCATATGTTAGTAATTAGATCTAACTGTTTAAATTGTATTAACAGTGTTTGCATTAGGAAGCATGTAAAGAAATGTTACTGTAATCTGCATGCAACTCCCAGAGTTAGGTTTGAGGCAGTGCACTGTTGAGCCCCACATCTACGAGACAACATAGCCAATGGCCATACTGTTAATACCAGCAACAAGCGGGATATAGCATCTATTTTTATTTCACTTCTACAGTCATGACACAATTCACAATGCAAAGCAAAACTAAACCCAGCTGATGAAACTTTCTCCTGTCAGGAACATTTCTTGACGGGATGATCACCATTGTGACCTCATCCAATCTCTCTGGTTAAGCTCCTAAAGAGACTGAGGTCTGTGAACTTACCCCTCAGGGGTCTTCCCCTAGTGATGAATGGCATTCTGTCACCTGGCTCCTCTCTGGGGCCTCATCATTGCGCCACTTTCTCTCCTCATACCGCAAGACTTTGAGAGAAAATGAGTTGTCAGGGCTGTGCTAAGGTTACCAGTGATAGGATTACCTGTGCCTGCATGGAGGATAACAGTTTCACAGTCGTGTGTAATCCTCAGATTATAATCCCAATGTTCCCTCAACAGAGGTAGGTGAAGCAAGGAGGCAGCTTTAGCTCAACAGGGCCAAATATCTATCTATGTTTTCCCCAGAAATTTATATACGATTGATTTAAATATATTCTAAATCTGTAGTGTATAGTATTAGTGTTACACAACATAATCTGGACCCATCCAAGTGTTAGAAGTGGCTTTTTCCTTTTGTTTATGTAATTGTATGGTTATATCTTCAAATTAAAGAAAAAATCAGGATTTGACATAAGCCTGTAGAACTCTATAAATTCACTTAATATTTGAATAGCTCTCCATCTGTCGAGGTTCTCAGATTACAGACCACATGTCAGAGTGGATTCAAAATGAGTGCAGTAGCACAGAACTGTGGTGTTATGCAACCATGTAATCTAACTGTGTCTGCATAACAGATACTTGTCCTCAAAATTTAGGTCTTTAGTTTAAGTGACATTCAGATGTGTTCCCACAGTTAGTGGTTTTGGAAAAGGGTCATGGGTAAATGCTGTCTGTCTGTCTGTCTGTCTGTCTGTCTGTCTGTCTGTCTGTCTATCTATCTATCTATCTATCTATCTATCTATCTATCTATCTATCTATCTATCTATCTATCTTTCTATCTATCTATCTATCTATCTATCTATCTATCTATCTATCTATCTATCTATCTATTCCCTGTGTAATCACACCATGTTTAGTGCAACTGGTCCCTGAATCTTGATGTTCGCTCATTAGTTTGTGGGTTGTTGTCCTTCATTTCTCTTCTCAATCTTATAAAAGTACATTATTCTGTGTGTTGCACTTTACATTTGACTAATTGATTGTCCTTTTAACAATGATTGCTGCGAGTCTATCTTTTGTTTTTTTGTTGTTGTTTAACTTATTGTTTTCTTAAAGGGGAACTAACAGCTGTTTCCTTGGTGCAAATCTATTTTTTTGTAATTTAATTTCAATACATGTTATATAATTTCTTTTGAACATGAGTAAGCTAATTATTTTTACAAAATCACTGTGCAGTGTTGCTGAAGTTGACTGAACCAACACAGCTTACTTTTTTATTAAGTTTTTTTTTTTTACTCTATTGAGGGAGAAGCTGACAGGAGAAGAATTGGAGCGATTAATTTTCGAAAGCATTTTGCGTAAGATAAGTTCACAGGACCGACCTGAAATTTAATTTATACAAGCTATAACGCTACATTTCAGTTAAACACAGTGAACCATGGATGGATGGAGTGAACAATAATAATTTCCGGGCACAGCGGAAGTTTCAAGTGTCTGCAGAAATCCGACCGTGCGGGAGCAACAATCACATCCAAGATGGAGAACGTAAATGCTGGACATATGATGAGCTTAGCAGCCCTACAGAGACAGGACCCATATATAAACAAGCTACTCGATGTCACTGGTCAAGTGGCTCTCTACAACTTTAACTCAAAAGCGAACGAATGGGTAGGTTTGTCAAAAGACCCAGAACATTGTTGTGCATTCACTCCACATGCTAATGCTAGCTCTTCGACAAAACACTTTAAAACAACAACTGAGAATATGATAACAGTGTGTGTCAAATTGAAACGTATCTAAAATATTTTTTCAATTATGCAGTGTGTTATACTAATTTGATTATCTTACTCCATTTGACACTTAGCCCGAAGTTACATGCGTTAACACAAGTTAGCGGGCAATGCTATCAGTCATCGTCCGCAGCTATTATTTAGCACGGTTCCGGTTGACGATTGTTGTTTTGACGCATAGTAATTGTGAAACTTTTAATTTCAGGAGAAGACCGACATCGAGGGCACATTGTTTGTGTATTCCAGGCAAGTGGTCAATTTATATATTTTTTTTCTTTCATATATTTATTTATAATAGTGTGGCAAGAGAATATGAAAATGTTGCTCTTAAGTTTCGTTTAATATTATCTGCGCACTTGACGTCATTTGACGTAGTCTGTGCACGTGTGTAGGCCGCACGCATAGTAAACACTCTTATTTACTTATTATTTTATTTACTTGTTTGTACTACTCATGCAGTCTTATACTCACATGTAAAATGTATCATAGTTAAACATAAAATTATAGATTTGAGGCTCATACTGAACTTATGAGTAATGTATGATCAAAGAGTGATGTTATGTTTGGATATGGCAATGTAGTGTTTAACAGTGATTTTCCTTTTTTTTTTTAGGTCTGCCTCCCCTCATCATGGCTTCACCATCATGAATCGATTGAGCACAGAGAACCTGGTGGAGCCCATCAACAAAGATCTGGAGTTCCAACTACAGGATCCCTTTCTGCTCTACAGGAATGGCAACTGTGAGTATTTAGTCGAATTTTATTCACATATCAAACCTACATCTGAATAGGTGTGGGCTGATATTACATTTACTGAAGAGAATACTGTATTATTCACTGTCGGCGATGAGCATTTTTAGTATTTTGATTATCAAATGGGTATCAAAACCTTGTTGATGGGTCATATTAAATACAGTTCAAAATATCAGAAAAATGTTTTGTTTATTGCCTTCTCTCCAATAGCCCTTATGTTGTTCTTGTCAAATGCTAAGAAACACTGTTTTGTCACTCAACATTTTGTCACAGAAATTTGAACATTATGAAAGTGTTAAGTAAACAGCTGTGTTGGTGATATTTACTATCACACACACCGAGTGAAAAAGAGTAAAAAGGTACCTCTGAAAATGCCAGACAGACACCTCCTCAGCGTTCTCTGGAACCTCTCTTTTCCCTTGTGCTTGAAGCCATCTTCATGTCTTGGAGTTTCATCTAGCAAGAAAACTTCTTCTGAGGTGACTTCTCGACTCATGACCACACAAAAGCCTACTGGACTCCAACAGTTTTAGCTTGCTTTGACCACTGTGGCTAATGTTAGTTAGCATTAGGGCAAAAGCAGACAAAATGACCAGCAGGTTAAATTAAAAATGTGACTATTTTGCATCTATATTTTAATAATAAAATGGTACTTGTGTTGATGACTTTATCTATGGAAGCTAAAAGAAATCCATCAGAGCTTAAGAAAGTAGCTGACAGCACTGCCACCAAGATAATCTATCATAAGTCTGAACAGGACTTTCATCAAGGCAACAAATAAGGAATTTGATTGTTTTCCCATTTGTTTGCTTATCAGAAAAAATAACATGGCCAGAGTCAACGTCAGAGTGGACTGTTCCCCCTTTGGACTTGTTTTGCCCATCAGCTTGGCTGGTATCGATGACATGACGGAGTTTCGTTTTAGTACTCAGACCAGAGAAGCATCTCCAATATCTTTACTTGAGGCCAAGGGCTGCTGGTAGCATTTTCATTCTTCAGAGAAGTTTTAACAGATGGATTGTTGAAAGTGGATACAGGCGTTAAGGAAAAACTTTGGTTGACAATGATCCTCAGTTTGCGTTGAAGATGCTTTAACCCCTTGTAGCTGACAGTCACCTCAGAAAGACTGGTCAGAGTAAATTCTTTCTGGGATTGTTGTCTCCTGAGTTTTACTCCACTGGTCAGGTTTTGTTGCTTGTGTAGGTCTCCCTCCCAAGAGTCAGTAATAAAAGTTATTGGTTGTGGATCCTCTGGTTCTTCTCCGGCAATAATTGGTCAGACATACTCTAGTCTGTTTGTTTGCTGTCCATGTTTCTGTAAAAAAAAAAAAAGAAATAGCTCATTGAAAATGGATTCTTCAGGAAGATGATGATAAATAAGCTCTTCTTGCTACAAGTCTTTCCGAGCACTGGTGTACTCACTGAGGCTGACAAGTGACTTAAAGTCAGGGAATACTGTTTAGAGATACTAGTGTACTTACACAAACACACACACCTGTTTACACCTCTCCATATTCCCCTTAGTAGCAGTAGATGCTGCAGGGAGGCAAACATGCAGGTTGCTAGGTTACCATAGCCTCTTGGGGGACCTTGAATACGCCACTGTTTCATCACACACACAAATCACACACAAGCAATACAATATGAACATATAACAAGTGTAACTGCTGACATTTAGTTTTGAGTTTTGTCTTACGATTTATTTTGTGTAATAACGGGTTTCTTTTGGATGATGATGAACTTGATATTCAGTGTGTGATTGTTTAGTCATTAGCAGTGTCTTGCTTTGACACCGTTGATGACATTAACATGACTGTTGAGGGATCAGGCTAAACTTAATTCTGCCTCGTTAATTTTTGATGCATCTTTGTTTTTTTGTCGCTGTTAACAGCCACCGCCATGTTTCAGGTTGTCTGTCATTCCAGTGTGTAACTTATTATTTTGAGAATTTTTTTTTCATATCACACAGAAATGTTCACTTGGACCAATTAAAAAATTATCAAAGGTCAAGGTTTCTGGGGCCTTCACAGAAGCTCGTGTCTACAATTTGATTTATCAATGCTTTTAATATTTGGGTTAATGTTGACTTAGTCAGCCCTTAGACTATTTGCTAGCTAATTAGCATGGAAATGGTAGGTAGAAATATGCCCAATCTTACATGTAGAGACATAAGCCCAGACAGTCATTGTATCACTGCTTCTGCTATCTGACCGGTGAATACAATGTGTTTTACAAAGTATTTGTGTTTTTTCTTGCAGTGGGTATCTACAGTATTTGGTTCTATGACAAGAGCGACTGTCAACGTATTGCTCAGCTGATGGTCAAGTAAGTAGCCAAACAGGTCAAGTGTGTGTCTGTAAATGGATGTAGGGCTGCAACCATTAGTAATTAATTGTTGTAGTCAACTATTTTGAGAATTGATTTTTCAGCTTCAATATTGTGTTGTTTCTTTGCTCCATATAACAAAGACATTATTAAAACCAATCAACATTATCTGATATTTTATGGATCAAACAATTACTCAATTAGTTTCTAAAATAATTGACAGATTAATTGATGATGAAACAAATGAGTATTTGCAGCCCTAGTTTGATGAGACTTCATTCATTAGGGGTTAGTTATATATAGATACATGTGTGCTTTTCAATATTCGTTAAGTAGTATTTGAATACAAATTTGACAGGACGGGTCACTTGTAGGTGTTCAGACAATGTGTGAAGTTTTCACTCTCCCTCAGGATTGTAAAGCAAGAAGCAGACCATGCCCAGAGAGATTCACCTGAGAGGACAGAGCTGGGGAGAACCAATGGCATCGCAGAGCCACGACCCATTGACATCCTGGAACTACTCAGTAAAGCCAAGGAAGAATACCAGAGAGTGAGGAAGCAAAGTCATGTGCTGTTATAAATATTTTTGGCCTCCCCATTATTTTTTATTTTAGCATCATCTTTAATTATTTATCTATAACATATATTTATTTACAGATAAGGAATTATTCAATCTGATAAGTATTTTTTGTTCTATTTATATACCTCCACTCACTGATCCATGGATAAATAAACTTACGGGAAAGATGCATGCATATCAGAGATTACAGTAATACTAAATCTGGGATTATTTTAGGTTTTGAGGGCATTAAAATTTCAATGATTTGTCTGTCTATCTCTCTCTCCGTGTGTGTGTAGACTCAAACATGTGAAACGGATGGTTCTACAGAGTCACATGTGACAGCTATGAGTGATACAGAAAGAACCCACAGAACACCACAACTAGAAAAGGTACAGACGTTGCAAAAGCGTGCATGCAAAGAATAACACAGTCATCCCTGTTGCTTGTTGCTTTCTCTCCTGTGTACAGACACTGAACAAAGAGAAAGTGCTTCTTTTTATTCTAGATGTCACTATTTTAGTGTTTGGTTGCAGAAATCTGATAATCTTGGACATATTACAAACCGCTAAATACACTGATTCATCCCATGTCACTGCTCCCGGCTCATAGATATGGTTTTTTTACCCACCAGAACTCTCACACAGTGGTGAAGCAGATCACAGTCGAGGAGCTCTTTGGCTCATCCCTCCCTAAAGATCCCTCTCTACCTGCCATGCCTGCACACCACGCCACCAGTGCTTCCAGTGACTTCTCTGCTGCCTTCACTCAGAACCAGTCTTATACCACTTCAGCCCATCAAAACTCCATCTCCAACCAGCAACACCAAGTCCCCAGCCTGCTCCCAGCTCCTTATGCACTGCATCCCAGCCCTGTTTTCCAATCGGTTGTCCCAATGTCAGACCCCCAGCCTCGGTGCTCAGTTTCACCTTTCATGGTACCTCCACCTGGCTCGGAGCCTCGTGCTGCTCCCCCTGGTCCTGCAGCACCAGCAGCACCTTCTGGAGCTTATTTGGGGCAGGAAATACTCAACAAACTCAAACCAGCAGTGGCATCTGTGAATTCAGACATTCACAAACCCATCCTTGCACCCAGTTTCCTGCCTAGCACTCTGGTCCCTCCCCACAGCTTCCAAGAGCCCATGGGAAAACCTATTCTCCAGCAAAGCAAAGAGGTGGATGTTTTCTCTCAGTCTCAAAACCTGATCAAACCAATGTCTGTGAGTTGGCAGTCTTTTTTTGCAATTTGCTATCGTTTGAGTGGATGGTTGTTTGTCTCTATATGTGGCCCTGCAATGGATTGGACACAGCACCCCCCCATGACCCTCATTGGGAGGATAAAGTGATAAAAGATGGATGTATGGATGTTTGCTGAGGTTACCTGCAGACGGTCTCTCACATTTGTTTTTATACCAAAGCAGAAAAAATGGTAATCCTGCATGTTATTTCTTGTTTTATAATATCTCCTCTTTTGTTTGTCATTTTCCTTCTCAGGCTGTCCCCATGAGTCCAGGTCTTTCTGTTCCAGGACCTGAATTATCAGTGCTTCTTTCTCCCAGCGCCTTTCAGCAGTCAAGTACTAAGACAACAACAGCAGCAACTGCAGCATCATCAGTGGTCCTTCCAGCTCCACCTGAGCCCTCCTCTACTGTTGTAGGGGGTGTCGAGCCTCCACCAGCCCCATGCAGCAAAACACAGCTACAGGAGACACTGATCCACCTCATAATGGTAAGGCAAATTGTCATTGTTTAAAGCAGCATATCTTGTCAAAAACAATATTTCTGAAAAACCAGTTGTTGCACTGTAAAACAGAACCGGTTTTAGGGAATTCAATTTTAAAGATTTTGTAAGATGTCTACAGCCTACATAGGAAAGTAATTGAAGCAGAATTGTTTTGTAGCTTGATTATAACTAAACAATCTAGTCAGTCAGGGTGTATCAAGAGATTAGTGAAACTCTGCAGGTAAAAATCAGGCATAATCAGTTCTGGAATGCTGGTGAGGATCAAAGGCTTGCTGTTAAACACAGCTTCACTTTGGAAAGTAGCTGTGGTTGAGTGTTGAGAGTAAAATGCTCTTGGTTGTCGATCAGTCGATGATGGTCAGTTTAAATTAGACGAGACACCCTTTACGCAATATGTATGTTATTTCTATTGCAACTCAGCCAACATTAACGTTCACCTTATTTGTTAATATTGAACTGTATAAAATGTCCTGTATAGTTCTTCTAATGACCATTTTGAGAATGTAATACAGGAACATGCTATAATTGGTAAACGAAGGTTTGAATTGCAGTTGTTCATTCTCCTTCTTGCTTTCTCTCTTGTCTAGAATGACCCAGACTTCCTTAGTGCCATTCATGATGCTTACCTGCAAACTCTGTCCAAGGACTTCAGCAGCATGAAGCTATAGTCCGACTTCAACCGTCACCACTTTCAGCGCTGCAGCCCCTTAACGACCTGTGAGATGACCAGAAGTTAATGAGAGTTAAAGAAGTGCAGTGAAAAGGTTTTTGACTCTGCGACTCTTCACCATCAGTCTGTTATTACAGCAGGAACTCCGCTCTTCACTCCTCTGTTTCTCACTCAGACCTTTTTTTGGGTTTTACCTGAACGCTGGCATGTTTTTTTGGCTACTCGCGTCAACTTGGATCACATTTTTGTCCAGAGCTGCTGTGGAAGTGAGGAATTAAATAAAACTCCCCACTGTGGCCTTGAGTTTTTTAATTTTTTTTTTATTTTGGAAAACGTGATGAACGTTCAGCCACATACTGGTAAAGGTCAGCTGTTGCTGGTTTAAGAGGGGACCACAGTGAAGCTTCAGTGACCTCACTTATAATGAATTTGCTGATCACTACTACAGTCGCTGCTTTTCTCACTCAACTCCCATCTTCGCACCATACTCTCGCAGTGCGAGCGTATAATATACACACCTAAGCTCTGACTACATATTGAGGCAAAGACTTCTGTGTTGGAACCTCACAATTGTTTTTTGAGAGTCCTCGCAGACAAAAAGTCTGTTTAGTGACTTTAAAAAGATCTTATCTGTCACTGACTGAACTTATTACCATGTTTTTTGTTTCACCACAGAGACACTGTTCAGCCTTTAAGAGTTTCTGTGGCTTTTTTGGCATCATCTCCTTTTTTCTTTCAGCCGTTGTTGAGAGAAGATAGACCTACCATACAGTATGTTTAAAGCAGCACTTGCAGCCTAGTCCTCTCCACGTTTTATTTGTTTTATTACAACTTTACAGACTGTGACATGTTGATAAAGGCACAGATGAACACACACACTATCTACATTTTACGTTCCTACACAGTTCCCTATCCTTCCTTTTCCTTCAGAGGTTTTCTTCTCATTTGTGTTGTTCATCTCGTTTTGAGTTGGTCACACAACTCTGCATGGAGTTTGCATGTTCTCTCTGTCTGCGTATGGGTTTACTCTGGGCTCTACAGTTTCCTCGCACAGTCAAAAACATGCAGGGGTTAATTGGACACTTTAAATTGACAGAAGTTGTGAATGCAAGTGTGAGTGTTTGTTCACCTCTGTATGTTGGCCCCTGCGATGGACTGACGACCTGTCCAGGGTGAACCCCCTGCCTTTCGCCCTGTGTCCGTTGTGATTGGCTCCAGCGACCCCGCGGCGCTCCTGCGTGGGATAAAGTGGTAGACAGTGAATGATTGAATGTCTTTTCCAGCTGAATTTGAGTACTTGATGTTGTTGGGGAAGAATGTGCAATAGACCACTATCGCAATGTCTTAAAGGATACCAGCATTTTGGGGATATCTTAGGATTGAATGTCTCACTAAATATCGCTAAACATTTGAGTTCTGCAATTTGAGTATCACAAAATTAAATTTGGGGGCGGCTGGTGTTTTTATAGCTTCAGTCTGTTTCCCACCAGGTTGAGTTTATACCAGTAATCCAAACTAATGATGAATAACATATGCTACCTCCACTCCAACTTCTGTTTATTTCGCCCAAGCCACAATTAAGTCACAAAGACTTAAATAAAAGTAATTTGTGGTGATATGGCTTCTTTTTTATTGCAGTGAAATGCTACTGCAAGCACAAAACCATCATTTCTGCAAACCACAGCCGGAGCAGGAGGAAGCCCACCTGTCTCCTCCATGTGAGCAACTCTGAGTGCTGTTTGAGTAAAGAAAGCTGATCTACAACTGAAAATCAGCTTTCAAAGATTCCGTTTCATTTGATGTGTTGTAGTTAACAAGCTCACAACACTTTTGAAAAGCTCATGAAATAGTTCAGTTATATTAAGTCGCATCAGTACGTGGTCGTTTAAACTTAAATCCTAGCTTACCAAACCATGCAGTATTCCAGATATGATTCATGTTTATGATGGTTTTGTTAACAATGTTATGAGTCAAGTTTATTCTTCTCCTTAGTTCAATTTTTCTCATTTGCATTTGGAAACCTCTGAATTAGGTGAAGTGAATTTCCGCATTAAGCATCACCTCCATGTTAAATTTGATCCTGCTGTTGGAATGTATTTGGTGTTCAGTTGCAGTTTATATGTGCCAGTCTTTGTTTTTTTTCTAAATTCAGATCAGAGCTGTGTTTTCAACACAATCTGTCTTTGAGTCGTCGTTTGGCCAGTTTTAAATTTAAAATGTATTATGTGTCCACAAATACAGAGGAAATCAGATTGTTTGTCTTTGACCTGTTGTTATTTTAGTTTCAGAGGTAACTTTGCCAACACTTCTGGCATGTGTTGGTTGAATAAACGCACGTCGGAAGAATAATCGAAATGTACAGATTGTTTTTAATGACGGTCAAATGTTTAACATTTTAAGGTTGTTTTACATGGTATAATTTATCTTAATTGGCCAGAGGTATAAGTTTGGGAGAAGTGTCTGCAAATTACATCAATTTCTGAATATTGTCGTCACTGTGGTTGATTTGGTTTATGATAATTATTTTGTGATATTAAAGTTTTGAAAATACAGTTGCCTGCCTTTGTTTATTTTGTTGCTTTATGGGTTTTCTTCTCCATTGGTTTAGTATTTCCCGGACAATTTTCTCCATTTGTTTGTCCAAACTGTTGCAGTTTCTCTGTTTGACCACCAGATGTCACTAGCTGCTCACTGTTAATCTGTTGAAGCCCACAACATACTGTATGCTGTATGTGTTCTCTTGCCAGCATTAAACAGTTATCAGTCAGTACCAGGCCCACACAAGTGTAAGACCAAGTGACTACATGAATGTCCTTCTCGTAAGATAATGTGTCATGTCCCCTTTTTCATCCTCTTGACACATGCTGCTAAAAAGTTAATCTCAACCAGTGGAAAGATGACCTGGCTATGGATGTCTCAAGATCAACAAAAATAAGTTAGTCTGCTAAAAATTAACATTAAAAAGTTTTTTTTAAATTACTTGATGGCACGTTTGGGAAAGGTCTTTGATGTAAGATTACTATTGTTTGTGATGTTTCAGACCATCTGTGATGCCATGTTACTCTATACACACTGTACATTTCAATCAACTATCAGACATTTCAAACATATTATAGATTGTTGTGAAGGGTTTACAAGTCTTTTTTTTCATATTAAAATTCGAATACATTTTTACATTTAAATACCAGATTTAAAGTACAGAAGCGTGCGCCTTTTTTCATCACACTGGTGCAGATATGACAAAAAAAAATTGACATCCATGTTACTCCACGGTGCAACAGCAAGAACAAGAAAAATCCATTACTGAAAGGTGAGAGCATGGCACCCTATATATATATACTGTATATAGTGTGTGTGTGTGTGTGTGTGTGTGTGTGTGTGTGTGTTTCACAAATGTATTAGACCATCTGTCATAAAAACATAAATATGTTAGAAATCTTTCAAAACACGTGTTTAAAACTAAAAATGTAATTGTTAATTTGGAAAATAACTCCGGCTCACTGGGCTTGTAAATTTGATATCTTAATCAAGAAATAATGGGTTTCACTGTTTTATTTTTGTTGTTTTTTGCAAAAGAGTAAATTTGAAAATTCGTGGGTAGCAATAATAATTGTATTTTAGCAATACAAATATAATTTATCATTTAAAAGAGCTTCTACATACTGGTGTATTTCTGCATTACAGAAACATGCTGTTACTGTAGGGCAGCTGTGGCATTAGCCTTACATTGGATACGTGGTGGTCTAATAGTAATAAATGTATCTACTCACACTCATCTACAGCATACTGTTATGTATTATCAATATTAATCTTATTGTGTTTATCTTACTTGTTAATCTATGTTTGAAATGTCCCATGTGTGTAATGTAATATATTATGTAGACACATGAAGCTGACTGTGCGTGAACGTGCACGGACGCGCTCTCGTGGCCTTGGTCTCTGCCCGGTGCTGTTCTCCCATTGGCTGCTGTCCTGCGTGACAGTTAGGAGTAGAACTCTCTGCTCTTTGTAGCCCTAGATTAGCCATATTCATAGGCTTTGCGTTCAAACACGCCCCCTCTCCTCCTCCTCATCCTCCTCCTCCTCCTCCTCTCTGCGTCTCTCTCAGGTTCAACAGCACTTCTCTTTTTAACCCCTGCTATTACAAGTCATCGCCTCCATTCTCGTGACAGAAACCCCGGGGAAGTTAACTCTTTAAATTCTATTTCACCGATTTGAGCTCTTCGGCCAGATGGAGGACTACCATAAACCAGACCAGCAGACCGTGCAGGCGCTCAGGAACATCGCCACCCGCCTCCGGATCAACTCCATCAAGGCGACAACTGCGGCGGGCAGCGGGTAAGAGGAGTTGCGATGAGAGAGTGCACACACGACTGCACGTGTAAAGTCGTTGGACAAAACAAAAGTGACCCTGTGCCGGGGACACTTGCATGTTAATATTTCCCCCGTGCGCGCTAAGTGAGTGAACGCAGATTAGAAAGCTGGATAATGCAGACTACATAAGACATGATGCACTTGCTGCAAGAGAAGCAGCAGTGCAAAAGTGACGAGTGGGTTTATTATCATGCACAATGTGCCACAGCGTAAACATCGTCTCTGGTTTCTCTGTGCGTAAAAACAGGCGCGATCCGCGCACTGCTCCAGAAAGAAGAGCCCGTTTGGCACAAAGGTTAATCTAGATGCGTGCGTTAATTTTTTTTTATTTTTTTTTTAGAGCAGTGGGATTAAAATAAGGTCCGGCCATGATGGCTGCGTCTGTTCTGTGACAGAGAGACTGGCTCTGTGCGTGAGCTCGTGCGCGCAGCTGCGGGGCGACGTGGTGAGTGGAAGCGGCAGAATGGACCCGGGATGGAGTGGGCATCAGCCGGGACAGTAAAGCTTTCACACCTGAGTTAATCAGGCAAACATATATCCGGTGTGCAATTTCAGAATAAAACGCGAATTTGCAAACACTGCAATATTTTTTTTAAAGAAAATAACTGGTTGAAAAATAAAAATAAATAGGTGATCTGAGATCTGATCAATTGTTGCAGTGACAGACTTTTAAGAGTTAAATATGATCATAGCATCTGCAAAACAGTCTTTTTAGACTTGCATGAACAAATAAAAGTCTAGTTTGAGCTTGTGGGCAAAAATACAGGTGCAGGTGCCACTTTGGCATGTCCAAAATGACACCTGGAGTCAAAAGCCTTCACACATTATTGTTGAATAAATGTTTAAATGGGCATTTTCTATACAGCACTGAATATCATTTCTTTCTCTTTAGGACACTGTCATGTAGAGACAGTGGAGAACTTCACAATGGTATCATCACTCACAGAACACACTTTCAGACTTGAACTGAAGATTGAGGCGGTTCTTAAACATGTGATTATTATGCGTCTGATTTTATTTCTCGCCACATTTTTTACAGTCATCCCACATCATGCTGCAGCGTGGCAGAGATCATGTCCGTGCTCTTTTTTCATACCATGAAGTACCGACCTGAAGACCCTCGTAACCCCAACAATGACCGCTTCGTCCTCTCTAAGGTAAAATGAGCGCAATCTACATATTGTTCATTTGATGTTTACTCAATATATAATAAAACAACTGATCAATTGTTAGTTGTAGTATGGATACAAATGCATATGCACATCAAAGTGTTTATTTCCATTGTCCAAATAATGAATTCTAATAAAGTTCTTGTTTATTACAATTTATCTGGATTATGTGATAAATTAGATTTTCACACTTAGCTTCACTCCTGACTGTATGACTTATATGACGTATATTATGATAAGCAGCAGTGCACTGATGGGGGATGTGTGTGGGTTAATGCCTGTTTGTGTGAATCTCCATTCAGATATTATCAAAAGCAGAAACATTTGTTTTCATATTGACATAATTTATTTTCTAACTAAGGTTCATTATCGTTATGTTAATGCACTGTGCAAACACACACAATAATTGCTATTAAAAGTTTTGACTTGTGAAAACCCCTAAAGAACTCAATTGAACACATGAAACTCGTGTCAACATGACAGATGCACCAGAGGAGGGAAAATGTATGAACACAATGTTCCAAAAAATAGAATTTATTACTATTCTAATTATTGCACGATCTGTATCGTATGTTGTAACACCATTGATGAGGTTATTTTGACCTGTGTTGTTAGGGCCATGCAGCTCCTGTGTTGTATGCCGTGTGGGCAGAGACGGGCTACCTGAAGGAGAATGAGCTTTTCAACCTCCGCAAGATCGACTCCATCCTGGAAGGACACCCTGTGCCGGTGAGGTGACGCTCAGACCTGCAGCCAAGGAAATAGACAGTGTGTCACTGCATGGAGCCATATTCACATTTAAATGGGAATTTATATCAAATTAAAAAGTAAAGGATTTTTGAATTCTCGCTTTAATTCCATTGGGGTTGACTATTGTCTCATTCCTGGTGTTAATAATACTTACACTATAAACACTGAGCAGCAATGTTGGTGGTTCTCAACCTGGAGATAGAGACAAAAAGATTGCAAGATAAATCTCATCATTTTTGCCTTTCCTCCGTAAAATACTGGATTGTTAAACCGATTAGTGCCAAAACTGTACATTATAGAGACATGAACGCAAACAAACATTAATGACACTCTAACAGCAACTATTGCTGCTTTCCCAACTGTTCTGGGGTTTTTTAATGAAATAAATAGTCCAGCCACTGAATTAACAAGCCAATCTTCTTCTACATGATGTAGAATAAGATGTTTGTGTGTGTGTGTGTGTGTTTTTGTACTAACAGAGGCAGCAGTTTGTGGATGTGGCCACTGGATCTCTGGGTCAGGGGCTGGGAGCTGCATGTGGAATGGCCTACACTGGGAAGTACTTTGACAAGGCCAGGTAACAAACACACACACACACACACACGCACGCACGCACGCACACACACACTGTCCTTGCAGAGAAAACAACCTCATGCAGAGACTCTCTCAGTCTGAACAGTCACAGCTTAGACACGCATGCAGGAGCACAGCGGTCCAACTCACATCATCACATATTAAGGTAGACAACTAGACATTAGGAAAGTATGCATGGCATAATATTCACAACAATGGGCCACAATGACATGTGACATTTCACCCTGGACCTTTAGTTAATCTGTAAGTGACAGGCCTGGTTTGGAATGACATTTAAGCAGCTGCTCAGACGCTGACCTCAGATCTGCATGAATGTAACCACACTGGAGTCTGACAGTAAATAGACAATTTCAAGGCAAAAAAAAGCTGATCAGGACATCCTTAGTGAAGGCCACTTACACTATAAACACAGAGCAGCAATGTTGGTGGTTCTCAACCTGGGGATAGAGAGAAAAATCAGTTTTCAGCAACTAGTCAACAGACCTCATGTGTTTCCTTTGTTGTCGTGTGATCTAGAAAGAGCCAAATGGGTTTTAGTCCAACTATAGACAGAGTGATAGTGGTGTGGCCTGTTCTGCAACACAATACATTCCACTCACTTGCTCATAGAAGGTGGATCTGATGCAAAAGTAGCCAATGTGAATGTCGACTACTGGTCATTATGGACAGAACAGGAAGGAAATGTTCATGTATGGAGATTTGTACGTTTGTACGCAACAGACACAGTGAAACAGGAGGTTGTAGAATGGCATACTTGCATTCTGCGATGACAGCCTTTGATATCTCTCTCTCTCTTGCGCGCGCCGTCTCTCTCTCTCTGCATTCTGTGTGCACTCGATTGTTTCTGCTCTAATAATCACACATGCAAGAACACAGTTCCTCCCTCTTCTCCCTGCCTCGCCCTCTCACCTCGTCTTCTCTACCTAAAAAGAAAAATACAATTTTTCTCTACCTAAAAAGAAAAATACAATTTAATCCATTTTGGATTTCAGTGAATACACATCTATACGTGACATGATGTTGCGTGTGATTGTACAAGCTTGTGCGTTTCCACTGCGATTATCGGAGCACCTCAGATTTGCTGCTCCATAACGGCTCCAGACTCGCTCGCCTGGGGGACGACATCGCTGCTGCTTTCATTAACCATGAACTGCTGAACGGCAGCAAACTCAAACACCTGCAAACTTCAATTTTGTCATTGTAAGAAGAAATCATACACTAGCAGACAAACCTCTTGACGTTATTAAAGCAGTGATACACGAATGAACCTGTCAAATGCACTTATCCACAGCAGTAAGATGAAACTCAATACCACTCATTGTTTCATGCTTGTGTGACTCTAGTTCGATATTCTGCTGTTCTAAATATGAGCCGATTGGATAAAAAGAGGCAGGGTTTCTCCTCATGCTCTGTCGAGCTTTGCACCACACCCAAGGGATAATATGAGTGTTTTGAGTGGAAGTGTTGGTGACACCAATGGGGGGAAGGCAGTGAGTGTGTCGATGTGCCGTCTTGATGAAGCTTTTAAGGAAAGACGAAAGAAGACAGACAGACACACAAGATATCATTACTCCCATCAGAAAGCGTGTGTGTGCACCCAATAAACAAAGGGAAACCAGAAAACACAGAAGTATGTCAGAGGAGCCGAGTTAGTAACATGTATTAATGAGTTATGAGTGTTATTGGTGCATACAGATAAAGAAGACGAACGCAGTGCATCATGGGATATCCCCCTGCCATTATTGTCTGCTTGTAAACACAATAGTTAGCTAGGGGATAGTTCAAATCGAGCCTCTGTCAGTTCTGACTCCTTTCTTGACATCTTGACAACAGTTGCTTTTGTTATATTTTGAACTTGAACAAATATGAATTATTACAAATCATAAAGCCAAAGGTGGTGACAATCAGCATTAGAGCTGAAACAAGTAATCGATTATTGATCGATTACTAAATGAATCGTCAACTATTTTGATAATCAATTAATCGGTTTGGAGCTTTTTTCACGATTAAAACAATATTTCTGATTGTTTTAGCGTCTTAAATGTCTTGGTTTCTTTGCTCCACATAACAAAGAAATCATTCAAACTGACTCATTTTGGTTTGTGGACAAAACAAGACATTCGAGAACATCGTAACTTCCAGGTTTGACAAACGCTGATCAACGTTTTTTAAACATTTTCTGACATTTTATGGACCAAACGATTCATCGATTACGGTACATGAGGTCAGAGGAGCTTTATTGTCCTGACCCTGCAGTTTAAAATTTCCTAAAGATGAAGCTGTTGGACCTTCTGTTATGTTCACTTCAATACCTCTTTTCTCTCTCCCTCTCTACATCGCTACCGAATTCCTCTCATCTCCTCCTCTCTTTTCTTTCTCCGACCTGTGCTTCTTTCTTTGCACGCAGGGTTGGAATGCGTGGTGTAATGCGGAGTGTCTCGCCCTATCTTCCAGCTTTAATGAGAATGTGTCTATTTGACTAGAAAGCTGTCAGGAGTCATTAGGCCATGTGAGCATATAGCAAGGATGATCTGAGTGCAGCAGGGAGGTGAAGGGTGTGTGTGTGTGTGTGTGTGTGTGTGTGTGTGTGTGTGTGTGTGTGTGTGTGTGTGTGTGTGTGTGTGTGTGTGTGTGTGTGTGTGTGTGTGTGTTTGTGTTTGTGTGTGGGTGTGGGTGTGGGTGTGGGTGTGGGGGTCAGCTGTCACGTCCACCTCTATAGGAGGAATTGCAGTAGGAGAAAATGTGTAAGGAAAATGGAGCTGATGATTTTTGACTTTTGGCTGTTTTAGTCTCAGATGTATTTCAAAACATGAGACCTCTCTCTCTCTCTCTCTCTCTCTCTCTGTAGCTACCGTGTGTTTTGCCTGCTGGGTGATGGAGAGATGTCCGAGGGCTCAGTGTGGGAGGCCATGGCTTTTGCCTCCTACTACCAGCTTGACAACCTAGTGGCCATCTTGGACATCAACCGCCTGGGTCAAAGTGACCCAACTCCACTGCAGCACCACGTGGAGAAGTACCAGCGACGCTGTGAGGCCTTTGGGTGAGTCAGCGTTAGGGGGTGTATGCACAGGAGGATTGGTGGTTTGTCCTTAAACTGTAAGCTGAGTAGGACAAATAATCATCACAAATTTAAAATAAATCATGTGTTATTCATTAAAATAAATATCAAAAATGTTATTGATCCAAGAAACTATGATGATTTATTCACTACTTGGCTATTTACTTGCCATTATTGCATTCACTAAAAAATGTGCTGTACTATTTTTTTTAAATCTGTCCATACTTGCTTTCAGAAACTTAAATAATAATAAAAAAAATACTTAAGTTGCCAAAAGAAATGTACAAAACATTGTAATTTCTACATAAACTTATTACGGAAGATACACAATTATTATGTGAACATTACCGCAACATGCAGTTCATGCACCTCAACAAAAAAACACTCTTTATGACTTTATGTTATAGCAAGCTAGACATCATTTTGAGCATCTCATCAGTCAGACTGCATTTAAATGTTTACCTCTCGTGTTTTCCCAGCTGGCATGCTGTCATTGTGGACGGACACAGTGTGGAGGAGCTGTGTAAGGTGCTGAGTCAGCATCGCCATCAGCCACTAGCCATCATCGCCAAGACTATCAAGGGGAAAGGCATACCAGGTACAATAATGAGTGACATAGTGATTGCTGGTTTTTAACCTGATGTGAAAAACGGTTTCTAAATAATGAAATAATAGTTTTTGTGATGACCGTAGGGACACATCCTTGGTGCAGAGAGGCACAAACTCCCTGTAATCCTGGCAGCGCTTAGTGATTTAGCTGCTGAAGCTTCCTAATCCCTCAGAATGTGTAGAACACACTCGCAGTGACAGTCCATTGTGCAGGAGTTGTGATAAGAATAACGAGGAGTGTGCATGACCACATGCTGCTCAGGCACAAAGAAACATGACAAAGTGTGTATGTTTAAGACGGGAATATGTCTTTGTTTTTATAAGAAAGCTTCGGTCCTCCACGATGGTCGTTGTCATAAGCCTAGTGTCTTGTGATTTTAACCTTTGACCTCTAAAGCAGCCTGTAGTGACCCACTGAAGTGGAATACTGTTATGCAAGTGACACACACACACACACACACACACACACACACACACACACACAAGTGACATCATGTTCTACACTCTTAGAAATAAAAGTGCTAAGTAGAACCATATATGGTTCTTCAGCTTGTCCTCATAGGAGAATCCTTTTTGGCTCCAGGTTGAACCTTTTTATAAAGGGTCCACCAAAAACCCTTTTAAAACCCTTTATTCAGAAAGGGGTTTTAAAGGGTTCTCTGGATCAAAATGGTTCTTACGGGAACCTTAAGTGTTACCAAGAACCCTTGAAAAAACCTTTCTTCGGGGAAAGGGTTTTTCAGAAGCAAATGGTTCCAGCCCTTGTAGAAGGACACTTTTGGAGACCCTTATTTCTAAGAGGGTACAAGAAGACATGAAACTCGCGACAATTAACTCTCTCGCTCTGTGTGTGTGTTTGTGTTTCTCAGTGGCTGAGGATAAGATGGGCTGGCATGGTAAACCCCTGCCCAAAGACATGGCTGAGAGTTTGATCAAAGAGCTGCAGGGCCGCATCATCAGCTGCAATAAACGCCTCTATCCTGCTCCGCCGAATGAGGACACATCTCCTGTCAGCCTCCGCAACATCCGCATGCCAAGCGCACCCAGCTACAAACCTGGAGACAAGGTGCGATCGGTGATGGTCGACAACCACAAAAAAAGAGGTCATACAGTACTCAATAAAGTAGCAAATACTCAGTGGTAGTTATTTGTTGTGTTGTGTCGTTTGTCCCGGTAAACACAGATTGCTACGAGGAAGGCTTACGGCATGGCTCTGGCCAAGCTGGGTCGGTACAATGAGCATGTGGTGGCTCTGGATGGAGACACCAAGAACTCCACCTTCGCCGAGCTCTTTAAGAATGAGCACCCCAACCGCTATGTGGAGTGTTACATTGCAGAGCAGAACATGGTAAGAAACAGATGCAGTTAGATGCAGATGTTCTGGACCAGAGCCCAGACTGAGAAAATGTACATTTATAAATCTTAATAGTAATGGTTAGTGCAGTAACAGTTATTACTCCGTATGTGAACTTTCTTAAAAGAAAAGGTGTCGACGATTAGAAATGGTTTTATGGATATAATATAAAACACATTTTATTTGTGGATATTTGAACAAGAACGGCAGGTTAAAGGCACACTAATGACTGTGCTTCAGCGTGTTGGTAGAGGCAAAGCAGGTTTGATGTTTACATTACCAGACTGACATGTTTACATGTGCAAATACTAAGTACAGCAGAGGCTGAAGGAAATGTTTTAAGAAGCAGGTGTAGAGACCTTTCACTAAAAACAAAAAAATGTCAACCTCATGGTGGCGCTACGAGCAAAAGTAGTCGAGGTCAAAATCAATGTATTGTTCAATATGTATTGTATGTATGTATAATATTCTACATCCATACTTACCGGTGTTTTCTTCTTTAGCCTCCAGTTTCCTGCCTTAACTGTTTTGCCAGTTTAACTAAAAACTTAATCTCATCTTGCTTTAAATGCCGTGTTTTAAACCATCTTTCTTCATTATTTTCAATCTCTTTTTTTTCTCTCTCGCGCAGGTGAGCGTCGCAGTAGGTTGTGCCGTGCGCGACCGCAACGTGGTGTTCGCCAGCACCTTCGCCACATTCTTCACTCGAGCCTACGACCAGCTCCGCATGGCCTCCATCTCTGAGAGCAACATCAACCTCTGCGGCTCCCACTGCGGCGTCTCCATTGGTCAGTGCCCACCTCTCTACCAATCATAGGTTTCATGATATAAAAATACTTTTACACATACATACATATACAGTATATACACATATATATACATGTATATATATATATATATATATATATACATACACACATGTATATATTCATTTATACATATACATATATATACATACTTATATACTGATATCAAAGTATGATAGTCAACATTTGGTGAGCATGTTGTGACCTGATTCAAAAGAATCATTATGACTCCTGCTTTTACTGTGACTGTCCAGTGAACGACTGAAAAACAAGTCAAAATTATAATTATATATTATCCCGGAGAAATGCTTGGTAGAAAAATCCTCCAAAACATGGAGAATACATCTGCAATGAAAGCTGTCTGTGGGAGATCACTCTGCCTCTTCAATTTCACTGAATCCTAAACTTTTTTCCCCTCATCTTCTGACCTCCTCTGTTCATTTTTGTTCACCTCCCTCTCCTGGTATCAGCACTCCTCCTGTCCTCCCTCTGCCCTTCCCTCCCTCCATCTCTGTGTGTCATGACGGTGACGACAGAGCGGCCTGATTCCTTTCACTTCTTCCTCCTTATCCTCCTCCTCTTCCTCCTCCCTTCCATCCTCCTCCTCCACTTCCTCAGGTATATTGCATTGCACCTTTACCGATTGCATGCCAATCTTTAATTTGTGCTGCAGCCTATAGTTGACATACGAGTCTCACCGTCACTGACCTGTATATTTGCTGCTGCTGTGTGTGTGTGTGTGTGCATGTAGGTGAAGATGGGCCCTCTCAGATGGGTCTGGAGGATCTAGCCTTGTTCAGAGCCATTCCCACTGCAACTGTCTTCTACCCGAGCGACGGGGTCTCCACTGAGAAGGCTGTGGAGCTTGCTGCCAACACAAAGGTTCTTGTAGTCACCTATAGTATTTTAAAGGGGGAAAGGAAGGCAAAGTATCAAATCATAAGTTTGTGTTAACACAAAAAAATAAATGTCAATTATATCCGATTTGTTTTAGGGTTTGTGTTTCATCCGAACAAGTCGCCCAGAGAACAATGTCATCTACAACTGCAACGAAGATTTCCATGTGGGACAGGCCAAGGTTTGTGTTCAATAAGTACACACCATCAGCATTAGTTAAGCATTAATACATATTGAATTCATCATGCATGAATACTCATTAGTTTGTAGTTTGTAAACACAATTATAAATGTTTTACTCATGTGCTGAAGTGTTAGCATATACAGAGCGACTGCTGGACACACACACAGACAGAGGTGTGTGCAGACATTTATAACTGTTTATAAACTACATACGAATGAGTATTCATGCATTATACATGATGAATTCAGTATTTATTAATGCTAATAGTGTGTACTTATTAAAAAATGTTACCAAATTCCGAATAAGAGTCTTACAAAACAACAATCTGATGTGCACAGTTCCCTGATGAACACAGTATGTCTCGTGTGTCTTTGCACTCAGGTTGTGTATAAAACCAACGATGATCATGTGACTGTGATTGGAGCAGGAGTGACCCTTCACGAGGCTCTGGCTGCTGCTGAGCTGCTGAAAAAGGGTACGGAGAAACACAGTGAGAATGGAAAATGATTTTAAAACTAAATACAAAACAAGCAAAATGACATGTTCCACCCGTCTCTCTCTCTCTCTTCCCCTCAGACAGAATCAACATCCGTGTGATTGACCCGTTCACCATCAAACCCCTGGATTCTAAGACCATCATTGAAAACGCCAGGGCAACCAGAGGACGCATCATCACAGTGGAGGACCATTACTATGAAGGTGACGAGTCAGACGACAACATTGATAATTGAAAATTGAAAATGATAATTAGCCGATATCCTTTCAGTTTTTTTTTCAGATTATAGCACTTAACACAATGTTTCAGGAAAAACAACAACTTATTTTCATTCAAGTAACTCCAAGTTCAAACGACTTATCATTTATTACTGAACTGCAGTGTAGAAACATTGAACATTCACATGCTCTGCTGTAAGGTCAATTGTGCAGCAAAGCAAGAGCAAATAATGCAATTATTCGAAGACTTAGTTGCAGGGGCTGGTGTCTCCAGGTTTTCTCGGCTAACCTGTGTGGCAGGGAGGGTGCAAATGAGAGGTCATGTGACACTGAATCCTGCTCACTGCTTTAACAAAGGAGGAGAGTTTTCAGTGCGTGTTTCATCAGTTTTTACTAAGTCATTTAAATACTCTGGAATGATCATTTGCATATCACGATATTATTTAGATGATTACATCATGCCCACCTCTAGGGAAGATACAGAAAGGATGAAATAGGTTTAAAAAAAAAAAAGTATATGGAGGGGTGAAAGGGGGAAGGTGGGTGGTAGTAGAGGAGCTGGGAGAGCCTGTCAGGGCTTCTTTATTTCAGTGGTGGCCTTTGGGCTCTCATTGACCTACATACAGTGCATGCATAACAAAAATAAGTGTCCAAAATCTACTGCGTCTCACCCGTTTCTCTCATCTCCTTCTGGGTTCATCTAATGTCGTCTCCGTCATCCTCCAGTCCATTAGATTAAGTCCATGCGTGACATAATAGATCCAAGCCAAAAAAAAAAAAGGAAGATGGCATCAATGTCACACAGACAGAAAAAGGAATGGGGAGTATCAGATAAATATCTCGACATTAAAATATGCATTCCGTTATTTTTTAAACAGGATTTTTCAACTTTTGTGGAAGTGAACATGAGATAAAAGTGAGAGGGCCGTCCTCCTCTGCAGTGACATGAATGATTTCAATTGACAGCAGGATGGACGAAAAGAAACATTGAAGACTAGTGGACAGAAATGACTGATTTGAATGTGATTTTTAGGATAAATTCTGCTGGGCGAAGCTTCGGCAACAATTGTAACTGCTCCATCTCGTGATTTCCCAGGTGGTCTGGGTGAGGCGGTGTGCTCAGCGGTCGTAAACGAAACGGGCTTCTTTGTCCACCGCCTGGCAGTTTCCCAGGTGCCGCGCAGTGGTAAGCCCCAAGAGCTGATGCGGATCTTTGGAATCGACCGCGATGCCATCGCTCAGGCGGCCCGTAAGATGCTCAGTAGCTCCACCAACGCTAAGTAAGAACGCTGCAGCTGCAACAGCATGGTAAAGGACTCTGTGGTTAACGTGCGATTATCATGGAGGCACCAAACATACACAGGAGGAGAAGCACCAGCGGCCCACTCACGCTCTCCTCCTCTACAACAATCTGAAGCCTTTATTTGAAAAAAAAAAAAAAAAAAAAAAAAAGATTTTTCCTTTTTTTTTTTCTCTTTAAATGTCGTCTATGTGATTTAACATCCCCACCTCAGATTTTGCCCCACCAGTTTGTGAGTCCAGTAAACACCGCTCCGCCCCCTTCACACAAACACATATCCACTCTAACCCCTCTCCTACTTCCTAGAGAATGATCTGGTACTGCTGTAGTGTTTGAGTAAAAGCAGTGAACGTGGTTTCGGAGTAAAGTGAAATCTTCTATTTTCTGTGGAAACCCTCTCAGGTCGTCAGCGCCGTGTCACAAACATCTGCGCCCAGTACGACTTTGTGAACCCCACCCTGAAGGTGTGAAGAAACTGTTTGAGCACTGACTGTTGTTACCTTTTTGACCCCGACTTAGATGGATGGAAGTGATGCACACCAATAAAGAGATGATTTCTTCACATTTCCTGTGTCAGACATCTTTCATCTTCTCCGTTATACATCGCAATCCTATTCGCTCACATCCTTGGAAACAATGATTTGGAGTACATACTGTAAGTCAACCAAAGGAAACACTGTTCTATCTCTGCCACACCGTGGACAACATAAGCGCATGTGTGAATTATTGCTTAAACAATTAAGAGCCTCTTGATCCAGAATTTCAATAAAATAATGGCCGCTGTAGTACAAATTAAGGTTATATGCAGGTTAACCCTTTAAGGTACTACTCAACCATTTGGTCGACCAGTCACGTCTCAACTGGTAGAGGCCTGTATCTGAAATATTGTAGGGTCTAATTAAAAAAAAAATATATATATATATATAAATTGATTTTCGTTATTGTTATCATAAGTAAATAAAATAAAAAATGCAAAGAAATCATTTTTCCTTTGCTTTTTTCTTGGTGTGTACCTTAAAGGGTTAACAGCCAGAAGATGAATGCATGTCGTAGCATTGCACTGGAAATGACGCGCACACAAACTGCCAAAAATGAAGCAGATGGAGAAGAAAATAGTGTGTTTCTACAGAGTCTGGTGTTTCCAATAATGCTAATAACAGCCAATGCTGACATAAATCTGCTTGTACTGCATTTATTTAACCCAGGACTGAATGCCAATTAAACACATTACTGTTGCTTAAGATCACAATGAAACCGTTAAATTGACGCAGTCTGCCAAATTAATTACAAAGTGATAATTTTCATGAAGTACCAACATCAATATTTTAACCTGTTCAAGAATCAAGAGACGCATCAAAATAAAGATGAGTTTAACTTGTTTTAAAAACGTCGTCTTAGCACAGAACACTAATGTTCAAAGGTTAGCAGGCAAAACCAACCTGACCGAAACCAGGCTACATGCCATTATTCACAGATGACTGAACATAAGAATGACAGAGTAAATCACTTTTCAGTGTGTGTGTTTGCAGAAATATGAGGTTATCACTATTAAAAACTCATTGGCTGCCAATGATGTATATAGACGTCAATTTAAATACAACCTTAAACTGCCAATGGCGTCAATTGCTTTTTTCAAAGGGCCAAGTGCTTTCATGTTTACATAGAGTCGTAGAACACACTGTTCTGTGGGTTTTGGAAAATCAGTCAAAATGCTGTAAAAGGCTTGGCAGTACGGGGCTCTATGCACTGAAAGACTGGCAGCCAATGAGTTAAAGGGTCTCATCTCATTTCTTCCTGATGACCCAAAATGTTTTTGTTATGGAACAATTTTTTTTTTTTTTTAATGCAGAGTATGGAGATACTTGAAATTAGAATAATATTTTTAATTGTACTGCAACTTTTCTTACCAGAGAGCTGACCTGTCAGAGGAGCTGGTCTTTACTCTTATATTATATAATATTCTATAATGTAATAATATATAGTTGTGTGTGTATATACATAGAGAGAGAGAGTTCAGTACTTTGTGCAGTCTGTGTGTTGGTCTGATGGTGTATATGAGCCTGCATCTGCCATGATGCGGTCTGCATATTTAATGCATGTTAATAATTAAAAAGCCCATTGAAAAATTTACACAGACTGCAGCATGTGTATGTGTGCATGCGCACATGAGATGCCACAATGTGTGAGGTGAACTGCATTAAACTACATTAAAGTTTTAACCTTTAAAATCAGGTCAATTAAATGAATTTGTAAGTTCATATGAAGGGCTGAACGGCAAACTATAATGTATGACTTGGCAGTACCATAATTAAAAAAAAAAAAAAAAAAATGTTGGACAAGTACACATGTTACTGATCACATTAATGATGGCATCGTTCAGTTCAAGTAAGTCAGGACAGTGGGACAGAGAACAATCATGCACCCTGAACCTGGAGAAGCTAAATGGAACTCAGCCATAACTGATTATCCGATTGTTTACTCCTGTCAACATGGCTGCTCTACAAAGGCCCCATCAACACAGCAAACGGTTTGATGTAAAGCACATATAGAAACAACTGTACTTAAAGGGGAAATAAGTAATTTATAGTGCCATCTAGAGGAGAGGCTGAAATTTACAACAAAGACCTGCTGCTCTGCTCACCCCCTCCCTTCCCTGAGCGCTACGGTATCCGCAGCTGGTCAAATGTCGTCCTCGTCGTCTTTCTCCGTGTCAGCAGATGAGGTTCGTGAGGCGAGGGAGAGGGCGAGCTACCGCGGCCGTAGCAGACGAAGCGGGTTTGGGTTATATAAACCCATAAATACTACATATTGTACCTTTAATTATCCATTATTTTCTTATTGCCAATGCAGTAGTTGCTGCTCGGATACTTTAATGTGTGTGTAAGAATTAGTGACATCTAATGGTGAGAATGGGAATGGCAGTGTAAGACGGCAGCCTTCGTAAAACAAGGCCCTTTTCTAAAGTGCATATACAAGGCTTATTATAAGGCAACAAAACCATAAATAATTTTTTATCTCAAAGTGATTATACATACAGATATACGTATGGTAGTATATTAAATTCCTGCCAATGAACATCCTAAATGTTACACACTGAACCTTTACAAAGTGATTTTAGATTTTTTTGTTTGTTTGTTGGCGTTATAAAACTCTTAACTTTGAGTTTATTGATAGGCAAACAAACAGTTTAAGTTCTGCAATCGTTTTATTGATCTCAGAAATCTGGGATAAGATTAAGGAAAAAGCTGCTGATCGTTTGGATGAAGATTGTAACCACAGCGGTTCAGTATGGACAGTGAATCCACATGTATTGAATATAAACACAGGCACACTCGGCACAAGTTGTACTGTACACATTTTGAGATGAGCGTGAAGCGTTAAATGAGAACAGCCAAGTGCACAACAGCAGTAAAATCCTCTTTGTCTCTCTCTACCTGACCGTGATGTCTTGCGTACACTACTACACTGTCTGAGCTCCAGCTGGTGAGAGGAACACAGATGATTGGATGCGATATCTGGGCTGACCCCTGACCCTGCTCCTATAGCGCAGCTTGAGTTGGTTCAGTCTTTGAGGAGGACAGTGTGTGTGTGTGGGGGGGGGGGGGGGGTGTGTGTGCGTGTGTGTGTCAGCTGTGCATGTGTGAGGATCAGAAAGAAAGGAAAATGGACTGACAGATTGTGTGAGTGCACATTCAGTACCACACAGTTTGCACACTACTGTAGTTGCTGAGAGTGTGGACATGCTGGGCGTTAGAGCATCTGTGTGTGTGTGTGTATCTGTCAATCTGTCGTATGGATTATTCTCCACTAATGTACACACCACACACACACACTCACAAAGCACATTATCAACACATGCGGAGCGGCTCACGCAGCTCCTGTCACATCACGTGTAATAAAATGTGTTAATCTGAATGAAAATATGGCCCCCAGCACACACACACATAACTGAATTAATTCCACACAGCTTTTACATAACAAATTATTAGTGTAAAACAATACGGAAATAATAATAATACACCCACAGATGGAAAAACCCATAATCCAGACTTTCTCATTCGCAGCACACTTCAGGGGTTTATACACTGAAGGAAGCGTTTACGTATCATCTTTGTGTTTACACACTGTGTCATTGTCTCGTAATATGTAGAGGTTCAAACAACGCTACAGGCTTCGCTTCGCTCTCCTTCCACTTCACTGAGCTGATGCATGCACATACGCATTAACGGTCTACCTCATGGCCAGTGTTCCAGACACAAAGGAATATCAACGTACAGTTACATCATATAAAGGATTTAGTGCATCTGAACAACAAAATATGTCAATTAGGCCCACAGCAATGTTGAATTTCAACCAAATAAGAAAAAGCAGTGAAGTAATGAAGTATTCAGTCTGTTTAACTGCAAACAATATTCAAAAAGGTGAAAAATTCAGAAGTGGCAACAATAAAAATATAAAAGAGAAGACTATTTTCATCAGTAGTTGCATTTGAGTCTTTTCCACTATGTGACTTATTTATTTCTCCTCTTCTTCACCTCGTCTGTCACATCCACTCACTCTCCCACCCTCCTCCCCCTTTAGTCTCTGCACTCGTCCCTGCAGTCCCACATGAGAGCCATGAGGTCCCTGGAGCAAAGAGTAACTGCACCAGTGGCAGAGAGATCTTCCTCCTCCAGCCTCAGCTCAATGTGTGACATGCTGCCCCTCCCCTGCGATGCCTAACCGAGAACCCACAACGATCCCAGTCCACTACAGGGCTGTCGTGTCATGTCATGTAACGTGTTGCTATACAGGTTAGGGAGAACATTCGTCTCTTGGCAACGGTATCTCAGGTGACAAAGTTGTCCTGAAAAATGGTTCTGCTACCCAAAGTGTGGATTGTGTTTTAGGTTAGGCTCCGCCTTCCTCAGATAATGCTGCAAGAGCAGGCCGCCTGCTGAAAGAGGTCAGTGATGGAACACAGGAGAATGATGTAGAAGGTAAGAGGGGCAGGGCGGAGGAGAGAGGATGTGTCGTCATGTCAACCGACTCCATCTTACGTAGAAACCCACCATTTTACATTTTGTTGCCATTAAAAGGAAACGTATGCTGCTTACACAATCAGGAGACTAGTTAAATCATGTACTCACCACAACATGAAGAGCGACATGTTTGCTGGTTGCTGATGTCGGGAATCTCCTCAAGCCACTCGGTCAAGAACTGCGACGTCAAACTCACCTGAGGAAACAAGAGGACACAGTTAGGAAGAGTGAGGACCTTAATGTCCTCTTGGAGTAAAAATACAGATCACCTGTATCACACAGTGAACCACTATTCTATTTTATATTACATTATGGCATCTTTCAGATTTATTATAATTACTTGTAATAAATAAACAAACTCCAATGTATGCTGCATATAAATGGCAAATTCAAACAGAAGTCATCTTACTTGTTTCTGAGGCTTTAAACTTCATCTCACGGCCGTCCTCAGCAGATGAATTGGTTTTGAAACGACCTTGGCTCTGAAATATCATACCAAAAAAAAGACAACCGGAAACAAGGAACAGGTAAGGAGTCTACAAAATCACAGAGCTGAAGTCTAGAAAATCACATTCTCAATGCAGCTTTTGTTTTGTTTGGTGATTTGATGCCCTGCTTCTTTATAAAGACAAATAAAGATAAAACCAATCCTACTGTTAAAGTCCTTAAGTCCAAACCACCTTCAATCACACTGCAGAGGTGGAATCATCTATAGATCAGACAAATGGTTAGATATTACAATTTCACATTATAAATATCTATATTATACAACATTATGAACTACTGTGACCAATCTCTGACAAATGACATTGAACAAAAGCTTTTGAACAGTTTTGTAATTTTATCATGGCAGTGAGCCAGTCTAGAAGTCGTGTGAAATAAACGTGAGACAGAAAAAAAAACCTGGTTGATGTGAGAAGAGCTCTCCCTCTTCACGATACTCGACGTGACTGGGTGAGGCCATTGTCGATATAACATCTTTCTGACATTCCAAGTCACCATCTTCAACCTCTGAACACAATCAATAATAAAAGATCCTAAAGATCAACATAATGCCTTCAGAAAACCTTTTTTCTAAACTGAAATCATATTGTGGTCTTTCATCTTGGTTTCACTCCATATTTTCTCTGTTCATCTGGCCATCCTGCAGCATCTTGATGCTCCCTAAAGGAGGAGCAAGCGCTGCATTAGACTGTCACAACAAATCAGCCTCAAAAACTCACATCTGAGCCACACAGAGGGAGGGTGTGTGTGTGTGTGCGTGCGTGTGCGCAAAATCTACAACTACAGCTTATGTCAAAGCTTGTTCTTGATGTGTGACGAGTATCTGCAAGCCTCAGCAAAACCAATATGTGGACACTGGACAGGACTCAACTAGCAATAATTGATGTGTACTATTAAATATAGAAGTGTATTAAAACACAGCACATTCCTATTTCATTACTGATAAACAGAGGGGAGGAAAAAAGCCAATGCCTTTTTTTTTGTTTTATTGCCAAAAGGGATCCTTGAACTAATGTCCAAGGTATTTTCAAGCAAAATTCAGGCACTGCAACATTTTCTTATGTAAACCATGTGATATAAAGGAGAATTTTCTCATGCTTTCTTGTGAATGAGCACTTGCTGCAAAAGCGCAGCAGCTCCCTCTTGTGTTTAAGGCAGCAATGACAGGCAAGCATCGCCACATCTTCACTGTGTCTAGTGTCTACAGACGGCTAATACTTCCTCATTGAGGTCTCTACCTATGAGTGGGTGCATGACAGCATACTTGGCTGTAGTGTCCAAATCCCTCCTCTGCAGGACGATATCAAATGTGGAGAGAACAGAATCAGTGTCCCGTATTCTGAACTGCAGAAACAAAAGAAAACAGATGTAAATAGAATGTATAGCCGTCTTTGGACCTTACAATGAGTACAACATGTTCACTTGTCTAGATTTCTATACATCTCGAGGTTCATGTTTACCTGCTCTGAAATCATCCGTCACTTCCTTCACCCTGAACACCTGCTACATGCTATCTCCACACTGGAGGACAGTCATTCTGTACAGGGGACACCTGACTTCCACAGAATAGAGAGAAACTGCAGAAGGGCAGTTTGAGAGTTTGAACAGAGCTGCACAAGAACAATCAACCGTGATAATTACACGGAAAATATCAGTGTTCGTATTCATATAAAATGAATCAGAAGTAATTTGCATTGTATATTTGTGTTTGAAACATCTGCAACACACCTGCAGAACAAACAAACCAATGCAACCACATCACAATAAAAAAAGCATTCTTATTACATTTAAATGTGTTCAAGCAGCAAATGTTTCAACAATGAAGGTTCTGTGTGTTTGTCTTAAAACAACACTCATTCTGAAAAACCACAGCACAGGGTTTCTAGAGTATCGAACAATAAAGAGGCACAGAGATGGGATTCATTAAAATATCATATTTACTTTTTAGTTACATTGCTCACAAAAAATTCCTACAAGACAATATCATGTAAAATTTTCTGATCATCACTCGGCTGTTGCTTCTTTAGTCTTCTTCTTCTTCTTTCTCTTCCTCTTCCTCTTCCCTGGTGCACTGTCAGTGTGTGTGCAACACACCTGGTCCTGGTCTGCTGTGGATATCGGTTCTTCCTCTTCTTCCTCAGTCTCTACGGTTTCAGTCGTCTCCTTGCAGGCACTTGGATCTTTGGCTGTCTCCTCAGGTACACTGTTACGGAACAAAACAAGAAAAACAGCCTTATTCTTACAGATTCTGATGATTGTGTTAAATACCACAACCCGCTGAAAACATAACCCAAACCTGGAGAGCGCATACCTAGGCCTGTCGCGATATTCAATAAATCAATTAATCGCAGGATAATTAAAATTAGCTCGATCATTTTTCTGGCCACGATAAATGCCATTTGCATGCTTTTTTGTTTTCCCCATCTCTCTCTCTCCCTCTCTGCTGGCTTTACACGGCAACGCTCCCGGGTGAAACCAACAAAATATTTTATCAGATGTGCCTTTCATTTAGATGGCGACGGCGTTTCTGGGGCTTAAAAATGCAAAAAAATGAACCCACCCTCCAGAGTGGAAATCTTAAAAACGCTCCGCTGTCGCGTTCCCGTCTAAAGGGTTGAAAACGCAAAAGTGTTTTCTGAGCTGCTCACACTGGTACGACGCTGAAGTTGGCACCACATTCGACGCTGAAGTTGGCACCACACTCGCCTCAGGTTCTCTAAAGAGAATCCTGTCTTAAGCCACACAAAGTCAACATGTTGGTATTTCTTGCTCGGAATCTGCCATAAAGTCTCTCTCTGAGAAATTATTTCTAAAAAGATTTTTGCATATGGCCTATTGAGGCATCTGTTTCATAACTTTGTTTACAAAGGTCCTGGCAGTTTTATTCCAGTTCATTTTCTGTTAACAGAGACAGAGTCCATTTTATTTATTGCTTTTGGTTGTTTGTTAATTTATTGTGTTCTAGTGTTAAATATTCTTTAAAAATAAAAGTTTATTTCTCTTTGAAAAGGTGTACCTGCCTTATTATACCATTATCATTGTATTAGATGAACATTATCTCAGAACAACAATATTATCGCTTATCGCAATAATTTCTGAGACAATTTATTATCCAGCAAAATTTGTTATCGTGACAGGCCTACGCATACCTCCGCCCAAGGCCGATCAGCGCCTACAAAATACACCCTGCCGGCACGCCTGGGTCAGGCAGCGAGTGCTGTAAACCAGTGATAGCATCTACAGATCACTTAATCATTTGTTCCTGGTCCCATTGCAGACATTTCCTGAAAATGTTATCCGAATCCGTCCGTGAGTTATGTTGCTAACAGACAAACAAACTCCGGCGAAAACATAACCTCCTTGGCGGAGGTAAAAAAAATAAACAATAACTCAAGATATATGCGTGTAAATTAAATGGCAGATTCAATGAATGAATCAAATACTGTTACGGAACACATTACCTTATCTGTACAGCTTGTCCCTGTTGCATATTCTTGGACTTATTGCATTTCTCCAGAAGAGCCACAAAAAATCCATGTGTGCGTGTCTTGGTGGTGCTGGCTCTCAGACACTGAGTGAGCGGGTCCAGGCCTCGTTCTGGCCACTCAGCCAAAACAGGAACCAACCTAGGGAAAAAAATGTAAAATCTTTTAAGTAAATAATTATATAATTATATACCTCGGGGTGTAATAGATGATACACATTGTTACATAACCCAAGCATTGACCAGACTTCCAGTGACTGACAGATAGCCAGCAGACATTTCAATTTTTAATAATAAAAACACTTCTAAGGTCTCTGAAGTCTAAACCTCTTATTTTTTTTTTAGACAATTATACCAACCAAGTGTATTCATCTTACAAATATTAAGATACACTGCATCAGTAAAAGAAAACAACCGACATACTAGGCCAAAATTCCACCCAAAGGTTAAAACACTGTGCATCTGTACAGAGCCAAACAGTACAAGAGAGTTCCTGCGATATTTACTCTTCTTGACCATGTAGAGAGGTCATTAAAGCTTTATGTAAAACACTGAAATACTCTCTGTAACTGGAACTTCATTCTGAATGAGGGATGCCAAGAGGACAATGCTCGAAAAAGCGAACAGAGTAAATTCACATTTTTATGGTAACTTAAGTGGACGACTGCTACCTGAAGCTGGGGTTCTGCTGCAGACAGGCTGTTATGACTTCCTCGTTCTCCTGACTGTGGATAGAGCAGGTGGAGTAGACCAGGCGCTTCAAGCGAGGAAACCTGAGGCCGTGGTTCAGGCATCGCAGTTGGAAGGCCGCCAAGGACGCAAGGCGAGCCTGATCCTTCTCCTGGTCAGCGGAGATGTTGTCCCGGAGGCACACCATTCCTGGATCCCACAAACAGTTGAAGGAAATGATTCTTCAATTTTATGTCTTTTGTCTATAGACACACAAATCCTTTCCAACAATAAAAAAAAAACATCTGAACCAGTAAAACAGTACATTGTATTTCTAACAAACACAATATGAAAAAAAAGAGTTTGTGACATGTTTCTGATCAGTTTACTTATCAGCTTCTTAGACCTCAGTCATTACAGGTGCCATAACAGCTTACAAAGCTGGCCAGACTCAAAACCATTCTGGACATGATATGACTCAATATAGACAATGATATAAACTAGTTACTGCACCTGATCCACTGCAGGAGGGATCCAGCAGGATATACTCAACATCTTTATATCGCGCGTCGTCAGGATCCACCTTCAGGAAGTCCTGGTTGGCAAGCTGCTGACAAGTGAGCCCAGCTCGCAGCAGGAGAGTAGACATGGTCGCCAGGCGCTTGGGGTCCAAGTCGAAGGCAAAGAGTTTGCCCTTGTTCTTCATGATGGCTGCCAGGTGGCTGGTTTTGTTGCCGGGGGCAGCACAGGCATCGATGACATGGCTGCCAGGTTGGGGGTTGAGGAGAAAGGCAGGGAGGCAGCTGGCTTTATCCTGCAGAATGATGTGGCCAGCCTTGTAGAGGAAGTGGTCATGGAAGGCAATCTTAGGAGAGAAGACCAGCAGCTCCGGCAGGTGCATGTCCCTCACAAATTCTTTCTCCCTCAATGTGAAGTCCTCCAGCCTGGAGGCCTGACCCTGGTAGACCAAGCCGTCCCTCTTGAAGTAGTCCACAACATCATCCACGGTGTTCTGGATGGTGTTCACCCGCACATATCTGGGCAGACGGTCCCCGGCGGATCGCTGAACGCCTGCTGGAAGGAGATCTTCATTCTTACTGACATTATGCTTCACCTTCATTCGGGCCAGTGCAGCCTGCAGCCTGGAGCGGTGTTTCATCATCCTGACCTTCCAGGAGCCACCGCACTTCAGCCCCTGGCCAATCAGCAGGTCGTACACCAGCACCTTGGCCTGATGCATACTCAGCTTGGTCTGCTTGAGCAGGTTGGTGGACTCGATGAGCTCCTTCAGGACGGAGGAAAACTTCTGCGTCTCACAGACCAGCGCGAACAGCTGCTTAATGTTGCCAAATTTACTGTCGTAAACCAGAGTTTTCAAAGCGCCCTGTTTCCTCTCAGCTTTCTCCAATATTTCTGCGGCTTTCACGTACAGAGCCATGACAACAACAAACGTTTAGCTAGCTCAGAGACCGGACTGACACGATACTTTCTCCGCTTACTGGTGTTTGTAATTGAACACTTGCCTGAGTCACGCTGATTCCATCCTCTATTCTTAGTGTTAACGCAACACAGAGAACAAGCGGTGGCTTTTATTTTATTGTCTTTTAAAGTTTTGTATTCGCTGCTCCAACCGTGGTGATTTTGGTAACACGCACATGGTAGAGGATACGTCCGTCGTCACTTCCGGGAAAGAAAGCCGTCGCACAAAATTCTACGTAGGAGCGTCCAGCCAATCACTGACGAGGGCTGTACAGAGATTTTAAGCCTTCTCATGGCAATTAAAGAATAAAATAAGGCAGCTTTTTCTACAATTTACATTATAAGTACACTTCCTCCTTATCATACTGGTCTGCATTTATTGAAAATGTGTGATTGGTTACTGCCTCACAAGTTTCTCTTGACTAACAAAGTCCTTTTCAAATGTTGCACAGATTCCATCCAACTAATGATTATCTGCTTAAATAGACATTAATGAAAGCTTAATGTAATTAATGTACCTTTAGTGGAGAAGCTCGAGAAACACATGTACATTTATTTTGGTCCTGCCAGTTTACAAAAAGACTCTGGAGTAAACTTTTGCGATTACATTTACCCCCAGTTCTCGATGTTATGGAAAGATGTAGTGTTTGGTTAATTCACTAATCTATTTCATTTATGTATTAATTATGCTAACCAAATTTTGTATCCACAAATCTAAAGTTTTGAGGAAAAAAATTAATTCAATCATCTCTTCAATTTGTGACAAATATATATATATACATATATATAAAAAAAGCGATCAAAACCTTTATAACATTTGTAAACTTAAAAGACTTTTATTTAAATTTTGCTGTACAGAAAGGAATGAAAATGTATTTTAAAAAAATGTAAAATAGACATTGATATAATCTGTACATTCTACTTTAAATGTCCTGAATCTGTTGTGCATTTATTTTGGTCTTGTCCTTTTGTGAAATTGTTCTTAAATTGTTTTTACGAGGAATGTATTGTTTGGTCTCATGGAAAAAAGTACATAAATTCCAATGTATACATTATTAATGTCATCACCATAACAGCAACCTTTGATTAGAAGCCATGCTTTAATGCCTTTAATAACAAGATTATTTTTCATTTTATAGTTTGTTATTTATTTTATGGTTTCCTGTATGTAAATTCTCCTCGAAATAAATACCACTGTCTGTCATACCTTGGAGGGGGAAAATCTGTGAGAATATATAAAGGACAAAAGTCCCTAAAAGTATTACATTTTTTATTTTATTCAAAATTTAATTTGTCATGTTGCATTCCTTGTCTCAATTGAACATGATTTTTTTTAAAAAGGTATTTAGTATTTTTAAATCTTAAAATAAAATGACAGTATGTTCAGTTCAAGTAGGTGTATAGACTTTTGACAAAATTATTTTTCTGTCCTTTATACAACTTGAGACAAACTTTTTAATTTTGTTTGTGTGTAATATGTTTAAACACAGCGATTTAAAACAAAAAAATGTTTATTTTATAAAAGTTTGAATTACAACACTGACTGTCACCTCCTTAACAATTCAGTGCATTTCAGTGTAATGTTTATATTTGAATCTTCACATGCGCAGGATGAATTCAACCCAAATAAACTGTATTTATCTCCACCCTTCACAGAGTCACAACCCTAGTGATACTCTGATGATGCCTATACAAAACAGATATCGACTCATACATGAAAAGATAAAATCAAATATTGATACAAGACACAGTTGAAAAAAATGTTTTTTAACACAAGAACATTATCTGTTTATTTCCACATGGACAAAGTAGTGAGATAACATGTTCACTCAATCAATCTGGGTAAAAACCAGTCACGCAATTTTAACCTTAATGACCTTCACAATCAGAGCGACACATTTGAAAAACAGCATCAGGGCTCATGAGAGAAACACATTCATTAATGAACCTCAGATGAAAATGACAGTGGAACAAACTGTAACACACCAATAAAACAAACTATTACACAAAAAGTACATTCTAATTAACTTTACTGTATGACCCAACACAGTCCATCTGCACTTGCCTTATAGCACTCCACATAAATTGCAATGAGTGAATACAAAATATATATATAAAAAAAAAAAAACTTAGCGTGCGCAATCTTACCCGTCAGCCAAAAAGGAAACCAACTGTCATCCCAATGTGTGCATTAAGAGAAACCAGCTGATGTGCTCTGTTGTGTATCATTGCAGATCAAAACAATACGGTTGATTGAAGCATTTTTAACGGTTGGACTCAAAAATTGAGATTCAACACATCAATCCCTATTCACGTTATTCTGCCTGTGAACCAGCAGCAAAAGCATGTAATTGAAAGGAGAGGCAAAACTGTAACTTTATCCATCAATGTTTGGTGACTCCATTGTGCTTTTTAACAGCCTTTGTCTTCATGGAGTTTTTGTACAGAAGCAGCCTCTCTGTGGTGTGAGCTGGTAGGCGGTTTCTCTTGGCTTTTACGATACATGCAGCCATTGGACAGAGCCTCTCGAAGCCTCCCGCAGTAGCTGGTGCTGCCAGCAGCTTTCTGGCGATGCTCTGTAGCAGGGGAAACTGAGCAGCAGATTTCCAGTAGAGCACACTGGACATGCTCTCCGACAGTGGTTCAGATAGGTACACATCAAACTCTGACTTCTTCATGTTTTTTGCAGGTGGTTGTAGGAAGTTAAAGATGGACTTGCGTTTGAGGTTATTTCCACTGTTTCTATCACAGTCACTTTCATCTGAACTGGTACCAGATGTCTCCATTAGTGTGTTGGCTTGATTCTCCTCTTTGGCACCTTGCTCATTTTGTAATTCCTTGTCCGTCTGGGTTTTGGCTGCATCCACAGGTAACGACACCGATGCAGTCGTGCTCTCTAATTTGGCTTCCATGATGGTGCGAGCTTCATATTTGGATGGGGGGGTTAGGAAACCAGTATTGTCCTCCAGTTTGGCATCAGAAAAGGGCTGTAAAATGTGGAAGACCCGATGAGAAATTGGTCACTGCAGTTAACAACACCAAATATCTATACACACATAGCTCTATACAAAAAATATAATTTTTTTAGATTTTTTCAGCTGTCAAGATGCAAAATATTAAATCAGGATTCAAAGGCCAAAGTTCTGTCCTTTTCAGTACCTGCAATTTGATCCTGGGTTCCAGCAAAGCAGCTAGTATCATGTCCTTCTGTTGAATTAGAGACTGGAAGTGTGTATGGAGGCCTGTGCGCAGAGACTTGTTGAAGTGGGTGTAATTAGTGACACAGCTCTCCAGGGTCTTGTCAAGGCCAATAAGAGAAGGTATGATGAAAGAGATGGTCACACCATTTCCTTGCAAAATCTGGGTTAAAACAAGCAGAAACCGAAAAGGTTCAGACACATTCTTCAAGAGAATAAACCCATACTACAAATGCTGTATGTACATAAGAGAGAAACATTGTCAAGGGTTTCATATATGAAAATATATCACTGTACCCTGAAACTTCAGCAGAAATAGAAAATAATACAATTATATTTTGTATTTCAATGCAATTGTATTTTTAGTTATTGAATATTCACCTAAAACCAAGAGTTGTTCATTCATTCTTGGGATGAGCCTTTTATGTCTTCAAAACAACAAAATTCTGACATCAATACTTTCTATTCTCATGAACTTATTTTACCTGCAAGGCCTCCTCGAACGGCTCAAGGAGACCGAGGATGTCAATCACTTGTTCCCTCTTGACGATGACCAGCGGTGGGGCGCTGGCTGTGTCACTGGCCTCTATGCGAGCCTGAGCAAGGAGTGTCACGATGGAACTCCAGGCAGACTCCTGCACCATACGCCGTAAAGACAGCATCATGGAGTTCCAACGACAGTGACTGGAAGGGTTCAGAGAGACGTTGAACTCCGACAGCAAAACCTAATCAGATGAAATGACACAAAAGAGTCACGTTAAAACAATTCAAGATTTCTGACCCTTTTTTAGTCCATGGTGCAATAAAAACAAATGCACTAGCCAAAATACAGAAATATGCAATATAATATGAGACATAAGAATAAAGTCTCAAAAATCATGAAACCATAATGTATCCAAAACACATAACACCCTCAATGAGACTTAAGCATATAAGGCTTTTCAAGTGTTTTCTCCCCTATGTGCTTGTACACATGCTATGTTAATCTGTTACGGGAGGGTTGAAAACTATTTTAACAATCAACAATTGTTTTCTGCCTCTTCTTTGGATGCAAAATCTATGAATCTGTGACAAAATAATGCAGACTTCATGACACATTTAAATGTATTTGTCTGATTCTCTTACCTCACTCCAGTAGGCGTTGCTCCTAAAGAAAGATATGACATTGTGGACCTGTGAGAGCAGGTTCTCCACTACCCTGGAGTTCTTCAGTGCCTCCTTGATCACTAGCTGTAGTGTTTTGGCTATGCATGTGGTCTTGGTCCCACACTGCAGCTTTGAAAAGGGGGACTCTGTTTCTGGCATCAGGTCAGACAAAAATGCTACTATATCATCTCCATCTGGTTCTCCCCTGCTGGACGAGCACATGATCTTATAGTCACAGAACAACTTGTTTTCAGTGAGAGTTTCCTTGGCCTGATTGGTGAGGATGTAGCCGATGCTGTCAGGAAATATGCCGTAGCTAAGCAGCACACCATCAAGCTCACTGGCAACAGCGTTGCAGAGGTCTTTGCGGCTTAGGTGTCTGAAAGCCACAATGGGGCGGCGGATCTGCCAGGATTCACTGACAAAATGGAGCTGCACGACAATGATGGCCTCTTCCTCTGGTTGCGATTCATCCCCAGCCCAGAGATCAAAGGTGACATGAATGGCATTCCCATTAATTTTGGTACTGGCTTTAAGGTCACGAATGAGCTGGGGCTTGATTGTTCTCTCCACTTCATCATAAAGCTGCAGGCCCACAGAACACTGGGAGAGCTTTTCGTATTCGGGGCTAATGATGCTCATGAAAGATCTGAAGCCTGCACCTTCAACGAAACTGTGGGAAACAAAGAAACACAATTGTAAATTTGTTACATGGGATGTTGGTGCTTATGGGACATGTGATTGCAGTTTTATCTTGACTTGCTGCAGTCAAAACGGACAGGATGGGAATTTGTGAGAGGCGAATGCACACATCAATAGCACAAAAAATATGACGCAAAACGATGTAGACAACGTATGTGTGACCACAGCAATACAGGTAACTGGCCTGTCTTGTCATGCATTAACACGTGGGTATTTTGGCAATTTTTGGTTACCACCACACGAGAACACAATAACAAAACCAGCACTTCTAATCACCTGAGTGGTAGCATGTCTTCTGCAATCATCCTCAGTGCTGCATTAACAAATTTTTTCTGGTCCACTGCTACTGGCAGGGTGCCTGAACTGGAACTGGGACTTGGACTGGGACTGGAAATTGAACTGCGAGGCAAGGAGGGACTCGGAGAGAACTCTCTCCCTGATGCTAAAGCCTGGGGAGGTGGAACATTGGTCTTCTGTTTGGATTTCTGACACTCCTGTTTCTTCTCTTTGTCTAGCCTGACCTGCAGCAAAGAAATAAGTAGGAGAGTAAAATGATTCTTCTGAGCTGAGAAAATTGTAGAGGAAATAATAAAAACATGAAAGCCATGCATTCAAATCCACCTCTTTACAAGTGGGAAAAACAAATCACTTGCCACTTCAGGAGTTATTGGTGCCGTTTCTAATACAACATCACATTTGAAGTCCACCTGTAACAGAACAGAACATACAACATAAATCCAGAATTGCTGTAATAATCATAATTCAATCTTCAGTCCCTCCCGCAGCCCAAACTGATATGAGTAAAATAGTAGCACTTGTGATATTCAGCAATGTCAAACACTGAACAAACACTTAATTAAGAACACCATCCAAATACGACAGTTATTTCATAGTTGAACACCTTTGTTTGGTGATATGGGGCGTATCATGTTGGAATTGGCCAGTAGAAGATAAAAAAATGTCAATCATGTCAAACAAAACCACAAATCTAATGATTAACTTCTATAAAGGGGCCAAAACTGTGTCAAGAACACGCTGTCCACACCATACCACCACCAGCCTGTTGGCCATAGGCAGGTTGGGTCAAAGATTCTTTGCTCGAGCCAGAAAACTTTGATCCTACATCTGCAGCCTCAAGACAAATCTAGATTTTATCATACCAGGTTTTCCTGCATTTTTATACCATCTGCATCAAAGCTGAATGTTGTTCTGTTGCAGTTGCATTATCACCTTCTTTTAAATTTTTACACGCATCTTCCTCAAATCTGATACCTGCTCTCCCTCAAATGTGGACGTAGTGTGAACAGGTGTTCCAAATAAAGTGCTATGTCAGGGAGTTTTTGTTACCAAGAAAAATCAGTTATCAGTTACTTCGCAGTAAGTCATTCAAATGATCAACAATAATGATAGAACTCTGTAAAAACAGTGGAATATGCAGAGTTCAATCGAGTTCCATACCTCTCCTTTGACAAACTGCTGAATATCAAGGGTAATGCTGTCAGCCTCACTTCTGAACAAGCCCAATTCTGCTTTTTGTTTGAGGGAGCAGTTCCAGCGATTCTTCACAGAGTAGTCTGTCCTTCAAGGGGAATTCCAAAAAAGTACATTATAAATATCAGGGTAATCATCGGACTACTTTTCATGACTCTAGTTTCCCTCACCACTATCTTGACCTACCTTCCAGGAAGCAGCCTGGCAATCTCTGCCCAGCGGTTACCCAGAATGGAATGGGCTTTGAAGATGATGAGGTCTTCTTCATTTGTCCAGTGTTTCTTACTGACCTGTGGGTCAAGGTGGTTGTACCAGCGCTCACGACATTTTCTCCCCAGCCGCCCTTTCAAGTGCTTGGAAATAAGAGCCCATTGTTTGGTGCCATACTTGGCCACCAGCTCTTTTATCTGTTCAAAACAAATACAAAAAAAAATAGGTCTAAGTGAGAAAGGACAATAAAGACTAAACTGTGTTTAGTGCAAGGCTCTCCGTGTCATTTCCCCACCTTTTCATCTTCCTCTTTGGTCCAATTGCCATTCACTAACTCAGGATCCAGGTGTTTTTTCCAGCGGTTCATGCACTCAATTCCTGTCCGCCCCTGTCACAGTATCACAAAATGTAATGTTTGTTACATATTTAAAATTTTAAAACTGCAGTGCAAAGCTTTTGGTGACTTTTGCTGCTGCTGTGTCACTGTTTTTGGCCTTTGTTTGACCTTCGTGAACTGAAACAATGCATCATCATTTGTAAGCCGCAACCTTCATCTGAAAACAGGCTGCCATACAATATCATTAGACCTGACTGAGGGGCATCACAAAAACCGCTAAACAACCAGGTTCTTTGAGTATTACTAACTTATGACTTATGACTTTAGTGCGCCTTTATTTATAAATGTAATATCAATTGGGGGAATGTGACTGACACCAGATCTAAAAACCACTTTTCTGAGAAACACAGCAAGAGTTGTGTGAAGCTGAAAATCTCAGCATTTTGTGAAAAGTTTGAAATGTAAAGGATGTTAAATTATATTTAAATGAATTAAGCACATAGTCATTTTGATTGGCATTCAGATAATTCAACAGTATTACGTTTTCTGTCTTGTTTGGTTGTGTTACTTACAGGAAAAAAACAGGCAATCGTTTTCCAATCTTCTTTCCCCAAGTTGCTGATCAGTATTTTGAGATTTTCATCCTAAACAAAAGAAGACATCAGTTCAGACATAAATTAAGCTTTATGACCACCTCCCATGTATAGGTGATCATGAAGTCTTTGCAACAGCAGTAAATCACTTTAGGATTACAGTGCTCCCTCCCACATGCAGCATAACACCATCATCACCAGCAACAATGTTGTAAACTATTTGAAAATATATTAGCCTCCAGATAACATCTCTTTTCATCACCTCTTCTGGTGTCCACACAGCTTTACCCCTGGTATCATCCATCTTCTCTGCTGTGTCTGAGTCAGTGTCTATGCACAGATTACCATCACTCTCCTCTTCCATGCTGCAAACACATTGAGAGAAAAATCAAATGCATTAAAACGTGCATTTCTGGATTTCATAATACAGAATTTGCAAAGCATGAAAAGACACACTAAAGAAAGATCAAATGTCACATCTCATAGTCTCTTGTAGACACTGCAGATTATTCACAATATAATAGTTGTATATTACATTTAAGAGAGATCCAAAAAAAACACATTAAAGTCAACACCAAAGGAAAAAAAAATTGGATTGCAGATATCTGAAACTGTAGTTTTGACTAGTCAGAATGATGTCACAGATAAATACAACTATAATTCATACTCTCTCCAGGAACCCAAGACTTCACAAAGGACACGACGCATTATCTTCTTTCCATCCTTCTCCAGAAGTCGTTTTCAGTTCACTACAGTGTAGGGGTCTCGTTCAAATGGTGGTGAAAGTTTGTTCAGTTTGTTCTGCCTAAGCAGGACTTTGTCTGCCTGCCTCACCTTACTGTTTTTTGCGCTTTTGAGTTTGTCTGCATGCACACACCCTTTCTCCTTCCCTGGAGCATTTGTTAAGCGAACAGCAGCATCCTGTCCAGTCGGCAAAACCTGATGGTCTACTGACAGTTCAGGGAGTTCAGTTTGAATCTGGTGGTTAAACAGCAACGGGACCATGCATCGGAAAACAAACTGTGTTGTGTAGTCTCTCATGGTGTTGTTGCGCACCAGGAATGCATTGTAAGACTTGTCCAATGATGTGCTGATAAATTTCAGGCTCAGATCAGATTCCAAACATCAATGTCTTATAATGCCACAGCCCTGGGCATGTGACACGTGGTGGGCTGAACAACATCTGCGTTTTGGACTGTGTTGACCTGTGCAATATGACCTGTGCTCCTTTAATTACTTAGATTTTTGCATTGACAGTTTCTGATTTCTCTTGCTTTGATTTTAGCTGTGAAAATCCCTTTTACCTGCAGTGGCATCTTAGAGCCAAATTTAAAAAAAATTCTTACTTTCAGCACTTTCTGTGATTTGGAATTCAAATTCAGCATCTGTATCAGCATATGTGTCGCTGTCACTGGCTTCTTAATGTGCGGTTGTGATCATGGATCTAACTTTGTGTATTTTTCGTTTTACACATTTTAGCCAAAGTGTTTTTATCGCATTCTCTTGCCACAAAGCAGAACTCACATGACATTAATGACCACACCGGAACTTTTCTTCAGTAGCAGGGAATCTTAATTTTACTGTCTTTCCATGTTCTTATACTCGCCTTTTCTCCACTGCGTTGGTTGTGTTTTTTTCCATCTCTGCAGCTTGATGATCTGCAGTCTCCATTGCTCTTGCAATTTCTTGAAGTTCTGTGAGTTTTAAGTCCTTCTCACCTAACAGCCGTCGACGCAGAGAGTCTGACGTGCACTTGTCAATCACGTGATCACGAATGAAATCATCCTCGTTGTCCCCGAATTCACATGTAACTGCTAGCTCCTTTAATCTGCTCACAAAACTGTCCATAGATTCGCCTTGGGCTTGTTCAGCTCGTCTGAACATATGTCTCTCGTAGGGGATGTTTTTCTGAGTTGTGAAATATTCGTTTAACTTGGTTACCGCTCCACCGTAGTCGGCTTCATCCTCGGTGCCGTCCAGCGTGACGAAAATATCCTGGACCTCAGCCCCAGCCAGGTGTAAGAATAAAGCTCTTCTTTGAGTGTCATCGCTGACTCCAGTCGCGGCTAAATAGAGTTTAAAACTATTTAACCACTTTTTCCAGCGAACGCCAACACCAGTGGAGTCGCTCAAAACAGCAAAAGGAGTTATCGCTGGTAAATTTAGCGCCATGGTAACGTTGTGAACGGTGCTCGGCTAAATATGAACTTCGTGCACTTATTGTTGCTTGAGCACACAGCGACTTAGCTTTTCATTTAGATACTCTTCGCGATGTGTAAGTGTGTCTCATACGGTTTAACACCAACGAGAGTAGTCCAGGCATGTAGTCGTCGTTTTTCATGTTCCGTCTGACTTCGTAAACATGTTTCCCGGTCCTGACGCTTCCTCACTCGTCACCTGACCGGATGTCACGCTCACTAAAGTTACAGACAAATTACACGACTTACACCATAGATAATATATCCAATACACCCATGACTTACACGCACACTCGTGTAACTTCGTGATAGCTAGCAGCGCGTCAACATGCTTCAGGAGTCAATAGTATGTACCGGAAGGGCTGAACGACCATAGCGCTGAAAGACCATAGAAAAAGTGTAGCGCCTTCTAGTGGCACAAGAACGCACATTCGCTTACAGTCAGCGAAAACTAGGTGTTAGTAAATATTAGTTCGTAATGATTTCCACGTTTGAGACGACAACATATGAAGAAGACACAGGGGGGAACACGCAAATGCCCAACTATACTGCAGACTGAGAAAATGCTTCTGGAAAACAAACAACCATGTTCAGATTTACTTTCCCTGCTCACTCGCATGACACAACAGAACAACGAACTCCCAGGGCGAAACGAACACTGTATTTACAGCTGTAACAAATATGTAATTCACAGCACTGGAGTTATACGACAACAACACTCCGTCACCACATTTATTCGACAGACGACAGAAAAAAATCCCAGACATAACCTCAAGCGAGTTTGTTTCTCTCACTTACCCACGTGACATCACTCCTCTTGTTTTTCCAGCCTCCGTCTCAGGGAAAATGTACCTGCGTAAAAACACTCGTATAAGTGAAATTCAACAACACACGCTGAATGAAAGGTATGCTGCTTGAATACACACAGGGCACCTGTGATGTCGAGTGTGTGAGCAGATATTTTTACCCGGTCCTGAAGTCTGTTAAAGAACGGGCGGCAATCACACACACACACCGACCTCCTCCTCGAGTCCCCGGAAAGAAACTCGGACCGTGCATGAGCCACTAACGGCTAGTTGCTGCTAACGGCTAAGTTGTCGATGTGAACCCTTTCGCCAGGACTTCACTGACTAAAATGATCACAAATAACCCCTTAAATATAGAAATTATATATTTCTATCTTTCGATCCATATATAACATATATGGATCAAATATTAATGGACTATCGTGCACGGACAACAGCAATTCAGCTTTTATGGGATTTTAAATATCGTGTTGGAACGTACGGCTTCTGCTTTAGCTTAAAGCTAAACTGAATTGCTAACTTGAAGTTGCATTTGAAGAAGTACGGTGAATATTGCACAAGGATGACCAGAGATAACAACTGGAATGTTCATGAAACTTCTTCAGAAACAGTAAAACAAATTCAGGGAAAACTATATATGTACAACTTATCAAACTATTTTTTTCATATCGCCCTGGTGTCTGCACAGTAGCAAGTAATTTAATTTCTCTTTTTTACCACTAGGTGGGGCAGTTCTACATCTGTTTTTCAAGTATCATATTAGGTTAGGATTAATAATTATTATTAATTATTTAATTCATTTCATTTATTATTGTATTTTAATTATGTAGTGGAAAAAATCTCACCTGGTTAAATAAGTGTATTAAAAAATAACCTGAACATGGAATGTTGAGAAGTTGGTAGACAGCAATTCACATAATTAATAGGCTTTAGATCTATTAGTGATTCCAATTTATTTGGTCATATATGCAGAGTGACAAGGTTCATAAGCCATTTTAATGAACAACTTTAGGCACTTGATAAAATATATCAAAATAAAAAAAACATTAAAATGACACAAACGGCCCTTAGCATCACAACACACTCAGTGACATGACATCATACAATAATGCAACATTGTTTTGTGAAATGTGACATTTTCTGTAATCTTGCTGAACTTAAACACCATTAAGCCAGTTCAGTTTTCTCAAGGAAATATTGAACAAAGAAATTCTTTCCCACAAAGGAAAAGAGATGTGTGGTTTTAATTTGTGTCGAACTGTGGTTTCCTGTACATGACACTAAATAAACACCATTATTTGCTCAGGGTTTTATGGCTTCAGTAATCCCACTGAACTACATGTTGGCACAGTTTCACAGATGACCACAGGTTAATGAACCTTGGTTAAAACACAACCACACACAAACACAAACCATCATTATGTCATGGTTCGAATACAGCGTTGTTGAGGGTGCGATGAGGAGCCTTTGAGTCGACTGAGTTCAAGTAGTGTCATCACACCAAGGTTGTCAGACAGGTTTTTCTTCACTTCAGAAACATCTTTAATTGAACTAAAGGTTGTTTTTTAAAATCACAATTTGATCAGAACTCCAGTTTATATTCTCTATCCTGTCTGGAATGATGAAAACATTGTTTCTATTATACACACATCATGTGTAATGTTTCTTTCAGAAATACACATGGATGTTTTGACAACTGTTAGATTTATTAACACGTTTATCATCTACACGCGCGCACACACACACGTACACACACACACACAGATTACACAGATGCCGCGTGACATCAGTGCCTCTGTTTACAGGTTGTTTTGTCAGTCAGAGAACGATGACTTTGCATACATGCTTAAAGTTTCAGAAGGCAAAAATCAAATTGGCATTTACGTACATCATTTTGAACGAATGAAACTTTGAACATAACTAAGATATGGTTTTGAGGTGGCAAATAGAAATAGGAATTTGTGCTTCTTTGAAATCGGATGCAAAAACAAGATTATATATGAGATATAATAAAAACTACAAAAGATCAAATGTACATTTTCAACATTGCCAATATCAAACTCCATCCATCACCAGCTTCATTTCTAAGGCACTTCATGGTTTACACCGGCAAAAAAAAGAGGATACAAAACGTGTACACGGGCCCACATATCCAGATTAAATAAACACTGGGTACTGGGCAGGATTAACAAAAAGAAAAGGAAACAAAAAAAGCACAAAGTGTCCGTGCACCAGAGCGACAATCCTATTGTAAAGCTGCTTCTGTATATTTACAGATGTTAAATACAGTATTTTCATTTTTATACTAATGCAGATAGACAAATAAAACTAACACCACTGCCTGCTGTCTAAAGGCTATGATAATAATGTTCAGACAAACTCACGTGAGGATATTTCTCAGTTTCAAAGCAGTTTAAAACAGAACTAAAATTGCATAGTGAACCACATAATGTACACAATGCAGTGTAGTTGACTTACTCAGTGTTATTTTCCCTGTGGCAAGAGTAAAGTAATTGTATCTGTTTTTTTCACCACCTTTGTTTCTTTGAACAACCATTGAAATGAAACATATGTATACACACAGTAGGTATTTAATGTGATACTCATGTGATAAACTTGAAATGATTCCGCTGAAATAGCACTGCCACACCCACATTTGTGTTCACATTGGAACTGATCAGATCACAGCAAGTCTAGATGAACACACAAAGGCAGAGTTGTGTTTTCTCCCCTTTTTACACAGAGGTTTAGACAATATTTATACCACACCATTACATGTTCTTCATTCCTTTACATGTGACTGTAAAGAGGCTCAAGAGTGCTTCATATTTAGCAAGATCCCAACCATCCTCTGCAGGGAAACATCTGGGCAAAAACAGACAAGTGATAAATTAAAGGGAAAAATGGAAATACGAGCGGCACTGCCCTGATCCACAGAGCACGAGCCACTGAATGGACACGAGAGTATGAACAAGATTTGACTCATGTAATGTGGCCTTGATAATCACTAGATCTCAACCCAATCAAACAGATATGACTGATTTTAAACAGAAACCATCGTCACCAAAAATAAATCTCGCCAATACTGTGAGGTTATTCTGGCAGTGTATTAAGACCATTCATCTATGTTTTCCTGTAATTATTTATCTGTCTGTATTTGATGTGCAGACGTTTTGTTTCATAAAAGCTTGCTTCCTTTTGCTAAACCCTGAAGAGATATAGATACATGGCATCTGCAATGGTTTACCGCCGTTTCCACGAGATGAAAAGTCCTAAGAAATGCGTCTCACAGAAAGCTGTCGTCGCTGGAGACGTAGGAGAAACCGTTGAAGGCGTTTGTGCAGCTGGCGCTGGCGCTGAGCTCCGGGGTCTGACTCACGGAGTTAGGAACCATTTCTGTGGTGAACTCTGGATCAATATGCTGAATGTCAGCCGGGCCTCGCTGAAAGATGAGAAAAAGGAATGGGGTGACGTCTTTTCTGACGTGTCTTTCATCTTTTACAGCAGGATGACAACCACTCACTCTCACATTCACACCTATGGTCAATTTAGAGTGTCCAATTAACCTTAGACTGTGGGAGAAAACTCATACGCACACGGGGAGAACATGCAAACTCCACACAGAAAGGCTCTCGGTCAGCCACTCACTGTGGTAGTGATAAAATGTAAAGTCATGAAGATCTAGAGTACAGGAGATGAGGGTTGTTGGAAAATGTGTTTTCCAGTTATGGTAAATGATTGCAGAGCTGGGTTTTTGAGAAGGAAACTGACTGTCACACACACACACCTTGTAGAAATGAATATGAACATGACATATGAAGCAGTTCACAAAGACAAAACTCACCACATTAGGGTTGTAGGGAGGAGTGATTCTCTTATTGTAAAGGTCGTCCCAGTTGATTGGAGAGAAGAAGATGTGGTTCTTTATTTCTAACTATAAATTATATTTAAAAAAGAAAAAAAATATGAAAAGTCACATGCTTTGTAAAATATGAAGAAAGAGAAAGCACTTATCAAGGTGAGGCTTGTTCAAGGTAGCATTCAACTTCCTTAGTAAGTGAGAGTGAAATTCAAAAGTGATCACACTCACAAAGTCAGCGATGGCCCCGAGGCGTCTGTGCTGGTCCTTCTGCAGAAGCCCCACTAGCAGAGAGCTGACGGCAGCAGACTTTCCTGGAGGCACCAACAGTGGTTTGTGGAGGATCCCATCATACATTTCACCTACATCACGGCTATAGAATGGAGGCTGCAGCGAGACATGAGAGAAAGCAAAAAGGATCACACCTTCATACAGGTTATGTTTTTATCACCTGCATATCACGGAGCCGAAGAGAGAACCATTCATTTTCATACAAAGGCATTGTGATACATTGATACACCTGTACCAACACTCTACATCAACAGCCATTTGTTGACCATGTCAATGTTTAATTTTTTGTTGCATTTTTCCTAAATCATGCACACACACACACACACCAGACTGTAGATCATCTCATAGAGCACTGCTCCCAAACACCACCAGTCCACTGTCCTGTCATATGGTTCCTTACGAAGAACCTCTGGAGCCAAGTACTGCAGACACACAGAGAGAGAGAAGGACAGAAAAAAGCAATAGAAGAAGTGAGAATACAGACAAAACTAAGTGGACTAGTGAAGATTCATTAATATGAAGTTTGAAGACAAGACAAATATAGTTTTATATGGTTCTGACATATTTATGACTCACCTCTGGAGTCCCACAGAAAGTCGAGGTGGTTCCCTCCGGCTCTACACCTTCTTTACACAGCCCAAAATCTGTTAGTACCACATGGCCCTGAAAAACAATTTCACAATAGTGACAAATACTTTGAGTCTGAGTTTACATTGTCAAAGCAAATGCACAGCATTGACTTACCTGAGAGTCAAGAAGAATATTCTCTGGCTTCAGATCTCTGCGGGGGAACGCGAATAAACAGGTCGTTAGTGTCAAAAATGGATCACGAGCAAAATCACCTCATGTTTGACTGTGTCTCAGAGTCACACCTGTAAACAATGTTGAGAGAGTGAAGGTAGCCGATAGCGCTCGCCACCTCTGCGGTGTAGAACCTCGCCCTGGGTTCAGAGAAACATCTCTCTTTCTGCAGGTGGAAGAACAACTGCACAGAGAGAGAGAGGGATGGACACGGCAGGATACAGGGAGGAAAATAAATCATACTTAGTTAGTGAGCAACAACACACACATATAAGTAAGGCCATGGTTCTCAAACTGTGGTACATGTATCACCAGTGGAAGGCGAGCATCCTCTGGTGGTACTTGGAGGAAAATCAGTTCTACTGTATAAACCATCGTATGTGATCGGAGTGGAGCTGAGGAAGTTTGACAGGAGTGCTCAAAAAATGAAAGAAATAAAATAATAAGAATAATAAATAAGAATAATTAGAGTCAACTTATCTCTCACTCCATCTTAATATAATTTCACTATACCAGTGAGGAGGAGGATGAGAGAGCAAATTATCTTATTGGGAATGAATCTGCCTCCTGTGAGAATTCTGTAGCTGACTGAGCTCGGCCTATTTAACTGAAATATTAACTGTTGTGTTTTTAATGATGTGTGTCTGTAATGCTTTTATCACCTGTTGTTGTAAATGGTTATAGAAATAGTTTTTTTAGTAGTATTTTTACTTTGGTGATAATGGTGTTACTGTGAAAGCTCAATATTTGCTCAGGTGTTACTTGGTATAAAAAAGTTTGAGAACTACTGGTCTAAGTAAGGTAAAAGAAAAATGTAATCAAATAATCTACGTTAATAATGTATTACTACACTGTTACAGAGCAGTGTGTTGTAGCTGAGAAAAATACACCAAAAAGCCATTAGACAGGTCTTTTTATTCAACAAATAACGTAATCATTTTTTAATCATTGCAATTAGTGTAAACAGTATAACTGTCCGTCTTCACCATGTCTTACTTGTAAGAGAGATTTCAATCACAATGTTATGTGTAATGTTTACTAAAATAAAGCTTACATTAAAGAGATAAATAAATTATTCCTACCATCATAATTTCAGAATTCACGTAAATCTTTATTTTTTTTTAAAGTTATCCATTTATTAATATTGATGTTTTCTTTTAACCCTTTAAGGTACTACTCAACCATTTGGTCGACCACACTTTAAGTCACTATATCTCATTGAAAAATGCATCAAGCTGAACTCACAAACACTTAATGTGTCTTGTTGTAGTTTATGAATTATGCAAACAAGGTTTATTATGAACAGATGTCTCAATCTTTTGGTAGAGGCCTGTATCTGAAATATTGTAGGGTCTAATTAAAAGAAAAATATATAAATATATATATATTGATTTTTGTTATTGTTATCATAGGTAAATAAAAATAAAATAATAAAAAATGCAAATAAATAATTTTACCTTTGCTTTTTTTTTGGTGTGTACCTTAAAGGGTTAATTATTATTTTTCATACAGTTTAAGGCACATACCTCTCCCCCATTGACATAGTCCAGGACAAAGTAGAGTTTCTCTGAAGTCTGGAAGGAGTAGTGAAGTCGCACCAGAAACGGGTGTTTCAGACTCTTCAGAAGCACATTTCTCTCTGCCATAATGTTCTTTTGCTAAAGACCAAGCAAGAGAAATACAGTTAAACCTTAGAGTGCAGTATGACAAGCTCATCTCCACAAGAGAGAGAGAGAAAATATGCAGGAATTATCATTCTGTATTTCGTGACTCATGGCCTATGTCAGTTTGCACTCTCTGTCCTGTCCCTTTCACACAAAATAATAAAACTTTAAGAGATTGTTTTTTCTTTTAGTGTGTAATAATACTCAATATATCATTTTAAATATAACACTATACCTGTAATGTTTATGGTGCAGATCTACAAAAAGCATCATGCATGACCAAAGAAGGTCACAGCCTGACAAGGAGAGGGTTTAAAAAAAACAACTGATGCTTTAATTTGGGTTTTAGAAAGACTAAACTGAGGAATGAAGCCAGTACTGTTCTGTAAACCACACAACACTTTACAAAGAGCAGGAGCAGAAATAATCCACACAAAAGGAAAGCAAATGTGTTTGATTGATGATGCAGAGGAGTCGTAAAATATGTCCTTTGTACAGAACGCGCTGCAGATTAGATAAGATTCAGATTGTGTTGCTGGGTCAAAACGCTGTTTACTAATAACACAAACATTTTCCTCTTGGCACAAGTCGAGATACTTTCCACCTTCACCTACTTTATCCTGGTACATCAGATCACTGTGTAGTTCCAGTTTTCTATCTATTTGTCTTGTTGTTTGTAGAATCGATTTGTGTCACTTTTTTTGCTTGATCTCAAAGTCAGAAATAGGAGTTACTGAAAATCAAAACACTCCTTTATCACGGCAAAGATCAAACGTGTCATTTGGTGTGTGTCCGTGGTGGGCAAGGGCGCCACTAAGTCCATATTCCAACTATTATCTTTCCACATTTGTTTTGATTACTCACTACTTCACTCATGTTTCAGAGAACCAGGGTTAATTCTTTAACCTAGAAGACCTGAGTTACCCTGGTTCAAGCCCCGGTTGGGACAACTTTGAGCCCCGGTTGGAACAAGGAGCTTTCTGCAAGGAGTTTGCATGTTCCCTATGTGTGCGTGGGTTTTCTCCAGGTTCTCCGGTTTCCTCCCACAGTTTGAAAAAACATGCAATGAATGAATCTATGTCTCTACATATGTGTGTATGAATGATAGTGGTGGTCGGAGGGGCCGCTTAGCGCACATTGGCAGACATTTTGTACATAATAGAAATGTAATTGTTCATATTAATATTAATATTAATAATAATAATAACCTAACACTGCACTGCCCTCTCACTTTTAGCATAGCTGTTATACTCCTGCCGTCCCTCAGTCACTCATGAAGTAAAACAAAACACTCAGTGTCTCCACAGAGCACTGCTATATTGAGAAAAACAGAGAATTGAGTGGAGTGGAACTCATTTGTTTGTATTAAAAGTTACACACTCCAGCTTTAACTTTGAAGAAGATAAAATGATTAATTCAGAGGGTAAACGTTGCTCTGAAAGAGCTTCGACACAGGATGACAGAGCCCACCTCTTTTTTCTTCAGGATGACTTTCTTCTGCAGCACTTTGACGGCGTAGAATTTGTTGTCAGCTTTATGCTTGGCGAGCAGGACCTGCATGAAGGTTTTGTTTGTTTAGTGGCTTGTTTGGTAAACAGTCTGCACCACCACCATCGCCGCACATTTGCTGTTGGGACATTGCATCAATCCTGTGTGCAAGATCAGCACACACACCACAGATAGTACGTGATCTGTGGAAACAGATGATACTGAGAAATCTGAGAAGGGTTTGATACAATGAGGAAAAAAGGACCAACAACGTCCTCCCGACGCAGGATTATACTTATTTATATGTTGAAAGAAAAGAAATCATTCTTGTGAAATACTCTGTTTATGATTTCTGGAGTTCCACTAACGGTGTGTGATGTAAAGTCAGTGTACTGCGCAGTTAATAATTCATGAAGCGAGCATCACATTTTGATTAGACAGTAGTAAGCAGGTAGATTATCTCTGCAGCAGAATAAGCAGCACCTCACTATTTTCTGTGGGTGAGTGTGTCTCTCTTCTGTTTTAGGCCAGTTCAATAAAACGGCTGCTGCTCACTGGATTCACAGAGAGAAACTCCTAATCTATATGATCCTCCACAACCTGAATCTCTGCAGGAGAATATATGAACTAAAGGAGAGATAATAAGGAAATTGGTGACAGAGAAAAACAGAACAGACAGACAGACGAATATAAATAAGTAATTGTTCCAGTGTTACCTTTCCAAAGGTCCCTTTGCCAATGACAGCCAAGAAGTCAAAGTCATTGGGGCTGGCACTGGAACAAAACAAAGAGTGAGCTATTAAATGCTTCATACAAGATTAAACAATAACGCGTTCGTAACAGGTTACAAAGGCGGTGAAATCACCAGCAAAAAGAACAGCCAATTCTCTCCAAAAAGGCTCCTTAAGAACCTGTGTATTGATGCATAAAATACACAATATGTATACACATATATAGAAACAATTAATAGATTCATTGATTTGAAGCTTTTTTTCATTATTAAAACAAGATTTATGATTGTTTGAGCTTCTTAAATGTGAGTATATTTTTCATTTCTTTGCTCCACATAACATAAAAAAATCATTCAAACTGAATCATTTTCAAGAACGTCATCATTTCCAGGTTTGACAAACACTTTTTTTTTTACATTTTCTGATATTTTATGGACCAAACGATTAATCGAGGAAATAATCGACAGATTAATCGATTACGAAAATAATCATTAGTTGCAGCTCTACATACAGTATATATATAGATAGAGAGGTACACATGCTGGTCAGTGAGAGCAGAGTTACTGACTGTGGGTTTGCTGAAGGTCCCAGGTTGACATCATCGAGAGGAGAGGATGGTGACCGCTGCTGAAGAACAGAAAGAAAACAGACACAATTCAACAAAACATAGGGAAAACTACACCACGTATACAGAAGCAGAAACACTTAATAGTGGCTGTAACTTTTTTCTTCTTCTTCTGGTGAACCATTGAACAGTAGCTTCACCGAACGTGATTAAGTCCACGTTCAGAATAAAACTGACAGATGTCAGACAGATGTGCAGACGGAGATGTTTTCCTCAGTAAATGTGTAAAAACTTTCAGATGTTTAAATATGGAGGATTTTGAATTGAAATGTGTCTAACTCTATTTAAAAATGACGGCACTGTTGTGACAAGGCTCTAACAAAATATAGTTCACGAAAGAAAAGAAAAACCTGAGCATATTAAACAAATACGTATTTCTGTGGAGACAGACTGCGCTCAAATTCAAACATTGCAGTGCACTGCACGGTCACTGTGTCAGTACAAAACCTCAAGATTATCTGTTTAATGTGTAGTATTTTGAAGGTGTAGTGCGTCACTTAAATATAGAAAAATGTCTGCTACATTCGAACCATTTTCAAATGTATATGATTTCATGTGTGCAATGGCGAATTCAATTGCTGTGTCTCAGAGCTAGAGCCTTTCCCTAACGCAGAATACCAGGTCCTTTTGTGTATTGTGTATTGCATATTGTGTAATTAGGATGTCTAGACTGAACCTGCACCTTCCTACAACATCTGCAGGGAGTCAGCTCCCCGATACCTACAGTAGACAAAGAGGTGTGAAAACACAGCCTGGAAAGGCAGACTCCTTGTCTGTTGGAGGAATGCTAAAGAGGAGTTGCTCAGGTATAAATGTGGAGGGCTCACTATGCTCTGGGACTTTCTCCAGCTAGGATCACTCCTGTGAAGATTGACCTTTTCCTTGCAAAGAAAATAAAACCTTGTTGTTTGGCAGAAGTTCTCTATTTCATTCTGCACCAGCAGCAGAGAATTTCCACAACATTTGCCACCCAAAGACACTGCTGCCCTGCACTGCCCTGCACTGCACTGCACAGGAAGTGATTTGTCTTATTTCAAGACAGACTGTGGCAACAGCCACATAGTGCTCGTAAAGTGAGACGACTGCAAACAGGCTGGAGCATGAATGAAAACACAAATAAGAGGCCATTAAAAGTTTTCAGGTGAATTCTACGGCTCAAAATTCAGTTTTGATTCATAAGTGCTGATAATATTGGTTGACAGAGCCCGGTTTAAAATGAAGGACACGGCATATAAATAATGTAACTGTTTGTGCTCACAAAGACCAAACAGAGGCACAATAATAGCATCAACAAAAGTCACGCACTGCAACTTTAAGCCACTTCAGAAATTCAGAAGTTTGAGTTGCAGGAGATAGCTTACAAAACACATACACACCAATGAGCTGAATGAGAAGTTTGTTCACATGCAAGTCAAAGCTGGAATTTATAGTGGATCACAGATATGATATAAAAACATCAAGCATCAAACTTGTTTTAAAAAAGTACTCACATTACAGTCTGCCATGGCTTTAATCCATTCCACTCCCACTGGAGGTTCAGCATCAGAGGAGAGGAGAGAACATTTATTCCTTCAAATGAAACTTTTGAGACTTAGAGAAAAACTGGTCACCTCCCCATTATCCGTTATATGAGCGTTTGTGTGTGTGTGTGTGTGTGTGTGTGTGTGTGTGTGTGTGTGTGTGTGTGTGTGTGTGTGTGTGTGTGTGTGTGTGTGTGTGTGTGTGTGTGAGAGAGAGAGATTCCAAATCAACTTCTGACCCCACGTCTGGAGGAACAGGTAATTCTGGTTTGTAAGAACCAAGAAGATGCTGGAACAACACAAACACAATGAAGGGCATTGTGAATATATTCTGTGTGTGTGTGTGTGTGTGTGTGTGTGTGTGTGTAGCGACAGTATCACTGAACATGTCTACAGTGTAAACATTGCCGTGTCACTGATATCCGTCAAAAAAAATATGGGATGACCGAGGTCTTTTTCTTCCTCGTGCACACAGACGAATGAATGAAGCGGCAGTTATTATAAAGTATGTCTTTCATCAGGATCTTCAACAGATTCGACATGTGATTTGGTTCTTTAATCTTTTTTTACTTCATTATTTCTAGGTCATTTATTTTAAATCTAAGTTTCCTGATCATGTAAACGTGTTACTGCTGCTTTAACTTGAAGAAAGCATTTGTTGGTCTTAGTTAAAACGTCCTCATTTCATTCTTTGCAGTTTGCAGACACTGAAAGAGAACATGCACTTCCCTGACAGATTGTCAGGTCAAGGTGAATTATTCTCATTTCTCAAAACAAAGGGGTTATTAATTAATAAGCGAGCGGTGAACGTGTGAGTTAAACTGATCTCACACAGTCTGCTGTTATAAACTGTGATCACTATGATAAAAAAAAAGTTTTTATTGTGCTGTTTTGTGTATTTTGCATTATGTGCATGTGTGTGACTGAATTATATTTCTATATTATTATTGTTCTGCATACTTATGTGGTTTTGATATTTCAATTATATATTCTGCCAGGGTTCAATCTGCCCATGGACTACACATCAAAAATAGATCAATAATCAACTCAATAATAGATTGAAAACAGAATAGCAGTATGAAAAGTACTCATTGCAGCCCTAATTTACAAGCAATGTCTATCACTGTGCACTGTCCCTGCTTACAACCAGCAGATTGAAAAAAAATGATATGACTTTGAAAGCTATACCCAAACCTATTATAGCCTGAATTCTGCAGAGGGTGGGAGTGAAACAACAGGGAGTTCAATAACCTGATGTCAAATATGTATCTGGGATATCACTCATCTGTATCATACTGCAGCAGCAGCAGCACACTAAGGTTTCTAACTCACAACTTTAAATCACAGAATCCATTTTCAAAAACCAGTGCAACAATACAGAAGCAGAAAACAATCTCTGCAAATCCAGAATAAACAGAAGACATTCACACTCACACACACACACACACACACACACACACACACAGAAGAACCTGGTGACCAGTGTGAGAGCAGTGCAGTTTACTCACCTGTGTGCAGATCAGTTTGCAGGCCCTCAACTCTGTTCAGGGCTGAAGAGACTGAAAGCAGAGCAGCTGCAGGAAGCTCACAGTCACAGATCTGAGGTCAGTCTGAGAAACACATGAAGGAAGGTCCAACTCAGCAGAGTGAATCATTGATGGAGAGAGTTTAAAACACCTGTGTGGGTGTGCAGAGGAGGCGGGTTTACGCTCTGTGTGTGTGTGTGTGTGTGTGTGTGTGTGTGTGTGTGTGTGTGTGTGTGTGTGTGTGTGTGTGTTGCCTCTTTAGTTCCTTTTCTCTCATAAACACTGACCTTGTCAGGATCAGTAGTTCTCATGGAGACCAAAACTTGGTCCCAATGAGACAAGATCAGAGGAACTGGTAAAGTTTCCTCAAAGCTAAGATTCATCATGCTAGGGTAGCTTAAGGTTAGGGTTAGCCATTAACTGATTATGGGAAAGATCAGGGGAAAAAACACTTTGTATGGCTGTCCTTAAAAGGATAACTGCACAAACCTGTGTGTGTGTACGTGGAAAATGTCTGAGTTAGTCTGTCTACTACCAATGGAAGTCAGTGCAATGTCCTAGAACAAGGCGAGCTGTGTAACCTTATGTTTCTGTCCATACATCAACATTAATCGACTTCATGACTATTTGCTTTCGAAATAAGATAAGCTACTTTTATCATTATTTGTGGAACAAGGGTGATGTGTTGCACTGGAGTAATTACAGGGGTAAAATGTTGATCGGCCACACTATGAAGATATGGGAACGAGTTGTTGAGGCTACCACAGACGTGGTTTGTGCTTTGAGATTGCTGGTGGACAAGTAAAGAGAAGAAGGAGCTGCACTCTGTGTCTTGGTGGATCTGGAGAAAGCTTTATGATCAGAGGAACTGTGGTACTGCTGGGAGTGGCAGTGACGTACTGTATGTGTGGGTGGTGCAGGACATGTATGAGTCCAGTGAGTGGCACAGGTGGATGGGTTCAAGATGAAGGTGGGTGTACTTGTGGTGCCAAATACCCATTTCAAGACGTGGCGTGATCAAGGTTCTCCCTCTTCCCCTTCGCTGCCTGGACACTGTCGACATATTAAAAAAGCAGTTATATATATAACGTTTTTAATGTACATCAGTATTGTATGTAATTTACTTGTGTTGCATTGAAGGTGCTATCTGAATAAAAATGACTTTCTTCTTTATTTACCCCTTCTTGTTTGCAATAGTGATAGATAGATTGACAGATAAGGTCAGGCAGGAGTCTCTGTGGACTATGATGATATTGTAATCTTTAGTCAGAGAAGGGGACAGGTGGAGGAGAGCCTGGAGAGGTGGAGGAGAGCCTGCACTGAAGAGAAGATGAATGAAGGTTAGCATGAGTACGACAGAATACCTGTGTGTAAATGACAGTGAGACAGGTGGTGGTAGAGAAAGTGGATGAATTGAAATACCTGAGGTCAACATCCAACGCAATGGACAGTGCACAATAGACGGTGTCACCATCCAAAAAGTGTCAGAGCTGAAGATGCTGAGATTTTCATTGGGAGTGGCCGAGACGTTAGGATTAGAAGTGAGCATATTTGACGCGGTTTGGAAGTAAAGTAAGAGAGACAAGGTTGAGATGGACTGGTCACATGCAGAGGAGGGATAGTGATTATATTGAACAAAGGGTGTTGAAGATGTTGCTGCTGGGCAGGAGGAAAAGAGAAAGACCTCATGGATGTCGTGAGGGAGGACATGAGGACAGTTGGTGTAACAGAAGTGGACACAATGTAGAGGGAAACATGGAGGCAGATGACCTGCTGTGACAACCCTTAAAGGAAGAAGCCGAAAGAAGAAGATAAATATTCTTATTATTATCATTAAGTTGCATAACATAGTTGTGTAAAGCACATACTGTATATAAAATGTTGCTCTTCGTGAATCTATTAACTGCTACTTGTATTTTGAAAGCAACATTCTGCTGTCTTACCTGTTCTCACCACTCCACAGTCAACTTACTGTTTTATTGACTTAAATGTTGCTGCATCATGCTGCAGTGACTTGGTACAAATGGCGCCTGTTTTTCTGTCACTTGAAGCAGAACATGAAGATTTGCAGTGAGGGCAGAAAGGGCGTGAGAGGAGATGTCACCACCACGGCCAACTGTTGATGACAATATGGTCAATAGGGGGACGTGATGCAAGCAAAATAAGTTTATAGTCAATAGTGCAGTGCACCAGCACAGGAAGTGTAGCATGTGTGTGTGTGTGTGTGTGTGTGTGTGAGATCCCCCACCTAAGACAAGAAGCAAGAGACTTGAATCAGACAGGACAGCATTGGACATTTATTAATTCATATGATTAAATGACATTTGTGACTCAAGATTATCTTGGCACACACACACTCACACACACACAGGCGCGCGCACACACATACATACACACACACACACACACACTCACAAATCCCACCAGAGAGACACACAAATAAGTCATATTCGAGAATCCAGGAGCCCTTAAAGCTTTCCTGTAAAATAACTTTCATCTGACATATTAAATCCACACATTTTTGTTTTTTTACCTACTCTGACATAAAATGTAAACAATTTTTTTAAGAACAGGCTCTGAATGGAGTTTCCATCACATGTAAACAGCATAGAGGTCACACCAAATCCCTGTTTATAGTGCTAATATGTGGATTTTTGCACTCTCTAGTGACCAAGTGTGAGAATGCCATTGGGTTTCATAATTGTGCTCACATGCCAATGCAAAGTGCTCTTTTCCTCTATTGAGAATGTTGTAAAAAAGATTGTTGATCTTTTGCAACACAAAAAAATCAAACGTGTTGTTTCTGACTCAGATTCCAGATCAGAGGTAATATTTTAAAATCACAGCTCGAGTTTTATCACCGGAGTTTTCATCATAACATTACAGCGAGAGAACAGAGTGGTAAATTTGACAAATGACCAAAAAGTACCAGGAAACCAAAGCTGAGGCCAAGGCTTTTTGTCTTTGTCTGAGCAATGTAATATACTTATTTCACTCATCTTATTAGACTTAGTCTGATAACATTAAATGTGATAATAACTGTTGCTGCTGAATACAGTACTTCTTTACTTTTTATTGCACAAAACATGAAGCCTGTGGGAGCCTCACTGACCAGCGTCAAGTACTGCATTAAACTGGCCACATTATTCGTTTCTGAGTATCTGCCAGTGCCACATGTGCTGAAAATCAACCAGAGGCAGGTGACTCAGCAGCAAGTGATAGTTGGTCATTTGATAGTAATATAACTGATACTGAACCAAATTCACCAGTTGAAAAATACACAAAAATGTAAAACATCTACTGTTCCCGTCACCTGCCTCTGCCTTTTACTATCAACACCCGACACCACTGTCAACATTCCTGCATTAGTCCACAATAATAGAAGCATTTCTTAAATTCCCCTCCTTTACTCCCGTTTTACCCAAAGTGGACCCAAACAACCCCCCACCCCCCTCTCTGATGGGTACAGGACACCAAACACATAAAAAAGGGGTCAGGGTCTTTTTTCCCTGTAAGAGAATGAATTTGGCACAAGATGATCGGCGGCTCCACAGCCTCCAGTGCGAGTGAGGGCTGGATCACTTCAGTCCCTCGTCTGTGCTCTTAAACATGAGAATGGCATTGGAGATCTTGAGGGCGGGGCCGAGCTTGATGCTCATGATTTTCACAATGTCGGTCTGGGTGAGCAGCAGAAAGGCCTCGCCGTCAATCATCTGGAGAGACACAGGCGCACTATTTGGTGAATATTTTAATGGTTCCTTTTCTTTGGCATGGTCACATATGTTAAGTTTTGTCTGGACAGACAAAAAGCACAGTTACTTCACCCCACGGAATATTGTTTTTGGTGGCTCTGTTTGTTTGTACTTCCACCCTTGCACTTGCCACTATGGCCAGCAGAGGGCACCAGAGGCTAGTTGAGTGAATGGGTTGAAGTCTGCCATCTCTGATTGCCTTGTTCATAATGTTTGCTGATCTTATTTGCATTATGTCGAGATATATACACTACCAGTCAAACGTTTGGACTCACCTTCTCATTTTAATGGTTTTTCTTCATTTTCATGATATTTTCATGGATGGAATGGAATATTCATTTTTGCAACTTATGTAAACACATTATAGAAATAATTTTTTGCACAGCAACACTGACAGAATGTAACCTGTTGTTGAGTACTGTCACTGCTTCAACTGCACACTTGGTCTCACCTCATCTTTGAAGACACGAGCCTGTTCTTCACAGCCGATTAGATTCTGGACAAACCTGAAAACCTGCGGGAAGATGGATTCCCGGTGATCAAAATGAAATCTGAATAATTGGAGGAAGTAAACAAGCAACGACATGTGCTGACCTCTTCAACGCTCCATGACGACACCTGGTTGGCATGAATGCCCTGAACGCCAGGCAGGAGTTTACAGTGTTGCTCCCAGCACAGAGACAGAGTCCTGTCCGACTGACCGCTCAGGGCTGACATGAACAGCGAAGGATACGCCTCTGACGACATGTCTGAAACACACACAAACATGTGATGTGCTGACACATACACACACACACACACACACCAAAAAGCGGATAAGGACAATTTACGGCTGACAAATCACAGCAGGGAAAATATGAAAGCAATGAAATAAATGCAGTCTTTGGATATCTGTTACTAAGCTATAACATTCAAAGCTGCACATGGCTGAATAATGTCCCACTATCACCAATAATAAGCTCTTTAATGTAAGATAAGTATAAGTCGGAGTCCTTGATACACTGAACTTATTCTCAGGCAATGCCATAATATGGATGAAATACATCAATAAATTATATTTAATGTGATGTAAGGGTAAAAAAATGTTGCAACCACATATGTATGAGTTCATTGTTTTCCTAACTACACTACTACTAGTGTTTACTGTGGTGTCCCTGCAACCAAGTTCATTATGGGACCACAGACAGTGGAAGATGAATGTTGTTCCATGAGGTGCTCTTTTTCTGTTTTTCCTCATCTCAAGTTTAAGCAGATGTAAAATGGAATTTAAAACCATATTAAATGAGCTCCCAAGAAATTTGAGAATTAAATAACTTTGTCCAACAAGCAGACAATGAGTTTATTCAAGCATTGCTTTGTGTTCATCACAGTGATAAGGCTGCAGGCTTGGCAGACTAATTCACCTGCAGCTACTTAATAAAATCATGTCTTAACCTCCAGAACATAAATTTACGGGAGTGTAAAAACTGCCACGGGAAAAACATATTGAAATAGTTTCTCATTAATTCAAGACAGTTTTCTTGTTATACTGTAACATTATTCCTTTCTCTATATAACAACAAAAATGCTTTTCTGATTGTCGCAGGACGTTTGCATCAGGGAGAGATGGAGCCCAAAGGTGATGCACAAGTCAACCCACAGCCTGTGGGCTGGCGTGTTTGGATGTGTTCTCCCACAGTCCAAAGACATGCTATATAGATAGATTTGTCTCTAAATTGCCTGTTGGTGTGAATGTGAGAGTGAATGGCTGTTTGTCTCGGTGATGGACTGGTGAACTGTCCAGGGTGTACCACCTACCAGGGTTAGGGTAACCCTATGTGAGCTGAGATTGGCGCAGCACCCCCCCCCCCCCCCCCCCGACCCCCCGACCCTCATGTGGAGGATAAAGCGGGAGAAGATGGATGATTTTACTGATGATTTTACAAAACATAAAGTAGTATCAGTTATCTCATTAAAAAGAGATTTGTGTCAGTTCCAGATAATGTCTTCATCACCACAGCGGCTGTATTCTCTTTCTCTCTCTCTCCACATGCTGCCAGTCTACCATTAAAACATCCAGAGTTTTCAGCTTCTTTCTCTGAAGTTCACAAGCCTCACAGATACAAAACGATTTTAAGTGGGGGTGCTCGAGTCATCATTGTAGTGCGAGGAGATGAACCAGGGTCACCAGTGAACAAACAAGCAGCTGTTTATGTCTCCGAAAATCTGTCAAAGCAGGGTGTGAAAACTCACTCTGGTAGTCTCTCTGCTGGTTCTTCCGGTATTTGGGAGGACGACCAATCCTGAAAATACATGAAAAGTGTGAGTCAAAATCAAGCATACACACACAAGTACGCCAACACACACACGCACACGCACACACACACACACACACCTTTACCTGCCACGGTAATGAGTCTTCTTTGTCCTTTGGCCAAAGAAGAGGTTCCTCTTGCACTCGGAGTCTGACAGCTCGGCCTTCAGTCTGCCCTGGTTACGCTCAGCCAGCGGGCAGCCAGATATGCAGTGATGAGCAGTGAAACGACCTGTCACGTGACCTGAACCATCACAACCTGGAGTTGGACACTTCCTGTTTCACAGACAGGCGTCCATAGACAAGAGGGAATCTGGCTTTAGTGCATTTTAAAAAGCATCATAATCACATAACCCTTAGGTCAAAAATTTTATGGCATTATATGGTATACCTCCTTTTTTATATATAATAAAAATCAAGCAGGTATCATCTTGTATGTACATCATTATGTTCTCCTATTTCCTCCTTTGGGGGAGCACAAAAATAGATTGTAGGTCAATGTTTATAGAATCTCCATGAATCAGCCTACAAAAATAACATACTAAGACAACATTATCTGTGATGCTCATCATGTTTTAAATGCTGAATATGAATTATAACCATCAGACCACAGAATTGGGGTTCTGCATGCTTTTCTTATGCAAATGGAGCTGCTAGGGCAAAAAGATGCAAGACATTTGTCGGACAATAAAAGTATTTATCTATATATCTTCATTTAACCCTCTTGCATTATAAACAGTAGACCGTGTTCTGTACATTGCCCATTTTGAGGGGGAGACTGGAAAACCACAACATGATTTACGTATGAAGTCCAATACATTATAATTTCAGATGGCCCTTTTCTTAGGCACAATACATTTTCAACATATACCTGTACACAGCAATACAGAAGCTGTGTTCAGATGTGGCAGACATGCCATGGGTGTCTGACATCATGGTAAATCAGAGCAAGCATTGAAAATATAGCATTCAGTTTTTTTCATTTGGACTATCTACACCATGTTTCTTCTGTTGTTCCTCACATCCAAATCATGTTTAACTCATGTACTGGTTCTCCCATCTCTCCCCTCAAACTGGCAGTGCACGGAGCACTGTCTACCAACTGACTCTGTGTGAGCACCTTATACACAACCATTTCAAAAACACAGAACTATCTACTCTGCACTCAGGTAACTACAACATCTATTCAATCAAACCTGTTGTGGAAGCTGTACTTGTTGGCTCTGGGGTGGCTGATGGGTTTGCAGGGAACAGAGGAGGGAGAGTAGGTGGACTGGCTGGTAGGAGGAGGTTCCCTCACTCCTGTAGACACACAAATACACAAAGATGAAGCCTCATGTGTTTGCACACAGCACGTGAACAGCTTTCAATAAACCACAGAGTTAGGTCCAGTGTGTAGGATTTAGGGGAATCTGCATTCATTCTTAATTATGTTTTTATTAAAGCTGTAATGTGCAACTTTTAAATAAATTAAAAAAATAAAATAAAATACTGAATAAAATACAGAAAGACAGTTGTTTTTCAGTATTTGTGTCCGTGTTGACATTCCTGCGCTGTACAGTAACGCATTTTACAGTTACAAATGAGCAGGCAAGGCAGAAGAAGCACACAGCGCGAGTAAAGCAAAAATATTGAATTTCAATCACGATAGAGTGCCTAAACAAGTGCCTCACTACGTGCCTGTATGTGCCAACCTGTTTGCAGCACAAAGCTCCAAGTTTCCTGGATGCAGTCAGGACATGTAAAGCTACAATAAAAGATAAAAAGACAAAACACTTTAGGATGTCTTGCAAAACAGACAGGCGTTTTTCCATTACATGGTCCCTGTTACGCTTCGGTTATTGTTCGGTTGCTCATACCTCTGTGACGGCACTCTGACCAATCAGTGGCTAGCAGTCTGACGCCGTCACACGTGGTGTCGGCTCAGCACGCTAAGTACCAGTTACTATCGCTAATGGGAAAGCAAAAAAACGTGCCGTGGCGTGCCGAAGTGAGTCGAGTCGTGCAGTGGCATAAGAACTATTGTGTAATGTGTTATTTCACATTTACATCATTGAGTGGGTGGAGGGTGAGTTGAGGAGTGTTCAGTTGTCATGTGTAACTGCTCCATCAGATGCCGCTAACTCCTTCACACTGAGCTCTCATTGTAGTTTAAAGTACTAGAGTTGCTACCGTGTGGCGGCTGTGTTTTGGGATCACGAGGGGGAACTTTTAGTGGGTGACCGGTGGCTTCACACCAGCCTGCTGGATGTATGTCTGGGTGATCCGAGTCCATCCACTCATCATAGACGTGACTCCACCCATCATAATGGACCTGAAGCAGGAAGTAAGCACAACAAAACCATTAGCAATAAAGCCGCAGACGACAAGTGCATTCAGTTAAAGTGATAATGGACATGAGTGAGCTGGAGGATTGTTTTAAACAACAGTGCATAATCATAAAATTCATAACCTCAGACAATTAGCACACACACACACACACACACACACACACACACACACACACACACACACACACACACACACACACACACTATTACCTTAATGCGGTGAGTTTCAACTTCCTCTACTGTGGCCACTCTGATCAGACCTGGACTTCTCTTATCCACAGCCTCCAGTTTCATCTGTGGCTGGAAGCTGTGGGCCGCACGCTGTCGACAATGAGAGGAAAACAACATTTATATTGCTTTATGTTTTTCGATGGGCATGTTGTGTATTTCTTTATGTGTGTTATGGTTGAGCACACAGAAACTGAAGAAACATGTACTTGTATGTAATGTACGCATGGTCGGCATCTTGATGTGTTTTTAAACCTGCTACTCACACTCAAACTGTTTCTAACACAGCACTCCTAACTGACATGTATGATATAGTGTAAGAACAGTAATTGACAAATCATGCATCACCGTATGTGACAAAAACAGTAACAATGAAATATAATAAATCTACTGCAAAATAAAATACATAGTGCATTTGTTCTCACCACTTTAAAGGCATCAGCGGCCACTTCCTTGGAACCCGTCTCCTCCAAGTAGAGAGACCAGGAGAACCGGCCTTTGTCTGGGTAATCTGGTGCAGGAAATTAAATAATTTCACTGTGAATACAAACATATTCATTACTCCCATAACTACCACAATGCACACTTTCACATGACTCCTTTGCAGCTTGCATATAATTCAATTTATCTTTTTAAATACAGTTTAAAAGAGATGACAGCAATGTCAGGTAAATATCACAAACATGGACAACTGGACAAGCTTGTTTTTTAAATGGGCAATGAACATGATTAAAAGCAAACATTTTGATCACCTTGGGGTGGCGTTAGAGGCAGGTTCCTCTCCTGACACCAACCAATGGGATGAATGTACGGACTGCTGGAATCACACCTGTAGATTTTGACAGCAAACCAAAACATCATTAGGTGTCCTGAAAAAATAATCTGAACATTTACAGAAAAATTGGTAAAGACTACATAACACAGCTGATAACAAAAAGCAAAAAACAAAGAAATCAGGAGGCTGCACAAAAACTGCTGACCTACTTATACACTCACTAAAGCCTTTCCTGTGCTGACAATGTCTGGAGAACTGTGTACAGATAAGTGTGCGGACATTGTCGTTCATATATGATGAACACAGTGGGTAGTGGGAAGGGCGAGTTCTAACGTGAGCTCACTTGGACATTATCCATTTGACTAGGGTTATGGACAATTGCATTCACAGCCCCTGGAGAATCTCTGGAAAATGTTTGGATTTCGGTACAGATCTGAAAGCAACATAACACGACATCCTGCAAGACCAAGGAGCTGTTTTTAATACAGACAAACCCTATATGTATACAGATGTACCCTGTTTTAGGGCTTTAAGTTAAAAGATAGCTATAGAAAGTTATAGAAATACAAGACAGCCACAGATTTTGTCGGTGTTCTCAGTCTGCAGCCTCCGTTTCTCCAAAGCTGCTCACTATCACATGAATTAGGACGTTTCAATATCACACAAAATCAAAAGAGTCACCAGTAGTCATATGTGTCATCCCAGTTGTCAAAGTGAACCAGAAAACGATTGTCCACCACGTCCGTGACAGTTGCTACACAGATAAGGGATGGGTTCATGCGGTCGACAGCCTCCAGTTTCATTCCAATATCAAAACCACACTTCACGTCGATCTAAAGAGAAAGTAAAAATATTAGGAAATAATGCATTTATGCTTGTAGATAATACAGGATCGTATACAGTTTAGCAGCAGTTACCCTGCCAGGACTGAAGAACAGTTCTTTGGGAGCCACTTGTGCTTTAGTCATTCTCAGGTAGTTGGTCCAGGTGAACTCCTCCTCTTTACAACCTACAGGAAAACAGAACATTAACTTGATTCATATTCTGTGAAAACTGCACATTCGCTTTCATAACTGGGGTTAGTTTAAAGACTGAGACAACTCTCATAGCTTTACTGTAAACGTATTACACTTGATTGAGTGTGGTATTAGGACTGAAAACAGGAGGAAATTGCAAAAGACTGTCCAGACCAGAGGTTAAAAACAAAAACAAAAATAACTCATACATTATCTGTTATTGTTATTGTTTACGTCCTGCGTCGCCCAGTTCTGTTAGCTTTCCACAAAGCCATGCTAGCTCTTCAGGGCTATACTTTCCCTGTTCATGTGTCTGCAGAGGTCTGCTAGAGTCCATGTGTTGTACATTTCCCTTTTCCACTGTGGATCTGTGCAGATTCTCTACATCGACAACAGCGAGCACTCAGACTGTGAGTTTGAGTCCGTGTGAACTGCACATGCCCCCTGTAGCACAACACTTTACATAATGGTATTGATCTTCTTGTGTAGAAATATGACTGTGTGCATTTGCCAAAGGTTTCAAACTATTCTTTTAAAGGAGACGTTTCATACTGTGAAGGGGAAAGGTGTTCTTTGTGGTCTTTTATGAGTGTTGTCACCTCTGACCTTTGGGAGTGTGCAGTTTGTGCTCTGTGCTCTCACACCAGCCTGCTGGGTGGATGTCAGGAGAGTTGGCGTTCACCCAGAAATCATGGCAGTCAGAGTATCCATCAAAGTGGAGCCGCAGACGGTAGCCACACACCTGGACAATGACATGATACACGTCATGAGAAAAAGAAGGCTGGAGAAGGTGACACCGGGCTGAACTCTTCCTGCATCCCAAGCAGTCTGAGAGTGGAGAGTAACAAATCCCCCTGGACATTAAGAGCCATCGACCGAGTTAATGGACGCCTGGCTCACCTCAGCCACAGTGAGGACGAAGTACATGGATGGATGTTGCGGGTCGATGCCTTCTAGCTTCATCCCCTGTTTAAAGCCGTTCTTCACTGTCGGCACTCTCTGGGACTGGACACACGGGATTAAAGAGCAAACACTTCAGAGCATAGCAGAGACTGAAATAAAATTAAGTGAAACAAAAATCATCAGTGTGAGGAAATTGAATCAGGGCCAATAACAGAGGGAAGATAGCAAATTGACTTTCTTTTTTTCCTGGAACAAAAAGTGTCTTTGGGGAAATGCTTGGGTTGCAAAAATTTAATTTCTTAAGAACCAAACCACTATTAAAAACACCCTCAATATACAGACTAAATTTACATTCCTCATCTTCTTTCTTGACAATGATGAACTACTTTTTTTCACTGATGCCATCATAATCCTCCCTGCCCGCAATGGTAGTAAAAGAAGTAGTAAAGAAAATCATGAGCGCACGAGAAACAAACTCTAACATACCTCTTGGAAAAGCTTGTTGGGGCCAGCAATCGCTTTGGTTTCCTCCAGATACAGAGTCCATGTCCACTGCTCTGTCTTACTGTCTCCAGCTTCACCAAAAACATAAATTCATTCATTACACACGCACACAACCTGTATTAAAGCATGATATTACTGGAACGAAGCTTAGGGAGAGGAATCGAACTGTGGAATAGATGATTAAAGAAAGTCAGGAGAAGAAAGAAACCTAAGCAGCTTATGTTGAGACTGCTGCTTATAAATATTAAAGTAAAATATTCTAGTGCAGGTGCAGTATAGTATAATTTCCTTCCTCCATTCCAGTGTATGTTCCATCTGTGGGAGATGAAAAAGACTGACTCAACATATTCAGTACAGCTGCCTTATAAAATATGAAACACACTTTTGATAGTGTCAGAGACAGAAGTTCATGTGCCTGCAATGATTTCAAATGATACAGTATGTTCTTTTGCATGATTGAGGTTTTTGTTTTTGTTTATATAAATAGTGTTTTATTTGTTTTGCATGATGAAAATGAAAAAATGAAAATGAGAGTTTCTAATGGATTCCTGAAGGTTTTTTGTTTGTTTGTTTGTTTTTTTAAATGAAGGTTAAATACATGTTATCATGAATTGTTAAAGTGTCACCCACTGTATGCAAAGGGAAATCAGGAAGAGAAGAATGAAAGAGATTAAATGAAACCAACAGAAAGACATGTAAAAATATATATTTTTCCTACCTCCTCTGATGTGTCTGCTATCAGATTTAGAGTCATCCATTTTCTCATCCTAAAACAAACATGGAATAAATACTTACATGAATGTTATGTGTAAAAAGACACTGAAGTACACCAGATTTCCAATAAGAAAACAAACACTTATTTGTGAGGACTATTTGACCTCAGTCAAATTTATCCGCCATGTAATGTTTAATAGTGAAAAATCGTAGTGCGTTTGAATGACATTTGAATATAAAAAAATGTCTATCCCTGGATTTAAACCATTGTGTGATGAGTTCACACAATGCTGATTAAGTCTGTCAGCTTCATACAACTCTGATTATAAGTGTTTAGATTGTGTGTCATCTAGTGATGTTGATGTGCTGCAAACTGGAAGTGATTTGTTTTATGCCAACACAGATGGAGGCATTATTGTGCGAGTAAAGCGAGATGACGGGTTAGAATATGACTGAAAACACAAAGCACAAATTAAAAGTGAATTCTGCTGCTCAAAAAAAAAGTTGTTCCAATAGTTTGACAAATGTTTCCCACCCCCCCATCCCTTCACTGCTACTGTATACACACAAACACTCCCTCAGGCAGGTCTGATAGTATTGTTAGACATGGGCTCTGTTTTAAAATGAAGGATTCAGCAATCAAACAATGTTATATCAATTCTGTTCACAAAAAAAACAAACAGGGGCAAATAAAAACATCAAGAAGTCTTCAGATGTCATAATCATGCAAATTCACTTAAAACCATGAGAACATCTCTTGGTCGTCCAAACGTGTCAAATGAGATATAATTTATTGTCCCACCGTGCCATCCATATCGGAGTCTTCCTCAGATGGACTCAGATACTCCTTCCGCTTCCTCTTCCTCATTGGTTTTAGGTGATCAGGGTTAAGGGAAGAAATCCTCCCACCTGCTGGCACCTTTTCGACCCCAATGATCCTCCTAAGGTACAGTAATGGCAGATGCAGTGTTTTTAATTATTTCCACACTTATTTCCACCTTACACTCTCAGTTGTGAATTAACTCCATAGTATGATTCATTTTCCACATTTGTCCAGGATCAATTTCACGGAATACATTTACATACCACATTGGAGCAAGTTATGATGTAGATAAGTGTCCAAAAAATATTATTGGCCTTTTTGACTTTTAGACCCATCATTTTCATTTAAGTTTTTAAATCAATATAGACATTTTTCTGAAGATATATGCTGTTGTCTGTACAGTCATTTGTGAATTAATACCAGAATTGTGTTTTGTGAAGTCACCATGACCTTGAATTCACCAGTCAGTTAACCTTGGAGTCCAAGTGAATGTTTGTGACAAATTTGCCCCCCCAAAAATCTTCCATTGATACATTCCTGAGATATTATTTTCTTGGCTGATTGGACAAATGCTATTACTGGAACAAAGCATAAACTTTGTGTTAAAACTTACTGTTTGATCATGAGGCCCACCAAAAATAAGAATATACTGAACAGCCACCAGGGGGCGAGTCTGCTGGTTGCTTAAATACATTTGCTTAGAACAAAGTCTATGGGAAAATGAGTTGACTTAATCAGATCAGTAAACATTTTCCTGATGAGTTAACAATCTCAATCGCTAGTTTCAGGTCTTCTTCAACAGAAATGGTCAATTTTTAAATTATGCTCCCACTGAAGGCAAAATAGACAATCAAGTATGACACATATGTGTTGACACCAGTGTGATTGGAAGCTAGTATCATTCAATAAGAGATTGGTAGCAGGAGATGAGCGCCAGTCAAATTGCAATCTTATGATTCTTATGGGTGACGTGATGACCATACAATGTGTATGAGCATTAAAATACAATAAGTTACTTTTATTATATATAGTGTGGTAAAAAGGTTTGATCAGTTCATGTCGAGATGCATTAGAAAGTATAACAAAGAGACAGCCCTTATGAACACACCTGTCAATCATGGGTTCTCTGTGTAGCTCGTCTCCGTAGCTCCTGTGAGCTCTGGGGTCATGGTTATGTTGTCCTGGTCCAACCTGAGCTTCCAGTTTGACCGGCACAAACCGCGCTGGCTCCAAAACTCCAGCTCTCACCGAGCTGACAGGAGGCAACACATCTGACACATACAGAACAGACAAGTCAACTAAAAAGCTACAGGAGGAGACTGATGACACATAGGTATCAACATCAGAAACAATTGCTTTTGCTGACTATTTTTGCAACCCTTTAATTACTCGTAGTAACTTTTCTTCTAAATTTGGGTTCTCCAAAACTCTAACCTTGACTTTTTTTTTTTTAAATCAGAAACCTGCAGCCGCACTCCAGTTTTGTTTTATCCCTACAATACAAAACTTAATAAATCAAATATGTTTTGTAATAGGTGAGATCAATGCGTGCTACACTGTTAAAGGATTACTTCACCAATTTGCATTTAGCTTTGTAATATAAGAATAGGGGTAGTATTTTTGAAAAATTGTGCTTTCCCAACCTCAGTTTCCCCTGAGATGAGAAATATCTTAATTCTCTTTCTTGTTACATGCCCAGCAGTGACACTTGGTCCTGTTAGCGTAACTGTTAGCAAAGATGGCAGACACTACATTCTGGGAATGAGGTCCCATCCCCTAAGAGTGGGTCTAAAAAGTGCGGAATAAGCATTGCTGTTTCAGGCCTCGGACCAAAGCTCGGACCAAGTGACCAAGAGTCACTAGTGGGCACATAACAAAAATGAGAATGAAGATATTTCTCAACTCAAAGCACAATTTTTCAAACTACTACCCCTATTCTGGTAATACTTGCTAAATGCAAATCGGTTAAGTATTCCTTTAAGAAAGTATGATGCAAAGATATTCACTTTTGTGTCAGGCATTAAAACTTCTCAGCGTTGTGTGTGCAAATGCTGTTGTATCTTGTGTTCAGTAACTATGCGTCTACCTGGCTTGTCTGCTGCAGCACCTTCTGCATCAGCAGATCTCCCAGAAGTCCCTGCTGCTAATTCCGTGGTGCTGCTGGTCGTCCCAGGGGTGATCAGTGTGCTCAGTGTTCCCACGTCACTTACACAGAACTACACGCACGCATGCACGCACACAAGCATGCACGCGCACACGCACGCGCGCACACACACGCACACACGCACACGCACACACACACACACACACACACACACACACACACACACACACACACACACACACACACATTGATGAGTCCATCTGTCAAAATGTGTCTGCATGTTTTATTCAGCCTCTTCCTTGTATTTATTCAATGTGCAGTGCTGCTGCTGTTGTGGCAAAATAAGTGTGCACTAAACCTATTAAAATTATTCACATGCTCATCAATACAATTTTTAAAAATATATTATTTTATTAATATTCACACATCAGAAAAGTACTGTTATTTGGCCAAAACCTCCCTGGACAGCTGAATGTTTTGAATGAGTTATAAAGTGTTTTCAGAACTTTGTTTTATGAACTAAACGCTGATTCAAATCAGCACCACCACCGTCATGCATGTGGAGCATAAAGCTCCAGTCATTTGCGTTGCTGTAAGCATTTTTACTTCAATGACTTGTCAGTTATGATAAACAAGAAAACAATCTACTTTGAAAGCCACAACAACACAACTGTTACATCACATGCGGTACCAGTGATGACCCATAAATATTCAGTGAGTTTGATCATTGTCACTTTAAGGAGCATAAAAGGAACAATATGGACACATGGAACAAGTTTTCAAAGCAACCATTTTAACTTTTCTTTGCAGTCCAGGTGGGGAGAATGCCATTAATGCCCTAATTATAATTAATTTATTCATATAATTTAGCATATTTATTTTTATTGACTGGATTGGTTTAAAGTTTGCACACTCTAGTTGATGATTTTCCCTTGAACCAGTGAAAATCATGAACATTTGCCATTTTGCTGACGTGCACCTTGTTGAATTTCCCTTGCTGCAGATGGTTCTTGTGAACAGAGGTTTGTGATGAGAGTTAATCTAATTGCAGTGGGAATGAGATCAATGAGAATCTATGAAGTGAGCTACAATCTTTACAGCTCTTTAAGAAGCAAGCAAGTGGGAATATATCTTGTTATCTTGTCTGAATGAGATCCTGTGAGGAGTGGAGGTGACACCTAGTTGTAGATGTACTGGAACAAATTATTGTTTAATGTTTGCAACAACAGAAAGACAAATTTACCTTGAGATTGCTGCTGGGCAGGATAGCCATTCCCTCCTTCCACTCTAAGACGTGGACAATGCTACAAGCCCCGCCCACCTGTGCTGTCAGGGTGTGCGCAGTTGCCTGATTGGCTCTGGCTCCTTTACCTGGGTCTCCCATGGCAACAGCTTGAGTCACCTCAACCTTTTGATGGCTGGGAACTGGAGCTGAGGAGACATTCAGATTTAGTATCAATCTGTCCAAGCACACCCAAGACAGCACAACTCATTAAAGGCATTTTTTATTTGATTGTATCATTTAGTTTTCTGGGTTTAATTTGATGTTTTTTTTCAGATGTTTTCAAATGTAGTTTCCTTTATGGGACACAAGGGGGGAAAAGTCAAATGATCAAACATGTTTCATAAATGTTTCTTTTTGTAATATGGGATTTCAATAGTTTTGAGATGTACTCTAATTACCAGATATCCATTACATTCAAACCAGTGAAATTAGCTAATTCCATGCTGATTAACTATATCAGCTCCACACGACTCTCTTGTTTTTCTCAAAATAAGTGTTTTGTTTCAGTGTCGCTCAGTGGCATTTCCAGACAAGCAAAAGAATCGTGTGAATTTAAACTTCTGATGAATTGGTTTCATTAGTGGGCAGCATATTGGTCATATAAAGGTTATACTATCTGAATGTGAGACTTGATCCTAAAGTGTGGTCTACCACCCTCACACATGTGCTTACCTGGGAGAAGGAGAGTTGTGGTGGGATGAGGCTGAGGATGAGGCTGAGGTTGAGGCTGAGGATGAGGCTGAGGATGAGGCTGAGGTTGAGGCTGAGGATGAGGCTGAGGTTGAGGCTGGGGTCGGACCTTTTTAGCCACACCATCACTCCCACAGATGAGGATGGCCTCACTAATTGTCGAGGATGGTTCCAAAGATCTGCAATCTTCTTTAGGTGGAGTCTCCATGTTCACGTTGGCGCTCATAATGTCCACAGCCTTCTCAGTTCTGTACTCTGGAGCGCTGATAACCAACAAGTATGAGAAATAATATGAAGCAATGAGAGCATAAGCAACTGACAGTTTTACGTCCTATCTACAAGCATCTTGGAAGAGGAATCCTTCCTATTGCTTTCACTAAGGTTTTGGTTTTCTTACCAAGATAATGTTTTGTGGAGATTTATATACCAAAACCAGGAGCCAACATATAGAGGATGTAATAGGTCGTACATCACACAAGGGCAATTTGTAATTTAAGGATAGAAAAGCTGAAAAATGGCTAAAATGGACATAACTTGAATCTCAAGTTACCTCCTAGGCAGAGGTTTGTCTAACTGTTTGCCTGTGGGCAGAATACATCAAAAAGTGGATTTGGATGAATTTTTCTGGGGATGTAGGTTATGATAATCCCACTTAGAACAGCCGACCACAATGTGCACCACTGTACAATACTGTGCGGTACTAACTTGAATATTTAAAAAAAAAAAGTATAATCTGTTCTATGTGTTTAGGTGTATATATATATATAACTCAATTATCTTTTACCTTTATCGATATTATTAATAAACTGGTATGGCAATAAAACCCTCTTGAATCTCAGACAAAGGAAGAAATGATTTGATTTTAGTGACAATTGTGGCATGTGAGTTTTTATATGCCCAAACAAAAGTATAGCAGATAAAGAGGCTGTAGTTGTATTTTTTAACTAATCTAACAGAATAATTGGATGACATACATGTGATTGTACTGTTGTAGTGAAATGGAGTGGAGGGGTCACAAATAGTTGCATTTATTCTATTTATGAATACAAAACACTTTTTCATGTTTTGCTAAATGTTGGTATGTAGGTAGCATATACCTCTATTCATATGTATGACACTTTAAAACACAAGTCCAATGCTATTTCGCCTTTCTGAATCTAACTTATACTTAAACTACTTTATTCTGTTATAAAAGTGGCCTGTCAAAATCCCTTAGTCAGTACTTAGTCATTGTAGGGATCTACGGTGTGAATTAAATAAAACTGACATAATTTAGGAAGTTAATGTAGATATTATGTCCTGCATTTTATTATTTGTCTAACCTTGATTTTCTTCATGCCATTTTCTACACTTGGAATTGTACTGTTAGAATGTTGTCATGTGTGTGGGAGGACATAGAGAAGGGGAGGAAATAACAAGGAAAAAAAGGAGATCTGAGTATATTTTGGTGATTTGGACTATACAGGTAATCTTATTCCATAAGCTTCATATACGTTTATCTACATTTATATTCACAGCCTTCCATTTACCCCCCCAAAATGGCTCCTGGACACACAAAAGTAAGAAGACCCACAGTCAAAATGTAAAACCTCATGAGAGACATTTCCCAGATTTCTCCCGACATAGAAAAGAAAGGAAAAAAATAAAAAATAAAACAAATTTAAAAATTATACAAATTTGAAGAGCACCATTTTAAACAAAAAATGGCAGTGCAGAGACGTCTTTCTCCATCAACAGCCATGACCCCGTGTGACTTCTTATCACCTACGATATAAAATAATGTGACAACAGCTCATACGCATCAAAACACAGCATTTCAGTTAAAATGGCGGAGCAGCCAAAAACTAAAATGAGTAAAAAGCTCCTGTGAAAACCCCCATTTAGAGAAAAATGAACATTGTCACCCATTCATTCCGCCAACATCTCCACTGATAAAGCAACATTTCCACCTCAACACCACATTAAGCTTGTTATCTTTTTCAGTGAACTCTGCCGTGTTTCTTCTTCCATTAGGAAACATTTATTTCGATTAGGTTAATTAATCGCGCGCTATTAGCAAATAAATATATATATTTTAGGACGAAAAGCTTTGTGGTTGGTTAAATTCACAGCGTCGAAAACGCTTCACCTCACGAAAACACGTACAGACACTCGCCAGTTTGTAATGTATGGGGCTAACGAAGACGCCACAGCGGGAGGAAAATGACAAATGTGAAATTAGTTGAAGGCTGCAGATTATTTTCGAACTGAAATTTGTCTTACCAGCTCTGATCTCCTGCGGCTCCAGCTCTTCAACTGCGCATGCGCAGAGACCACAGTCCAGTCACCGCTGTTCACGGCGTTCAACACCGAAACGCAACCGATCCACAGCCACTAAAACCGAAATGCAATAATAACATGCCGCTCCATCGATGACAGAGACCAATCAACAGCGATGGCTGACAAGTCCCACTAAACATTAACGTATACCTGGCATTATAACGCCTGATATCTTCTGCCACAAAATGGGTAGTTTATGAAAGAGCATTTACTATATAAAGGATATATAGGTCATATCGATACTGCAGTCACGTTTCTTTGAGCCAGACAAAATCAACACAAACATTTTTCATTAAGATCTTTAATGGGACATACAATAAAAAAAACTCAAATTTTTTGATAGATCTCAACTGATTGGGAGAAAAAAAAATTCCACAAAAGGGAGAGAGGCTGCATTGTGCAAGCCTGATCGGTTATAAAACCACAAGCAGACCCTCCAGGGATTTGAATGGGTGTACCTTTCAGTACAAAGACACCAGTCCCAGCTGCACACCTTAAATAAGCAGAGGCCTGACACGCACAAAAAAACTTGCCTGCTACAAGTGAAACCAATTCCAAATCATTCAAGACCCCCATCATTTAAGGAGGAAAAGCTTGACTCTACATTTGACACTTTTAAACACAACTGAAAGTAAAGGTCTTCAGATTTCTTGCTCATGGTAAAAGAAAAGAGAATATATCTGCTGCATGGTCTTTGTACAAGGGGTTAAAAGGGTCACAATAATCCACCTATAAAGCAAGTTGTTCAAAACATGAAATACAAAGCCTTGTTTCCCTGCAAACAGTAAGTTACAAGTTCTTGCATTGCGTGGTGTGCATTTTTTAAGTCCTGCAAGACAACGCCAAAGATTGAGGATTCATTGAAAAGCAATTAGAAACTGCAGATCAAAGGGGAAATGGCTTCAATGCTGTGGCTGGACATTACTTTTCTCCTACTACCATGTTACGTGTGAAACCATGGGTTTGATTAATGCAGTCATTAGTTGAAGAGCATCAATCTACCAAACAGTCAGATCCTAGCTACTTTTGATTTCAACGGAGTGGGGTATATAAAGTTTGGTGTAGCTCTACAGACTAACTTTTTTTTATATCAGTGAAAAAAAAAGCCCTTTTGAGAGTGGAGCATTCTCTATTAAAACTACATCTAAAATCTGTTAAGACGGGTGCACAACTGAAGGAGAGAAGTAGACAAGTCAGGAAGCATAAGCCAGTATGATGACACTAATCGTTATGTACAGCATAGGGATCAAAGCTCAATAAGAAGCATCTCCTTTCACCTCCCACTAATCCTGAGAAGCTGATCTGGACCGTGAGCGAGGTCTAGAGCGGGATCTTGAGCGGGACTTTGAACGAGAGACTGAGCGTTTTTCACCCGATTTAGATCGGCGCCCGTCTTCTCGAGGGGATGGGGACCGAGAGGCAGACTTAGCAGAGCGCTCCTCCTTCCCATTCTCCATCGGGGAAGCCGAACGACTATGGGACTTCTTGTCACGAGACATCTCCTTGGATCGACTGCGAGAATCCCGCTCTGACTTTACCTTAGAATGACTCTTTGAGCGGGACTTGGATTTCCGGTCGTGCGAATGGGAACGGGACTTGCGGGAGTGTGAACGAGATTTGGATTTGCGGGATCGGGAACGTGACTTTCTTCCTCCAGACTTAGAGCGAGACTTCCTTCCAGATCTGGAGCGGGAATGATTACGTCTCTTGTCGCCATGGGAACGAGACCTGTAAGGAACAGAAGAAATGTATATTTTGGTGCTTTGGAATTTACAATTCGAATAAAGTTAAACTCCAATAAGCTTTTTTCCCCTCTGGATCTGACTCATTCTCACCTGGAGCGACTCCTGGAGCTTCTCTGGCTACGAGAGCGGCGGCGACTGCGAGATCTGAGGATGATAAAATAAGTTAGAGGCACATACATTATTGGCCAAAGGATCAGTGTTGCAATGTCAGCGTTAACCAAGCTCGTTTCAGTTCTGTGCTATTCTTACCTGGAGCGACTGCCAGAGTAGGACCTTCGTTTGCGAGACTTTGTCTGGTCCGGCACCAGACGAATCTTCCTCCCATTTATGTCAGTACCATCCAGTTTGTCAATAGCTCTCTTCAAGTCAGATTGACTCCGGAACTCAATCACCCCCTGATTGGTGCGCTCCTTGTGGGCATCGGCATAGGTCACTTCTCCTGCCTGGCGCATAAAGTCCTGGTGGGCACAACATTTTTGTGAAGGGAAAACCTATTGAAACAGCCATTTGAACAAGAAATAGCTTTCAAATATTTACCTTTAGGTCCTGCCAACTGCAGCGGCTAGACAAATTCTCCACAATGAGGCGGTACTCTGTACGGACAGGGGGGCCGTATTTCTCCCTGCCAGAGCGGCTCCGGCTGCTGTAACCACCACTACCTTAAAAACAGCAGCAAAGGAGAAAAAGTTAGAAATGACTTCACCACTGAGACACCAACTACTACTGGAACACATTGCAATGACTTGCAAGATTAAAGTCCAAGGAGTGAAATTTTAAACTCAATTAAAAGGAGTCACCCTGATCCCATTTTCAAACACAAGGCTTTAGGGGTACATTATGAACAAGCCACCACATGGGCTCTTTAAAGTCTGTATTGTTCGGCATTTCGAAGTTGTTCCCTGCTGAAAAGAACACCACTGCATCCGTTTCCAGCTATACAAAGCCTGTCTCACTTTGATACATCACACTGAGATGCTTTAGCTGCGCAAACAAAATGGACAGTGATGTTCTTTCGAGACCTCTGCACCCTGTAAAACAAACAGAAAACAGGCATCCACACAGGTTGCAGTCAAAGGCACTGTTAATCAAATCGAGAAAAAAATGGTGTAGAGAAAAACTTACACCAGTCTTTTGTTATTTGTCATTTGATTGAATGCCAGTCTAAAATGTATTTTTCCCCCTGTCTTTTCGCTTACATTATTTTGATTGCAAGTTCTTTTCTAGAGCCGATCCACTTGTGTTTGGTGTCAACATAGAAACCAATGGCAATCCTCACCATCACCCCTGGTCTATTGGCAAAAGGCTGCTGTCATCATGGCTTCCGGTTAGGTCAGCCAAGGATCAAGGGGGGCAAAGGTCACACACACATTGTAAGGTGAAAGCCAAGGCCAAACGGGACAGGCAGTCATCTTAGCCAGTCATCTTTAGCCTCAATGGACTCTCAGCCTCAGCCCGCAACTGGACTCTTTCAAATTGAAACATCAAGGACTTTTGTTAATGTGGAATATAAAATATATACCAAAATCAGAAATACACATTTCACAATAAAATGTTAGTCCAACTCTAATGATGAATGAACGTTTTTCTGTGATTGTGCGATGATGTTCCTCCATTCAGTTCAACAACATAAGTTGAAAATTCATGGCTCACTGAACTTGCCATCCTATATTTATTTTAGGTACTGTTGCATCTACTGAAAAGACACATTTCTAGTATGTAAGGGCTCTGGCATGCAGTCCACTCCCAATAATAAACCAAACATGTGGCTCATCAGGGAGGAGAAAAAATACCTGCAGGTCAGCAACCCCTGATAGTCACATATGAAAACTGTTCCAACAAGTATGATTTTTTAAAAATGTATTTTTAACTGGAGCAGACAGTACGTGAGAACTGCGCCCTGCTGCCATGCTAGTTAAACAGGTATAGCTTAGCAGCATTCAATCACTACACATGTAAATAAATGTGCCATCTGAGCCATACAAATGAGGGGGGGACAGACAGGCATCTTATCAATCAGTGTTTCTGTAAATAAAGTCAGTTGAAATATGTAAATGTGTGTGTAAAGCCAGTGTGAATAAACGGGTCTGTGCAGTCCACATCGACACCTCACCCCAGAGGGAGGGGAAGAGAGGGTATCTTGTAATAGACTGCACTTACTGCGCCCACCACCCCAGTAACCCCCACCGTGGTAGCCATCTCGGTCTCGTCGCGGCCCGCGGGCATGTTCGACGATCACCCGCTCCCCGCACAGGTCCTTCCCGTTGAGCTCGTAAACGGCATCGTCGGCGTCCCGGTTATCCTCGAACTCCACGAATCCATATCTGGAGAGGATAATGTTGAATTAAGAAGCAGCCATTAAGTCTTCCAGTCGCGTGTAGTTGCCACGGGGCTTATTCCTATGGTTAGCATGGCCTGCTAGCTTCGCGCTTTAGCGAACACAAAGACGCCATGTTGGCCATGCGACATTTGACTCACACAAGTAAAACCAATGTTTAGAGAACTTTACTATTTATTTGAACGGTGTGAAGAGCTCAATATGTGACGTTTACAGGATGACATGACTATGAGGGAAAACAAGATGCAATGACTCGAAGACGTAAAATGTTCCATGACTACAGCACTGGCGTCGTTAACATGAGTGACTAGCAAGTGTGCTAGCAAATGTTAGCAAACTGACAAAAACTCACCCGTTCTTTAAATCGACTTCCATGAGTTTACCATATCCGTTGAAAAAGCGTTGAATGTCCTTTTCGCGGACATGGTAGCTCAAGCGTCCAATATACACCCGAGGCATGTTCTTTCCCCGTGAACTGCAGAAGTTCTGGACTATTCCTCACGACAGGTCGTTATCGATTTGGACGAAGCAGTCGCACGGAGTGTACAAAAGTACTACCTCCTCCGCCGAGATACAGTCTGCGACCGCGCCAAGTCAGCCAATCAGCGACGAATTAGAGGTGACACGTTTCCGGTGAGGACCACGAAAGTAAAGGCAGCAGTTGTGTCGTATTCATCTGTGTTTTTTCTTTATTCATAAATTGATGACACAACTGGTCTAAAAAATCTCGCTGGCAAAATATTTTCGAACTGTTCTAAAGTTCAAAGGCATCAACGGCATGATAGCTCGGCATTACTCAGCATTCATATCCAAGGTCATTTTCTGGGGAAATGCACGTTCTAGTTAATTTACTTATTTTTAGAAGCAGTACGAGGAAAGCATAAGATTTAAACAAGTCACATATCTGAATAATAATCTCTAAAAATATCAGTGATCATTTGGACCGATGTATTCATATGTCAGTAAGTGGAGTGGACATAGTCCTATATATTTGAGAATTGAAGAATAAAGGAAATAATAGGTAATAATTATGCCAATTGATTTATTATCTTCTGAAAGCATAAATTCAACACATTTTAGATTAGAATAAGAAAGAACAAGACCTTGTGTATGTGTTACAATGATGCAAATGTCCAACAATATGCAGTCAATCTCAGACTTTTGTGGCACTGGGTTGCTGTTGTCCTCTTTGCCTCGTTGATATTCCAGCCCATAGTATTTTTTACAGTAATTACTCCTCTGTCAGCTACAAAGCTCATCTTTTAAGGGTCATAAGGGAGGAGCATCACCACTGCACTTAGGATAAAGTTTAAACTCAGGAGAGAAATAAACCCACCACCGGGCAATTAAAAAAAAAAAAAAAATGACTCAAGACATTATGCTTCAATGATCAGAGATCAGTAATGGAGAGAGAGTGAATATTTTATTTTTGTAAAAACCAGGTTTTAAAATTATTCCAGCCAGACATATTCACTTATTCCAACATCAAGAGAACCAATATCACATATCCAGTGTCATTGGACGAAAGACTTACTTACTGGCTAACTTGTGTCGTGAATCTTTAAATCACAGTGGAAAATTGTGATTTGTGTTTGTTTTTGGAGAATGTCATCTTAAGAAACCTGCTCTTCTGGACAAAATCAAATATGCGATTGAGCAAATCATTGATCGAAACTTTTGAAGTCAAAGAATTTATAAACACAACTGGTCGTCAATGCATCAAAAGTCCTCACAAAAAATCTGTTTCTCTATCACACACAACCTCCATAGGTCTTCTCAGAATGATCAACCCCTGCAAGTTCGAGTTTGTGGTCTTCTTTTTTGTTATGCTTTTTTTGTATATCATTAAATAATCAAAAGGTCAGTGAATAGAGCTCGTCACTGACCAGTCCACAGTGAGAAATCTATCTGGATGTGCTCTAGCCTGGTGACTTTGATTTTTTTAAGTTCAATAACCTCTGATAAAAATTCTGGAGTGATTCAAGGCCAGACCAGGAACAGAAACAACCTCAGCTTAAGCAGAGCTCAAGAATAAAGAAGTGACCACAAGCAACATTATAATTAACAGCAAGTAAGCTGTGTTCCTGCAGTTAAACTGGCTCACTGAAGAATCCATTCCTTATCTGAAGAAATACTCCCGTCTGGTGTATGTGAGAAGTGGGAGAAGAACAAATGAGTAAGGATTCAAGGCATGTTAAATCACTTTTCTTATGGAAATCAAGAATCACAGCAAAAGAGAGGGGGAAAAAAAGACCTAAAAGGAGATGGAGGGATCATCAGCCAGACAAACAAATCAAATCCAACAGTGTTTGTAGTACACATCATCTGCCCACGATGCCTAGCCCAATCTGTCGGCTTTGAATACTCTCTCACTCCCTGCCTGGTCAGGCCCTGACAACTAACAACAGCCAAACCCTCCTGCAGTTCGTTTCAGAGAGTCCTTTTAGCAAATCAAAGGGGCGTCCGACCCCAGCTTCAGCCTTTCGAAGGAAAGGAGAGGCTGAGAGTGGAGGGGGAGCCCAGTTGTGGGTTTCTTTTTTAGTTGGCCTTGGCACGAAGCTGCGCCCTCTTGCCCGTCACAGCCTGGAAGCCGGTCTTGATGCTGGCTACTGAGCAGCGGGAGTGGCAAGTCTCACACTGCAAGAAATAAAGACGAGTGTCTTTCTGCAGGATGGTGTCTGGAGAGCGGCAGGTGTGACACGTCACATATTCCTCTGTGGGTGAGAATACAGTTGTTAGCACAAGAGATCTGCGGTTTCCTTCAGATGTTTAGTAGACAGGTACTTAATTATAACAATAATTAAAATGTATTAATTCAAATCAATAACAATTGCTGCCAGCCCACACTGTGCCTGTAATGAGAATTATTTGAAGCTGTGGAGTTCGGGGTATAGACAAGTTTTTGAACATGCGCATGTGTTTATGTTAAATCTGAAACTCATGTTCTTTTTAAATAAGATTTGACGTTTTATGTTCTGTATTTGAGAAAATCTTTCAGTTAATCTTTCGAAATGATGAACATGGGTTGTAAGTATGCATCGACTACAATCTTGAAATCAAATTGCAGAAAATTCTTAATTGCTAATGGCTGCAAAATGACCACTTACTGATATATCTTCTCAACACGTTTTCAATTTGTTTCTGTTGAAATCTGCCTTTTATCACAAGCTGGTTGTTTCCGTCTATCGAACCACTGTTAAAAGAAAAAAGGCGACAAAGCAAAATCACAAATCAAACTTTCAGCTCAGCGTGACCATTTTTGTACAGAGCAAACAAGTTTAAGCAAATATAAACATACCTTGTACCCAGCTCAGCCAACAGGAAAGCAAGAAGATGTTTGGGTTGACGATGTAAACTGTGAAGAATATGAAAGGTCAGTTTATAGATCAGATGACCAGTCATCAACTCTGTTCTCAAAAAGAGAACAGTTCAATACAAGGTTTGGATCAGTTGACTCTTTTTTGAAAAAGGTCCAGTGTGTAACATTTGGATAAAATTATTTCAGATATTGAAGATAGAATTATTGTTGTTAAAATAAGTGTACCCTCACCTGACTGTAGGAATTGTTTATCATTAGCCCAGGTTGAGCCTTTTATATTTTTATCAACTCTATAGAGGCCACCATGTTTTTACTCTAGCCCACAATGGACAAACTAGACATTTTGAGTTGTGATGCCATTTGAAGGCTTACTTAGGTTCTCCAGCATACTTGGAAGGGAAGGGTGAGGTGAGAGATAAGTAAAAATGTCAAACTTAAGGACTAATGTGAACCGAGACGGACGATAAGAGTTTGAGAGGCCAGTGTGATGCGAGTCGGGAGAGGCTCACAGTTTGCAGATGTCTGTGAAGTTGACAAACGAGGTTTTCTTGGTTCCCACTCGAACAACCTGAGGCGGCTTCATAACAAACTTCCTCTTCTCTCCGGCCACCATGTCTGGGTTCTTCTCCCTCATGATGTTGAAGACTCTGTTCAGGAGCTGACACAGCAGAAGACATTCCAAGAATCACACAAACTGCAGTGGACGCTCATTGCATTAACATAAAAATTAAGTAACTTTGACTATATTTGTAAACTTAAATTTTGATCTGCTGAAATAATGCTGCCATGGGATCATTCAATTATATCCAACTATCAACTCGCGGTGTTAATGATTAATTGTAATTAGGAATTCGACTTAACAACGATGTATTAATCAACAGAAAACGTGTTTCAATTTCAGAGTCACTTCTCTGGGACTAGCACATGGTGTAGTTACAACTTGTATCAGTAGAGGGCGATCATCAATCAAGCACTTCTGTAATTAGCAGAAGAGGTAAGCAAGTGTTTGTGGATGACTTCTTTCTGAATGCATCTGATCCGCAGAGTGTTTCTCTACAGCCTATAGACAGGGTGGAATTTGTTTATTTAGATACTTGCATTTGTTCCATTCCAGTAGTCAGAGAGAAATTTGTTTCAGATCCCGAACACAAAGCTGTCCTTGGTCATGCAAGGATGCGTTACCCGTTCATAACCTGTTTGTTCTTTAAAGGTGATCTACCTCATCATAAGTGTAGTCTCTTTCCGAGCCAGCCCAAGCAGGTCCTGTAGAGGAGCTGAATGATATTCCATCGTTGTTCTTCCCATCATTGTCTTCCAGTGCTGCAGAAACATCATACAAAACATCTCACCCGCGTCTTTCCTTTTTTTTTTCTACATCACATAGGATTCTGTCACATGTTTCTTACCGTCGTCATTCTCCAATGGCTCCCCCTCTTTTTTTGTGGGTTTTTTCTTTTTGGGAGGAAGCACCAAGTCCAGGTTGTCGTCCTCCACTACCTCAGTCTGCTCTCCTTCAATTTTAAGCTCCTGGTTTGGACCAATGAAAAAAATCAGCAGTGAGATGAGTGTTTTCTATGTGAATACAATGGAGTGATGGAAAAGCAAAAGTAGATCAAGAACACTGATGTAAAATATTGTTTAAAAAAACAAAGGAGTTAGGATTTAATACACATATCCATATATGGGCTTTGAGTCAATTCAGCAACAATACATGTATTATGGGTAATACAGGTTTGATACGATTCGATAGGTTTGATTTGATGCAATTAGATTAGGACAGACAGACTTACTGAACTATCACTGACCCACTCAACAGAGAGAAACCTTAGCTCTTCTTATTGTAATGTATTCATTTGCAGAACCTCCTCTGATACTGAGAACAAAATGCAGTTGGCAGAAATCAGAGAAAAGGAGAGAGATGGAAAAATATTATTGGAATATATGTTTTGTGTTCCGTCTGTGAAGGTTCTCAGTAATCCAGGTCATTGTACCTTCAGGGGTTAGCATTAAGCAGCTGAACTGGTTCTTATATTTTTTTCATGTTAACAAAAAAACAATCTTCCGTTTGTCTCATGTGCACAGTTGCTCTACATGCCTTAAATTGCCTCCTGGGACATATTAAGTTATTTGAATATGTTTGAGTTGCTTGAGATGTCTGTCCAAGAGGCTCCTTTATAGTAGTATAGTATAGTATAGTAGTAACCTTTAGTTCTGACTACCTGGTGGACCCAGCTGTTTAGCCTAGCCTTTGTTTTTATATTAAACAATGCATGTTTTCCTTTCCTTCACCCAGTTTCAGGTTGTTATTTTTGCCCTGGGGAATCAACCTCCCCCGTGTTTCTCGACTACGGCACAGGAGCTAAAACACGAAAGCTGAACACCAGTGGAGGTTTCCATCAACTCCCGCAAGAATTGTTTGCGAGGAAAATTGGTCTCATGAGAAATCTTTTACTAGACTTTTAAGACACTATAGGAAAGGAAAAGCATAGCAGCTTCATCAAAATAACTTTAAACATTAAAAGATGGAATAGTTTTGTTCTTAGGGCGTGTATATTGATTCAGTGTAAATACATCAATGTAATTTTATAAAAAATTAAACATTTGTATCAGTGTTTGCTTGTTAATAAAAAAATGGCTTTGAAAATAATGAAACTATTTTGGTTGTCTGCCATGGGTGGGTTATCTCTTAGAATCACATGCTGTAGAATTGCTTCAAAATGTGCATATGGAATTAGGTCCTTTATAATAACCTGTTGAATATATCAATACAATGGTATTTATATTTGCCTTTGTCTTTCTTTTTCAACTAACCTTTAATCCCTCTTCGAAATCTTTTTCAAATACTTTCTTGGGTTTCTTCTTCTTCTTCTTTTGGTTGACGAAGTTCAGGTCATTCAGGTCGTCAGATGGCTCTAGAGAAGAGAAAAAAACTCCATGTTATATGAGCAAGATGAATAAGTTCCACTGAAATGAAAAATGAAAGTAGAATTTTAGGTTTGATAAATTCTGGAGTGATAGTTCATGTATTAAAGGTGACATTTCAGGGCAACACTTTCTCATCCAAACCTTTCTTCCTGCCTTCATCTTCATCCAGATCCATCTCCTTGTCGTCTCCAGCCTCTGGTTCCACCTCCTTCGCCTCCACCTCTTTAGCCTCTTCTCCTCCCATTCCCTCTCCTCCTTCTTCATCCAGCATGAAGGGCTTCTTCTTCTTCTTCTTCTTCTTGGTCATGTTGGGATCGAAAATCATCTGTACGGGAGAAAAAAAGACAGTCAACATTTACAACCATTAACATTTTATCTAGTGGTGGCAAAAATGGTTCCACTGATTCCTCTCTTTCGTTCAAGAACCTTATGGACAATTTGACAAACTAACATTTCAGCATTGCACTTACTGAAATTTCCGTCCAGCTGATTCTATAACTTTGACATATCAAGCATCCTCAAATTTACTAAAAATACACTAGTATGTGACAGCTCCCTGAATATCTTTTTGTTTTAAAGAATCTACCAGAAACACCATGAAGTGAAAGATAAATGAATAAGAAGTACTCTGCAGTCAGGCACACTAACTGTGCTTGTATAATATACGCATGTGCTGATTTCAGAAAACAGAAATATTGCAGCTGTGGGACATGGACTACAGACCCTTTCCTTGTATGTATAGCCTTCATATGAGGTAACAACATTTCTTAATCCTATTGAAATGCAGTGAAGGTTGAGGTAAAGGTACAAAACAAATATACAAACATCGAGATGAAGGATGTAGGGGGTTTTCTCCAAATAATGGGGCAAGTTACAATGTCAAACTAACACTATACAATAATAATAATAGACAGGAGCAGTGGGGTATACAAGATAATTTTACTATGTGCTTGCTTTCTTGCTGCTGCCGACAGCAGGCATGTATAACAGCCCACACATTTCACATAATCAAATATGCCTACTTAAATCCCTGTACTTGGACTCTCGTGTCTGAGTAAAAAACAATTGCCAAGAATAAAAACAGCGAATTGAACATAATTAGCTTTATTGCGTTTGGATGAATGGTTACCGTTAGCACCGCAGCTTAGTCACAGCGAGCTCATGCTAACTAGCTAACCAAGGCGATGCAGTTCCGAGTTCTCCAACGGCTTTGCCGTGGTGGGTTAGTGAAGCCACATTGAGTCGTGATGATTTACACTGTGCGACAGTTCGTGATATTGGAGAATATATTGAGTCTTAATTGCCATCTGGCCTGTTCAGGGCCGCTGTTAGCTCGTTTGCAGCCATGTGAGAACTGCTGCTCCCCTCCCTGTCCGCAGCAGCGCCGAGGCCCAAAATCATCCTTCACACATATCTGCCCCGAAAATTCACCCAAATTTACCCTACAGCTCCAAACAAAGACATGGCGTAGACGGCGACCGAGTGACGGTCACTTACCTCGTCTCCTGACATGTTTGCGTGATGAAAGGTGACAAAAATCAGGCTACTTTTTGTCTCTCGATCGAAGCCACACCGCTGCGCCGAAATTCTCTTGCATCAGCGCCGGGGTCGCAGTACGCAGGCGTGTCGTTGACGAAACCATGACGTGAATAGTTCGCGACGGCGTGTACCAAACAAGCAGTGTGTTCAAGAGCAACACGATACGAACGAAACCGTTGCAAAATATGCCCACCGTGAGTTTGCTGCACGCATTCCTTGATTTCGACAACGAATTATTCATTCAGAAATAATGATACTAAAATGGTAAAACAAAATACATGTCTGTTTAGTGATAAGCGATAAACCCATACAATTATAGCACACAATGACAAAGTGAGGATTAATTTACAAATCAAAAAACCTTTAATGATTTTGCAAATTATATCATCTCATCTGGATAAATAAACACTGAAATGCTAACATGCGTGTCCATTCTTGTGTTTTTCATTTTTTTAATGTAAAAAACTTACATAATGAAAAACTAAGAATTTAACTTTTGAAACCCAAAAACACGCTGATGTTTTAACACTCCACCTACATCTGGATGCAGTTAATAAAGAGTGACAGTAGCTTATCATCATTATTATTATTATTATTATTATCGTTACTATTTTACATCATACAATTTGAAACAGAAGGACCAATAAAAAGACGGACAGAAGGAGCAGGATGACATTTTTCGTCAAACATTTCTTCTTGTAGCTGTGTGTTGTTGTGATGCATATTGTGACTTTCCATTGTTGCATGCTTACACAACCTCAAAAGAAAGACTGAAGAAATATAGTGTATATAAAAAGAGAAACATTTCGGATATTTACACCAAATAACAAGAACCACTGGTGGCAATGCCTTTGAGGAAGAGGGAGTTACTGAAATGCTCACAAAATTGTGGGGACAAAGCACACAGTCTGAAACTAAAGAGGTTCAGATTCACACAGCTTCAAAGCATCTTCACCAAGCACATGCTTAGCTGTTTTCATGCTCTCCTTTTTTCAGAGCAGTTAATAACAAACAAAAAAAACAGATGACAAAAATTATTTTTGTCCAAAAAGATAAAAGAAAAAACATCCAGCAAATTTGACATCACAAACACAGGTAAATATGTCAGTTAGGAACACATATTTTAGGATTAAACTTCAATAAAATGTCCCCTGTCATCCAGTGATGTTCACAACGCCACACTGTCATCAAACAAACCCACCAAAGTCCATTACTTCACCACAGAGCTCATAATAGCACACTTCAACATGAGCTTGGTAGGTTCTGAAACAGCCCTGCCCAAAGACAAGGACCATGAAATGCTAGTATTGTGTCTAAGGTTAAACAATTAGTTATCTTTGCCAAGGTACAGTGTCAGAGCTTCAGTTTCAAAGCCTCTGACTGGATCATTTTCATTGAGCAATAAGGTATTCCCTGATTTAGGTAGTGAAGGGGGCGGAAAAAGTGATTTTATAGCACTTTTTGCTGTTTTCTAGTGTTATATTAATTGGACAGTCAGCTCCTCTCAGTCACACGTAAACACTTGCACAACATCATATCAGTCCTTCATTCATCCTGTTGTTCCTTCATCTTCCCTCTGTGATGCAGGTACGACATGGCAGAGGCTGCCTTTACATGGCTTCCATTGCCCAACGCTGCAGGTCCTCCATGTCGTCCTTGTCCTCTTCTTTCTTGGCTTTGGGGGGAGAGAGGCAGAAATCAAACAATAGATTTAAATGTACTATTCAAAGGGACAACAGACAACTTCCTGTAGTGAAGACACAGCTGTAGCAAGATGCTGGTAGACTCAGAGTAGAGCTGGTGATATGCTACTCTCCTCACTGATTTGGGTATTTTGTCTGTCTAATTTTAAGACCTATTAGGTTTCTAATTTTAGGTTCGTCAAACACTTCTTACCAGGTCTAGAAGGTAATGACGTAGAAGGCACATTGGGGAGGGGTACGTTCTCTGGTCCTCCAATCTCCAGAAGGTTTTTGTCCAGCTGCTCCTGTTCTAGCTCATCCAGCTCTGCCAGCAGTTCATCCTGATGCAAACACAACAATCAACACTCTAGATGCAGATAAACAACACAAACTTGACTGTGCAAGAGCAAAAACCTTTTGCTGTTGATGCTACAAATTTAACCACTAAATTTAAATTTCTGCCACTAGGGGTCTTTTAATCAAAACAATAACAAAATAACTAGTTAGATGTCCAGAAGCAGCATGGAATCATGGGAGTTCTGGCCTTCTCCACCAGAAGTGCTCTGGCAGCAAAACAAGCAGTTAATGGCAGTGAGAGACACTTATTTTTCTCTCAGTCTCTCCCTCTCTATGGCTTACCACAGCGGATCATCTGTCCACATATTTCATTTGGTGAAGATTTCATACTGATGGCCCTGGAGGGTTGCTGGTTTGAATTCAGGACAGCTCAAAGGCTGGGGCACCAATCCCTATTGCTCCAAATTGATTGAGTTAAATTGAAAACTCTAAATTGAGCCGAAATACAAAAACAAACAACAAAAAAAGGCAACACACTGACAAATAACTAATACTGAACATTTCCTTCCTCAGTCCATATTTCTCAGTAGTTTTGCCTCAGAAGTTCTCTTTCAACATTTGTTTCAGTACCTCATTCGTGTTTCAGAGAGCCAGGGTTAATTTCTTAACCTAATCACCTCATCGTTATAGCAGAGATAAGTAAAGCTAATAATGTAATTCAAGTGCAAACAAAATGAAATGCTTTGCACCTTGACTCAAAGGAGTTTGAAAATGTTGGGAAACGTTGAGTACACTACACAACAAAATATGACATGAGTCTCATAATTTTAGTAATATTTTTATGCAGAAATGTGTACATAATATAGCTTATCTTGTATATCTATATCTTTTCTTATTTATCTCATATATAAGATGCTGTTTTTACTTTTCAAATTTTGTAATGTTGTACACTAGTTGAATTCAGCTTCTCACTGAGAGTTAAACTGAAATACCTAAAGTCAGTTGACTAAAAAATGGAGAAAAGACCTTATTCATACTGGCATCATCCCCAGGATGATGCTGGATACAACTGTGTTGTGGCTGAGCTATGAATGAGACCATTCAAATTTAAAGCAAAAGCACAGTGGTCAGCAAACAGTGTTGAGCCCATGATGAGCCCACAAAAAGAAGAAAGCACCATTCACAGGCAAAACCACGACCTCAGCTGGTAACTATAAGTATTTGTGGTGAAGCGAGTGAAAGAGTTTGTAACATTATATTAACCTGAGGTGACAGTTAAAGTACATTGAAATACCTGCAATCAATTCCAAATCACAAACTATATTGAAAAAAACATACCTCAAATAACAATAAAAACAAAGTACCACTGACCTCGTCAAACTCCTCCCCAAAGCCGACAGGTTTAGAGATGATGTCGGAGATTTCCTGGGCCATTTCCTGCTGCTCTGTAATGTCCTGCATCAGTTCATCCACTTTGTCAATGTCCCTGAATTAACAAGAACAAGGAGAGGAATCAAATTAGAACAGGACATACTGGAGTATCGTTTAACCAAGACTTAACCAACATATTTATCCGTGCATGAGGAATCAGCCCCATTTTGAAGTGGAAGCAACTATCCACCAAAATTAACTTACATACAAGTCAAATCCTCTGTGTTTTGTTATGAGCTAAACATATTCTTCATATTTCTATTTTAAACAGACTGAATCGTTTCTTCTTTTTTCAGTCAAAGAGCGGAGAACCTTACAAGTTTTCATGTGCAGATTTGATAGCCTTGGCAGCGAAGCCCATGTTCTTGAGCACTTCAGTGTTGGTATTGGCGTTCTCCAGAGCGTCCCGTTGAAACTCAATGGTCGACAGCGTGCCGTCAATTTGTAGGAGCTGCTTCTCATACCTCTTCTTTCTTTTCAAAGCCTGTAGAGCCGCTGGGGACACAAAGACGAGAGGACGACGAGTCAGGAGGAATGGATTGTCACAAAAACAGACAACACAATTCATTATGGGGATCAGTTTGTCCTCAAACAGGTAAGGAATAATGCCATAAAAGTGTTATCCAGCTGTGAAATTACACTGATCCACCACTGACTGACATTAATAAAATGCTTACATGTTTACCAAACAATGTAAGTGACAGTTTGATCTGGAATTAGGGCAATTAGAGATAAATTGTAATGAGCACTTGATACATAAGAAACAAAAGACGAATGTAGAAATGACTCAGCCACAGTCAGCCACATGACCACAACCACTGATTTAATCACCTGGCTGACTCATTCTTACCATTGAACTGGAGAAGGAAATACATATTGAACCCACGTTTCATGAAAATATATTCTTCAGTTCTTTGATAGCCTTTCATACGAGGTAGCCTCCATCACTTTTTCTTTGTCCAAAACTTCAGCCCAGGTTCGCAGGAAATTTGGTGACCCCAAGACTCATTGGTTTTTTACCACTATCAGGTTAAAACATTAATCTTAAAAACTATAGATCTCATTATTGTCCCAGGGGACTGATCCTACTGTTTTTGGTGACCTTATGACCTTTATTGCAGCAGTAGGACAACATGCCCACCCCAGTTACATTAATTTTAGACTCTGTGAGTTTTCCTCGGACATGACTGTGACAAATAAGTGAGGGCATTACTGACCAAAGAAAGACAACATGTTCTCACCTGAATGTAGACAGTAAGCTGTTCTCATTTATAGAACATTATACACTAAATATAACATATGACAGCATGTTGCATTCCCTACATCCGATCTTAAAACCGACACCTGCCATTATACTCAATCACTGTATGTTCCACATCTTTCTTTAATGGCTTTGTTAGATTCTGTTCTTTCTGGCTTAACTCCGAACTCTTTAATGTAACATGACTTCATATGTCTTCTGATTGTGAGCTTCACATTACTGTAAGAACAACATTGTCCATGTCATATTTTGTCTTCTTCCTCTAACCTTTGCACAATTTGATGGACATTGCATGTTTTATTGTCATT
>NC_139810.1:18151421-18226421 GCF_963457635.1 Microchirus variegatus
GCAATTTTCTAAATTATGGGCCATTAGTTATAGTTGTAATCGTATAAAATATAGAAAAAGTCACCAGGCCTCATAGAATTTACCCCTACTATCCTTCAGCTAGTACAAGGGCAGACAATCACTCTCCAATAGTTTTAATTATCTGTCTCCAAAAAGGAATAACAAGGGTGCAATCCCACTAAAGATGGAGATATGAGCCTGTAGCATTGATACATTTCAGAATCAGAAGACTTTATTGCCATTGTTCAACAAATTACACAAAGAGATTAGAAAGTGTCCACATTCAGTGCCGGAGCGTCCTAGCAATAAGATTAAAAGGTAAACCTTTTTTTTTTTAAATAAATAAATAAATTCAAAAATGAAGTGAATGGATGAATAAGGCAGGAAATATTGCACTTTGCCAGAATATTGCACATCAACTGAATGCCCGTGTTTTTATATTGCACTTGTAGTGTAGTGTATTTTTCCACATTGTTTTATTTTATTTAGCAGCATTTAGTAAGACTATGGTTGACAGATAGAAGCTTCCAACACTATCTGTTATTAATCCCATTGTATGAAGCTTAACTGGTGTATAGTAATATCTGTGGATAAGTTTATCGTGGAACATTTACTTACCACATTAATCTCAGGCAACCTGCACTGAGAACAACTTTTCCCCATGTTTCCTCCTCTATTTTTGTGTTCAAGTCCCTCTCCTAGATTTGCCTCAAATGATCACAGTTACCGTACATTTTATCGGCCATGTTTTCCTAAAAAGCAGGAATGCAGGAACTACGCACAAACCCAGGTGTCTTCAAATAGTAGGGCAGCCATTTTAACCCGAGTCATTAACCAGCCTGATGGCTGAGGGGAAAAACCTTTGTCAGTGGCGAGTTTTGACAGTTTTTGGCAGCCGCAACCTTCTACCAGAGGGAAATGGGGTGACCTGGGTGCGAGGGGTCGGCCATGATCTTTTTTTGCCCGTTTCAGAGCCCTGGTGTCATGCAGGGACTTGAGGGAGGGCAAGGGGGGTTTGATCACCCACTCCTCTGGTCTACTCACCTGCTGAAGCAGCCCACATTTCTTCATTTCAGGAAGTACATCCTCATGTGGCCCTTCTTCACCAGGGCCATGATGTCTCACTTCAAGACCCCGCGTGTTAGTCACGGCTAAAAAGCGGCATGATGGGAGTGGGCGGGGCAGTGATCCTTCTAAAGTCCACCACCATCTCCACTGTTTTCAGGGCGTTGAGCTCCAGGTTGTTACAGTTGCGCCACTTCCACAGCCACTCAATCTCCCTCCTGTATGCAGACTCGGCCCCCTGGATATGAGGACCACCAGGGTGGTGTCGTCTGCAAACTTCAGGAGCTTGACCGATGGATGCAGAGAGGTGCAGCTGTTGGAGAACGGCACCTGCAGCAGGGATAGCTGGCGCTCCAGAATGCGGGGAACGATGTTGTTGAAGGCCGAGCATTTAAAATAATGCAATGTATCTTTAAAACTCATTTACTAAACTGAAAATTAAAAACATATTTATATATTTATATTCAATGACCTTTCACATGACACTAGGATGAGGACATTTTTCAATGTTTTGCATTTTGAAGCGGAAACGTACACAGAACACTGAATTGATTTATGACACAATATAATTGTGTTATCTAAAACACTGCAGAGAATATGCTCACCTGATACCGACACACTACTAAAACAGGTTCTTCATGGCACAGTGGATAAAGCATCAGGGGCCAGTGGTTCAAAAAATGTAATCCGGATCAAAATTATCCAGATTTGGCAATCCCATTATTTGCTATCCAGGATCAGGTAATCTGTCTTACTTTTAAGTTCGGTTTTTCAAAGCAACATTGGATTGGATCACCCTGATCCAGGATTACCAAATCCGGATTACCAGCTATGTAAAGAACAGGTAGAAGAGCCAACATTGGGTCACTTTAAGTGTTTATTTTGAGACGAAACACAAATCATAAACACCCACTTCCATTTATAATTTATTTTATGACCCTTTTTTAATAACCTGAGCCTTTTGAAGAACCAGACCAACCTCTGGCGTTCTGACAGAATGAGGGACTGACTGGATGTGTAGTAAGGGATGCAATTGTTTGAAATTATTTTTCTGAGGATTGTTTCTTTGACATTAATATACAGTGATGAATGACAGTGACAGATTTTAATATATTATTTTTGTTTGTTATTGAAATCTGTTCGGGGTTTATTTCATGGGGACAAGATATTTTTTATTTTTACTTTACTATACTGAAAGGCTTTATACTTTATCACTGTAACGGTTAAACAAGTAAAGTGTAATAAAATATAAATAAAATTATATACACTAATCGATCCAAATGTATTATTTGACCAATTTTAAAGTTTTACTAGATTTTCTTCCTGAAATCCACCATGAAATCCTAACCCTTGTTGGGATCATGGTAATCCTGTTTGGTTTTTTTCTATCAAAGTTTTGAACAACACAAATTGAAGATTTGATCCATTTTTAAACTAGGATTGGATTACATGATCTGATCCAATTTCAGAATCATTCTTTCCCTTTTGAACAACCCATTTTCCAGATTTGATCCAATCTGATAACCAAAATCCGATCAGATTACCTTTGAACTGGCCCCAGGTGATCGTTGGATGAGTCAGTCTTCACTGAATTGACTGATATTTAAATGTTGCCAGGTTTCTTCTTCAAACCATTTTTTGGAGCGGTGACCCTTTATGTTCAATAACAACCTTTGTGTTGCAGACATCTGTGATGGCTGTGGAGCTCCTCCTGTAGACCACATTATGTTTACTCCACCAGACACACAGTGGCAAGAAGCTGATCTCCTTCACAATTCCCTGGACAGGAGCCAGTTCTGCTATTTTGATCCATTTTCAGTGGAGTGGTTCATGTTTTGTGAAATTAGGTCTTTCTGAATGAGCTGTTTGCTTTGGTCGTGACTTAATGTCAGTGTTGGTGAGGACAAAGATCACATAAACGGCAGCTTATCACTGGATATTCTCTTTCTTTGTGTTGTAAATCTGTGAAAGCCTCTGATTAATTTATTGAGGAAGCAGCGAGAGAAAAATACGTTTTATCACTTGTCTGTTTCTCGTGAGCCTTAATTTATTACAGTTAACCCGAGGTATAGGTCCCTATGCCTATTATGTGCACTTTAGGGAAGGGCCTTGCATTTCAGAGGCTGGCCTTTTGCACCACTGTGTGTCTGCACCTGTCCACACCAATAGATGTGCAGGATGAGCTCTGGTATGTGAAGGCCACCATACTTAGCTGATTTGCTTTGAGCAGAGGAGACGTTAGATTGTTAAAATCATGCAGCCTCTGCATCAGCAGTGTGAATGAATTGAGTTATTCAAGGATTTGTCGCTAATTTTCTAAATGCTGGTAGATGTAAATGTAGATTTTCATTTGTATGCTGTATTTTCAGAGTTGTTTTCCAGATGGCATCCAGTAGATTACCTTCACGTTCGTTTCTGTTTATCAGGTTCTGCTAATGATTGATCTGGAAAAAACACTATTTGAGGATGGGATTAGATCAGAATCTACAAAGACCACACAGATCTACAGAGACCAGACTTGTGTAAGATTGGAGGTGACTTTGTTCCACTGCTGCTGTTCTGCTCTCTCTCTACAGCTGAACCTCTGTCAGAGTCGGACAATGACATTATTCCTCGTGGAGAACGAGCTGATAACCAGGGAAGGAAATCTGAAAATGTCTCTTACCAGAGACCGACCTCTCCACAAGACATCCATGCTGTGCTGAGAGAGATGAGCACCATGTTGGGTGAGCACTTACAGAGAGAGAATGAAGGTAAAGTTGTATGTGACGGTTTGCTTCACCAGATTTATATGCCAAGATTTTGACATAAATTTGATCATTTAACTTTTTTATAACTTCCCTAGCACAAGCAGCCAAGTTGGAAGAACTGAAGCAACAGGTCCAAGGTTTGTTTATTTTCCAGCAAGAATCAATATTTTAAAAAAGCCAGATTTACCAAATATATTTACAAAAAAATTATAAGTATTTTGTTTGATCACATAACTTTTCACAATTTTCCCAGCACAAGCAGCCACGTTGAAAGAACTGGACGGGCAGAAGACTCAGCTGAACCAGGTGCAATAAAAGGTTCAAGGTTTGTTTATAGCACATATTTTCCAGCAAAAATCAACATTTTAAAAACCCAGATTTACTAAATATATTTACAAAATATATATATAATTTTTAAGTATTTTAAAGTTGAAATTGGACACTCTAAATTGTCCATAGATGTGAGTGTGAGAGTGAATGAATGATTGTTTGTCTCTATGTGTCCCTGTGATGGACTGATAAACTGTCCAGGGTTTACTCCGCCTATCGCCCTCTGTCAGCTGAGAATGGCACAGCGCCCCCTGTGACCCTCATGTGGAGGATAAAGCAGTAGAAGATGGATGGATTTTAAAGTTGGCTCTACAATGTATAATTTTGTGATTATATATGGTATCTTATACAGTGCGTCATTAGGAGGTATAGCTTATACATTTGAATTATGCCTATTATCTGTAAGTACTATTAAGTTCTGCTCCAGCCTTCAACTTATTGTTCAATTTATTTTCTCTGTGGGTTAAGAACAGTCATGTTTATTTTTTGGTTGTAGTTGGTTCATTTTATTTTATTTTATTTTTTTTACATTGGTAAACACGTGTACAGCATTTTATTTTTTTGGATTATATGAGCCGATTTATTCAAATAAATTGAAACATATTTTGAGCAGCTTTACTCATATGCAGCTATTTGGTTGTTATATTTCTCATTGCACATTTTATGATTCCTGACATTTCAGCACAGGCAGGAGAACTGACTGCTGTTAAAGCCAAGACCAATGTGACAGAAAACCAGGTGGAGGCTCTGATGAGAGACAAAGAAGGTTTGTCCATTCAAAAATTGGCTCATTAGAATAACCATCACACTTGTGTAACAGTTACATTAAAATCTGTATGTTTGTGTCTCTGTCAGTCAAACAGGTGGCCTTCTCAACCTCTCTGTTGGCTTCAGGCTCAGGATACAAAGGACCATTTAATACACACACTAATCTGGTCTTCAGACATGTTGCCACAAATATTGGAAATGCCTACAGCCCACACACAGGTGAATACATTTATTTTTGACAATGTTGACTTAAATCTGGATGACAAAAGTTAAAAAACTTTACTGACAGAAAAATGTCCCACAGGTTTTTTCATTGCACCAGTGAGAGGAGCATACCACTTTGAGTTCTACATAGGTGCAAATGGATCTTCACATGCCTCAGGTGCTGTGTTGGTCAAGAATGGACATCACATTTTTATTGCATATGAACATCAGCCTTCACATTATGGGAGTTCTGCAAATGGTGCTACTCTGCTCTTAGAGGTCAGAGATGTGGTGTTTTTACGTCTGTGGAAGCACTCAATGATTTTTGACAATGCAAATCACCATAGCACCTTCAGTGGTCACCTGCTTTTCACTATGTGAGATGGAACAAGTACGTGTGCTTCTTCACTATGTATGTGTGAAGTGTAACATTCTAGTTTTTGGGTTTCATATTTCTACGTAATAAAAGGTTAAAAAAGCTTGTGTGGATTAACATCAGTAAGAGTTCAATGTCAGAGCGGCAGATTCACTTTATTCCTTCAAAAGAAAACTTCTAAAAACACTTTTTAAAAAAATCACCTTTTTTAATAAAGACGTAATATTAACTGAATCTCTATTAATTCTAAATTGTCTAATGTGGCTTTTGTTGATGTTATGTATTGTTTTTATGCTCAGTTCAGAACTTTGTTTCTAAATAGATTTATATAAAGGTTTACTTTCTTGTTTACTTAAAGACTAAAATGTGCATTTTCACTCTATGGCTCTTAAAAAGGTGATAATAATAGTGATATTATTATGTAAATCTCCACATTTTAGAATCAGGTAGTGTTAATGGTTTTATTTGATAAATTATGTAAATGATTCGTCCACAAAATGTTCATTCTTATTAGGTCATAAAAACAGTTTTTAATATTATTATTTGTTGTATTCTGTGTTCACTGATGTGCTTGTGAATACACTCCGGAGAATGTGCTCACCTGATACCTACGTACTACTGAAAGAGGTTCTTCATGGCACAGTCGGTAAAGCCAAAGCCTCTGTTTGTTTTGGTCGTGACTTAATGTTATTGTTGGTGATTACAAAGATCACATAAACAGCAACTTATCACTGGATGTTCTTTTTCTTTGTGTCATAAATCTTTAAAAGCCTCTGATTGATTTATTGAGGAAGCACCGACAGAAAAACAAGTTTAGTTTCTCGTAAGCCTAGCGTAATTGGGGGAATCAGTTGTAAGTGTGGCCTGAAATGGTGAGAGAGGTAGAGCATGGCTGGAATGCAGGGCTTTCAAGGCACAGCCCCGCCTCCTCAGAGACTGCACACACGGGAACTCTGAGAATGACCTTCACAAGCACAAACCACTACCACCAATTATTAGGAATAATAAATCAAAAATATTGCAAAAATATTTTTTGCAATATTAAGGCAGAGGTGCCCAAGACAAGGCATCTTCCAGGACATTGTCATTGTCATAACCCTGTAAAAACAATGACCATCTGACAAGTCTCTGGTTTGGAGATCTAATGGAACCCAAGAACGTCAGAGGGTTGTGGTCTGTATAAACCACCAGGGGTGCCATTCCTCCAACATACTGGAGAGACTTTAGACCAAAACAATCATGCATACTACTTCCTGTGTGTTTCCCCTCGCAGTGCCTTATGGTCCTGCAGTTCCTATAACGGCACAGTAGGTACCTTTCTTTAAAACCCAACACCGGGTAGGTCAAGAGCAGCTCTGCTTGGTGTTTAGGTCGATAGGTCAAGCATATTTCACATGAGGCTTTGGCGTGGCCAATGTCTTGATTCATTCTTGGCCAATGACCTCTCGTGCCCTACGTTTACACTTCTCTTCTCCCATGTGCCCTTCATGTATCTTTCTTAGCATGTCTTTGTGCATAGAAGATGGAATTACAAATGTGTTGCCTTTGAACACTATGTTGTCAACAACTGACAACTCTCATCTGTACGTCCAGTAGTCTTGATCGCGTAGCGGACAGTCACTTTTGTGTTCAGGCCATCCTCTTGAAATTATCTTCTTGAGCGCTGTCATTGTCTCATCCATGGCAGTCTTTTTTCTTATCTGCTCTGTCCTTTTGCCTGACACCGGAAGTGATGTCATGATCAAATCGACATCTGTATGTCAGCACATTTCTCATCGTCCTGTCTTTCATGTTTATCCACAGCTCTGGAGAGAGTATCAGCAGCATACATGTATTTTCCAGGTGTATATGTCATGTTCACATCTTATTTCTGTAGCCTGATCAACATACGCTTTATCCTTATCAGACAGTCAGTCAATGGCTTGAACATGATGGTGACCAATGGTTTGTGGTCAATTTCCACTTCAATGGCTTGGTCATATATATACTGATGGAAGCGCTCACATGCGCACGTTGAGGCAAGTAGCTCCTTCTCAATTGGAGCGTAGTTGACTTCTGCACTCGTCAGGGCCCTAGATACATATGCCACTGGTCGCCAGGCCTCCTCATGCAGCTGTAGAAGGACAGCCCCTAGGCCATACTGTGACGCACTCGCTGATATTCTGGTGTTCCTCTTCGGGTCATAGAACTTGAACACCGGCTCTGAGGTCAGTATGTTTTTGGAGTGTTTGGAAACACTTTTCTTGCTCATGTTGCCACATCCAATTCGTTGTTCTGCTCTTAAAGCATTCTGAGTGGTGCTGATATGGTTGACAGCCTGGGGATGAACTTTGCCAGGTAAATTACCATCCCTAAGAAATGCCTCAAATCTTCCTTGTTGTGGGGTGTGATGGCCACAGCCACACAGGGTAGTGTCTGCCTACACCCACCCACAATCATTTAATCATTTTTAAGTTGATTTGGTTAGTTAAACAAATAATTTGCAGCATTGATTTGTGTAATTTATTTTGTTTAATATTACATTGTGTGAGTGTAAACTTTGTTGATTATTGTTTCTTTTTTCTGAGTGATCTGCTTGGTGGGGGGTGACTCTATGGGGACAAAAGGCATGGCAAGGGCAGCAAGCAACTGTAAACTATCAGCTTCACTGGACCAAACCATCAGATGTGATGTCATAGGGGAATTTGGGATTTCGTTTTGGTGTTTTGTATAAGTTTGATGTATTGCCTATTTAGTTCATCCCTGTGTGTTTCATTTGGTTTGTCCAAGCCAGATTTTAAGTTTCCCTTTGCCTCTCAATCAGGAGGACTTTTAATTTATTGGCACTTTCTTGTTTGCATGTTTTTTTTCCAGTCATGTTAAGTTGACCTCTTTTATGGCCAATAAAACATTTTTTCTTTGGAAATTTGACCGTGTCCTGTTCCTTCCTACTTGGTCTCTGACATGGGGTTTCTCCATATTTGCAATGGCTGAAGTTCTCCTCAGGTCAGGACTCACCCCGTCCTCGGATACATCTCCAATAAAGGTAAGTGACTTGACCGCAAACTTTGTTGAGTTTCAGATTGACACTTCATGTCCGTTCCAGCACTTGTCTCAATCTCAGCATTCAAATGTCAAAGTTTTGCAGAACTTGTGCGGTAAAACCGCTGTTTAATCGGCTGCGCTTCCCCCACATCAATATCGTGCTCAATCCAGGTGGTACGGGACGGCACATCACTAAAAAGCTGTGGAAATCTTCCAATCAGTTCCACCAACTGATGACTGTGACTCCGGCAGATGAGCTAATGAAGAGTTCAGATTGCACAAAGAATCAGAGTTTTTTAATCTGCCACTCACCAAACTGTCATCAGGCTGAGGGACGCTGTCCAATGCTTCTGTGGCACTGCAGGTGTCCACAGCGAACGCTGGGCCTACGTCACTCTTTACATCACTGTCACCTTTCAAACGCTGATAATATGGATTTAACAGGTTAACATGGTACAGATGAGACAACTTTCTTCGACCTGGTGTAGCTATAAGGTAACTCAAATCAAGAGACTTTTTCTATTACAGTATATGGGCCCAGAAATTTAGCCTGGAATGGTGAAATAACCAACGGCCATAAGCCAGGACCTGATCCCCAGGACTAAACTCATGCGCTCTGTACCACGATCATAATGAGCTCTCATTTTGGTCTGAGACCGTCCGTTTCTATTTAGCCAACAATCCAGCCACAAATAATTTATGTCGAAACCCATTTACAAAGTCAATCAAATTTCGGGCCACTTCAGTGGGAACCAACCCAATTTTCAGTGCTTTCAGTGGTCTGAGCACCGAGTGACCAAATACCAAATCTGGGATACCCTCCTCCCAGTCCCGATCCAAAGTTGTGCAAAATGCATGCAGCAAAGACGTAAAAGCGTCTGATGGAAACACTCTAGCGTGTCTTGGCTTTGCGCATGATACGCAGTGGACCGATTATGGGGAACCCCCAGTGTTTTCAAAACCTGAACAAACCATCCATCCATCCATCTTCTACCGCTTATCCGGGGCAAGGTCGCGGGGGCAGCAGTCTGAGAAGCGACGCCCAGACCTCCCTCTCGCAGGACACTTCCTCCAGTTCTTCCGGGGGGACCCCAAGGCGTTCCCAGGCCAGCCGTGTGACGTAGTCACTCCAGCGTGTCCTGGGTCTTCCTCTGGGTCTCCTCCCGGTGGGACATGCCTGGAACACTTCCCGAGGGAGGCGTCCAGGGGGCATCCGATACAGATGCCTGAGCCACCTCAGCTGGCTCCTCTCGATGTGGAGGAGCAGCGGCTCTACTCCGAGCTCCTCCCGGGTGACAGAGCTCCTCACCCTATCTCTAAGGGAGCGCACCGCCACTCTGTGGAGAAAACTCATTTCAGCCGCTTGTATCCGAAATCTTGTTCTTTCGGTCATAACCCAAAGTTCATGACCATAGGTGAGGGTAGGAACGTAGATTGACCGGTAAATCGAGAGCTTTGCCTTTCTGCTCAGCTCCTTCTTCACCACAACAGACCGATACAACGACCGCATTACTGCGACCGCTGCCCCGATCCGTCTGTCAATCTCACGCTCCATCCTTACCTCACTCGTGAACAAGACCCCAAGATACTTAAACTCCTCCACCTGAGGCAGGATCTCTCCACTGACCCGGAGGGAGCAAGCCACCTTTTTCCGGTCGAGAACCATGGCCTCGGACTAAGAGGTGCTGATTCTCATCCCAGCTGCTTCACACTCGGCTGCAAACCGCCCCAGTTGCGCCCCAGAGATGAAATCCAGTTGCTCCCGAACCGGACCCCCTCCGGCCCCTGACTGCGCCTAGAAATTCTGTCCATAAAAATAATGAACAGAACCGGTGACGAAGGGCAGCCCTGCCGGAGTCCGACATGCACTGGGAACAAGTCTGACTTACTGCCTGCAATGCGAACCAAGCTCCTGCTCCGGTTGTACAGGGACCGCACGGCCCTTAACAAAGGGTCCCCGAACCCATACTCCCAGAGAATGGGGTCGGGGCCCTTTGAATGCCACGAGGGACGCGGTCGAAAGCCTTCTCCAAGTCCACATAACACATGTGGACTGGTTGAGCTGGTTCATCAAAGGGTTTTTATTTTAACTTCCTTATCAAGTATATTCTGTTTGAGGTGTAAGTGTTGTGACAAATGGCATGCAGAGTTTCAGGATGAGTCGCCTACTCAGGGTTGTCACAATGGAATTAGATCAGAACCTATAAAGACCACACAGATCTACAGAGACCAGACTTGTAGACCTGTGTCAGAATGAAGGTGACTTTGTTTTTCCCACTGCTGCTGTTCTGCTCTCTCTCTGCAGCTGAACCTGCGTCAGAGTCTGACAATGACATTATTCCTCGTGGAGAACAAGCTGATAACCAGGGAACGAAATCTGAAAATGTCTCTTACCAGAGACCGACTTGTTCACAAGACATCCATGCTGTGCTGAGAGAGATGAGCACATTGTTGGGTGAGCAGAGAGTAGAGCTGAGACACCTACAGAGAGAGAATGAAGGTAAAGTTGTATGTGGACAGTTTGCTTCACCAGATTTATATGCTAGGATATTGACAGAAATGTGATCATTTACCCTTCTATAACTTTCCCAGCACAAGCAGCCAAGTTGAAAGAACTGAAGCAACAGGTCCAAGGTTTGTTTATTTTCCAGCAAGAATCAATATTTTAAAAAGCCAGATTTACCAAATATATTTACAAAGAATTATAATTATTTTGTTTGATCACATAACTTTTCACAATTTTCCCAGCACAAGCAGCCAAGTTGAAAGAACTGGACGGGCAGAAGACTCAGCTGCAACAACAGCTCCAAGGTTTGTTTATAACACATATTTTTACAGCAATAATAAACATCTATGATGAGCTTGATTTACCAAATTTTGAATTTGTTTAATTATTTTGAACTTCACTTATGCTGTATATGAATGTGCTGTATATGTACATAAAAAGGAAAATACAACAAAATATCTGATGAATATATTTAAAATATTTTTTTAAAGGTGCATTATGTAATAAATCTAAAGCAACTGGCCATAAAATCCTCCTAATATGTTACAGAGACTCAGGAATAATGTTCATATAACATACTGAACTCACCAACAACAACAGTACAGCCAAATTATTTGCATTAAAAAAAAAATCTTTTCGAGACCGCAAATCATGTTTATGTTTTGAAATCATGTTTGGGCATGTAGCGCCACCTACCGCTGTCTACCAATCATAGCTGCCGAGCAACCACCGGTTACCAGTTACATCTGAGCTACAATGGCGGAGAAAATGAAACCTAAAAGACCGTCTGTATTTTGAATTTGAGTGTAGTAACCGTTTTTGGCCACATTCTTACTTTAACTTATCTTACATTAAATTATTTTACTGCATAGTTTTAGAAGTATTTCATATACACTAGTGTGCAAAACTCTCAGGGCACCACCACCTTTGTTTACAATACATTTGCATTGGAATAATGTGACTGAACATTTATCTCATACATTAGCAATCTGTTAATGAGTTTTATATAACACGTGTAGACAATGCATCTTCCCCTCCAGGTTTAAGAGATCCCGGGTCGTGCTACTAACCTAACCACATGAAAAATGTGTTGTTTTAAAGTTTTTAAAGCATACATGTTTCCCGTATCTTCTGGATGTGTTTCTAATATAAAGTGAAGGACAAATAATTATACAGTATGGTTGTTATAGCATTGCGAGAGCAGCAAAGCTAATGATAGCCTAAGACAGTACTGTATATTATTAGGAGCTATCGCTTATACGTTTCAATGAGGTGGCAGAATGTTATCTGTAGATGTAACATTGTAGATAGTCTGCAACTTTTTGGCCAATTTATTTTCTCCATAGTTAAGATCACTCATGTTTCTTTTTTGTTTGTTTTATATAATTGGTATACACATGTACTGGCATGTGTACAGCATTTATTTCTGTTTTTCAGGATGATATTCTGTGATTTGTAAACCATTTTATTTATTTGCCAAAGCAAACTTTTACTTGTGTATATATTTGTTGTTAATTCTCATTGCACATTTTATGATTCCTGACATTTCAGCACAGGCAGGAGAACTGACTGCTGTTAAAGCCAAGACCAACGTGACAGAAAACCAGGTGGAGGCTCTGATGAGAGACAAAGAAGGTTTGTCCATTCAAAAATTGGCTCATTAGAATAACCATCACACTTGTGTAACAGTTACATTAAAATCTGTATGTTTGTGTCTCTGTCAGTCAAACAGGTAGCCTTCTCAACCTCTCTGTTGGCTTCAGGCTCAGGAAACACAGGACCATTTAATACACACACTAATCTGGTCTTCAAACATGTCGTCACAAATATTGGAAATGCCTACAGCCCACACACAGGTGAATACATTTATTTTTGACAATGTTGACTTAAATCTGGATGACAAAAGTTAAAAAACATACATCATTCTCCACTAACATTTACTGACAGAAAAAATGTCCCACAGGTTTTTTCATTGCACCAGTGAGAGGAGCATACCACTTTGAGTTCTACATAGGTGCACATGGATCTTCACATGTCTCAGCTGCTATGTTGGTCAAGAATGGACATGGTGTTTGTATTGCATATGAATATCAGCCTTCACATTATGGGACTTCTGCAAATGGTGTTACTCTGCTCTTAGAGGTCAGAGATGTGGTGTTTTTACGTCTGTGGGAGAACTCAAGGATTTATGACAGTGAAAATCACCATAGCACCTTCAGTGGTCACCTGCTTTTCACTATGTGAGATGGAACAAGTACGTGTGCTTCTTCACTAAGTATGTGTGAAGTGTAACATTCCAGTTCTGGGGTTTCAAATTTCTACGTAAAAAGCTTGTGTGGATTAACATCAGTAAGAGCTCACTGTCAGAGCTGCAGATTCACTTTATTCCTTCACAACTTATAAAAACATTTAAAGGGGAAATAAGTAGTTTATAGTGCCATCTAGAGGAGAGGCTGAAATTTACAACAAAGACCTGCTGCTCTGCTCACCCCCTCCCTTCCCTGAGCGCTACGGTATCCTCAGCTGGTCAAATGTCGTCCTCGTCGTCTTTCTCCGTGTCAGCAGATGAGGTTCGTGAGGTGAGGGAGAGGGCGAGCTACCGCGGCCGTAGCAGACGAAGCGGAGAGAGAGGAGGCGGGACTTCCGCTACAAGTAAAGAGACGCTTGTTTTGTTCTCTCGCGTTTGTCCTTACAGGCTCTGGTAGAAACATGGCGTCTCGCTGCTAACAGTGGCTATGCAACCGCGGTCCGCGGTCATGTTATTTAACATGACTTTTTGAAACACTACGAAAATGAAACAAAAACTATTATACAGCGACTAGACAATGCAGGAGCACATAATATGTATAAAAAGGTGGATTTTGGGTTATATAAACCCATAAATACTACATACTGTACCTTTAAAGAAAAAAATAATCATCTTTTTTTAATCAGGACCTAATCACCACTGAATCTCTATTAATTCTAAATCGTCTAATGTGACTTTTGTAAGTTTTATGTAGTGTTTTTATCTTCAGTTCAGAACTTTTTAAATAGATTCATATAAATGTTTACTTACTTGTTTAGTTAAAGACTAAAATGTGCGTTTTCACTCCATGGCTCTTAAAAAGGTGATAATAGTGATATTATTATATAAATCTCACTCCACTCCATTTTAGAATCAGGTAGTGTAAATGGTTTTATTTGATAAATAATGTAAATGATTCATCCACAAACTGTTTCATTCTTATTAGCTCACAAATAAAGAGTTTTTATTATTAGTATGTGTTGTCTTCTGTGTTCACTGATGTGCTTGTGAAAACACTGCAGAGAATGTGCTCAGCTGATACCTACATACTACTGAAACAGGTTCTTCATGGCACAGTCGGTAAAGCCAAAGCCTCTGTTTGTTTTGGTCGTGACTTAAAGGTGAAGTAAGTAGTTTATAGTGCCATCTAGAGGAGAGTCTGAAATTTACAACAAAGAACTGCTCCTCTTCTCACCCCCTCCCTTTCCTGAGCACTACGGTATCCGCAGCTGGTCAAATGTCGTCCTCGCCGTCTTTCTCCGTGTCAGCAGATGAGGTTCGTGAGGTGAGGGAGAGGGCGAGCTACCGCGGCCGTAGCAGACGAAGCGGAGAGAGTGGAGGCGGGACTTCTGCTACAAGTAAAGACGCAGGATTTGTTCTCTCGCGTTTGTCCTTACAGGCTCCGGTAGAAACATGGCGTCTCGCTGCTAACAGTGGCTATGCAACCGCGGTCCGCGGTCATGTTATTTTACATGACTTTTTGAAACACTACGAAAATGAAACAAAAATGATTATACAGCGACTAGACAATGCAGGAGCAGATAATATGTATAAAAAGGTGGATTTTGGGTCAGATAAACCCATAAATACTACACAGTGACCCTTCAATGTTATTGTTGGTGAGGACAAAGATCACATAAACAGCAGCTTATCACTGGATGTTCTTTTTCTTTGCGTCGTAAATAATTAAAAGCCACTGATTAATTTATTGAGGAAGCACCGACAGAAAAACAACTTTAGTTTCTCATAAGCCTAGCGTAATCGGGGGGAATCAGTTGTAAGTGTGGGTGCATGGATGTGTATGTGTGTTGTATGCGAAACTAAGACCAAACATTGTGAGCTACAGGGTGCCAGGCCGGAAATGGTGAGAGAGGTAGAGCATGGCTGGAATGCAGGGCTTTCAAGGCACAGCCCCGCCTCCTCAGAGACTGCACACACGGGAACTCTGAGAATGACCTTCACAAGCACAAACCACTACCACCAATTATTAGGAATAATAAATCAAAAATATTGCAAAAATATTTTTTGCAATATGGGTTAGGGTTAGGGTTAGAAAAATTAAATAAAAAATTAAAAGTATAAAAATGGGAAACTGTAACAGTTACAAATGTTGTGAACCTGACGAGGTTCAATTTAAAGGAGATGAGAGAATGTAAAGAAGAAATGGAGAAAAGACAGCAAGAAAAAGAGAAAAAGGAAAAAGATGCAGCATGTTATAACCTTTATCCTGTTTTATTTAACTCCAACTGAGATAAACAGGAGGATGACGCCTCTGGGTCTCCATCCCCCGTGCATCAGCACTCAACACCTACAGCCCAGGCCTCTGCTCCAATCTCTCCCCCTCCTTCTCACTCTGCACCTCCTCTCTCCGCTCCTGCACATACCGGAAGTGTCACAGGAAGTCCGAAAGCGTCAAGGTCAGATAAGTGATATGAAAAGTTGAAAAGTATGCTAATGCCTTTTCTGATGTGTATTTCCGAGACAACATAAATCGTGGAGGCAGGAGAGGAGGAGGAGGAGGAGGAGGACAAGGACGAGGAGGATGGAGAATTGATGGAGATGAGAGCTGCTACAATTGTGGCAAATTTGGACATTGGGCTCGACAATGTAAGGCTCAAAAGGACAGAGATCAAGGAGGCTGGAGAGGGGAGGGAGGAAGGAGACCCAGACGATTTGATGATTCATCGGCATGACTGGATGTTAAAACAGGTCATGCACCTACACCCACACACGCACACACACACCAGGATACGAAAGAAGAGGAAGTTTGTTCGCTAGAAAGTGCTGAAGTGTTTTTAAGCATGGATCAAAAGCCAATAGTTACACTATTGGTAAACAATCATAAAACTAGTTTTCTATGTGATACAGGGGCATGCAGAACAATAATCAGAAAGGATGAAGGTGGTAGTAGATTGCCACTCCAACATGGTAAAGGCATGAAAGTGAGATCTGCAACAGAACACGTAGTTACCGAGCCACTTAGTCAACCTGTGTCAATTAAAGATTTAAAGACAAATAAAACAGTCTTAGCAGTAGTTGCAATCTCAAACCTGTGTCCAGTGAATCTATTAGGGAGAGACTTAATGGAAAAATTGGGGATAGGAGTAATTCCAACCCGTTGGGCATGGAAGCTTGCAGAATGACAAAAAAAAAAAATTAACATAAATAACATGGACTCAAGAAGCTAATGATACATTTGTTAGGCTTAAACAAGTATTTGAGAGTTCTGCAGTACTAGCTTTCCCTGATTATTCAAAGCCATTTGTTCAGACCTGCGACACAAGGAATGGGTTTAAGACTAGCGTTCTGACACAACCATTTGGTGAAAAACAGAGGCCTATTGCATATTATTCATCTAACCTTGACAACATCACAAAAGCCAGGCCACCTTGTTTGCAGGCAGTGCAAGCAGCTGCTCTTAGTGTGCAAAGTTCTGCTTCTATGGTGTTATTTCACCCACTGACACGAATGGTGTCCCATGCAGTCTCAGCACTTCTAAGGCAGAACAAAATAGCTTTAATGTCACGGGCACGACATCTTAGTTGCATGACCATCCTACTGTCACAGCCACATCTCACGATAGAGCGATGTACTACATTAAACCCATCAACCCTGTTGCCAAATGAAACAGATGGGACAATACATGATTGTGTAGGAGAGACTAGTGCTAGAATACTACCAAGGCCAGATCTCACTGATGTACCACTTAAAACTGCTGATATAGTAATGTTTGTAGATGGCTCATGTAAAAAGAATCCAAATGGATCAAATGTCAGTGGATATGCTGTGGTAACATCTGACAAGGTTTTAAAGTCAAATTGCTTGCCATCACATTTCTCTGCACAAGCAGCAGAACTTGTTGCACTTATTGAAGCATGCAAAATAGGAAGAAACAAGGATGTTACTGTGTACACAGATAGCCAGTATGCATTCTCGACAACAGTGGAAAAATAGAGGCATTATAACGTCCACAGGAAAACCTATCACACATAAAGACCTAATTTTGCAGCTTTTGGATGCCGTTCAATTACCAAGAAAAATTGCAATATGCAAGTGTGCTGCACACACTACTGATAAAGATTTTATTTCAATGGGGAATCAAAAAGCGGACGAGGAAGCAAAACGAGCGGCTACTTCTCAGCAGAATATAGATGATGTTTATGTCGCTGAGGTTGCATGTACACATATAGATGACATTTTAAGGGAAATGCAAAGTAGTTCACCAGAGACTGAAAAAAACATGTGGCAAAATAGAGGGGCCATACAGACAGAAACAGGAATTTGGGTTTAGATTTGCTGCAATATTGAGTCATGGGATGACCCATGTCTCAACAGGAGGGATGGTGTCAACGATAGAGAACATGTTTAGTCAAAACTATTCAAAACATTTTTGTGCTTATATGCTCCAAGTACAATGTTCAAGGTAGACTACGCCCAAAACAAGGTAAATTCCCAGAAGCATTTTATCCATTTCAATGTATTTGTATGGATTTCATTGAATTAAATAGAGTTGAAGGAAAGAAATACTGTTTGGTAATAATTGATATGTTTTCCAAATGGGTAGAAATCACACCAACAGTCAATAATGATGCAATAACTGTGGCCAAAATTTTAGCTACGGTAATAGCTCCAAGATATGGTTTTCCAGAGAGGATTTATTGTGATAATGGTCCTCACTTTAGGAATCAAGTAATGCAAAGGCTATCTGAGATGTTTTCAATACAACTCAGGTTCCATTGTAGTTATCATCCACAGTCAGCAGGATTGGTGGAAAGAAACAACGGAACAATTAAAACAAAATTAAGGAAGGCCATGGAAGAAACAGGAAAAAGTTGGGTTACATGTTTACCAGCAGTAGCTTTAAGCTTACACATTCAACCCAACAGTACAGGTTTATCACCTTTTGAAATATTATATGGACGGCCATTCAGGGTGCCGTTAATAGACATGAAGGGAGATGATACAGGATTGACTGAAACAATCGTTGATTATATGTCAAAGATAATCATGAATAAGAGTGTTATGTCTACAGTATCTCCTCCAACAGACCCAGCACCAACAGGAGGGCCAATAAACCCAGGTGATTGGGTGTTTATCAAAGTCCTGAGGAGAAAGAATTGGTCAGCTCTGCGGTGGGAAGGACCATATCAAGTACTGTTGTCTACACCTACAGCAGTCCGCATAGCTGAAAGACAGACGTGGATCCACCTTACTCACTGCAAAAGGGCACACATAACACTATCAGATAAATAGGAACATTCACCATGCCAGAATTGAAACTTTATATAATGACTGTTGCATGTGTATCCACAATTGCATTCCTGATCTCAAATATAGTGACACGAGGCCAGGTACAAGGTAAAATAAGAGAAAGGGCTATAGGAATACAATCCAGGTGGGATACTAGGAAAGGTGCCGTGATAATACAATGTACTGAGGGGATAAATTGTATTGCTCAGATCGATGCATGTCAGATTTTCCCCTGTTCAGGACAACATTCTAACTGGCTAGGGTCAGAAAAGTATATTTGCCTCACCACAGAACCATGCACCTCATATAGAAGTGTGTGGGGTAAAATCGTTGATAGATATGGGTGCATGTGCGAGGATTGGAATTGGGTAATTGCTTATACAGGAACACACGATTGGGGATACAACTCAGATTCTGAATTAAAAAATCGACTGACAATTATTAAAATGAAGTCAGACAATTGTAAAATGAATGACTGTAATCCAGTAATAATAACACCCAAGGCTCCCAAACACACTGACAATGGGACGTTTGCGTTGGGGGCATGGGTAAGTGGAACAAATCCAGTTGGAATATTTCATATAAAAGTGTCCCCAAACTTGAAGAATCAGACAACATCTGTAATGACCACACCAAATACGCCAACTTTGATGAAGAACAATCCTGTAAAATATATAGACATAACAAACATGAAGGAAACGTATGCCCTAGAAACAGGTTTCACAGATTCAAACGTATGGCTACAATGGATTGTGCACACAGCCCGGAGCAGCAAGCTTTCTTCATCCAACTGTCTAGCTTGCGCAGCAGCTAGGCCTGGGCTAGGCACAGTGCCTTTTCCCCTTCATCCAGATAGTGATCCTAAAGGGTTTCGCTGCATGCTAGAGTTATACAAATCAGATAGTGCTACAAACTGCACCACTTTGAAACTTTTGTTCCCACCGGTGTCACCCCAAATTAAACCACCTTGGTTTACCCCGTATACAGGAAACTATACCTGCTTGAAACGAAGCAAGGGTACCGTGTCAGATGGGACATTGACAACCTGCAAGACCATCATTGATGTAATTAAGGGTGACAGCAATATCGCTGATGAAGTAGTGAATAACCAAATCGTAGCCAGAGCTGATGTATGGTGGTTCTTTGGAGGAAAAATACTAAGGGCAAAATTACCAACTGACTGGAAGGGAACTTGTGCAATGGTACAGTTACTAATGCAAACATACATCTTACCATATGACACGACAACATTAGAGAAGGTGACAAAACATAATTCACATGTTACAAGGAGGAGTGCACCAGCAGGATCGTTTGATAATAAAGTTTATATAGATGCAATTGGTGTTCCTCGGGGTGTTCCAGACGAGTTTAAAGCTAGAAATCAGATTGCTGCAGGGTTCGAATCACTTCTGGCTTGGTGGGTAACCATTAATAAAAATGTAGAGAGGATAAATTACGTATATTATAACCAACAGAGATTTTTGAATTTCACGAAGGAAGCAATTGGGGGAATACATCAACAGTTAGATAAGGTTAGACATGTTGTTGGCTGAAAAAGGTGGAGTATGTAGGATGTTTGGAGATATGTGCTGCACGTATATTCCTAACAATACACCACCTGATGGCAGCATCACTAAGGCGTTGGATGGATTAACCTCCCTATCTGCAGAGTTAGCTGAAAATTCTGGTTACAATGATCCTCTAACAGAATGGTTCCAGGACATTTTTGGAAGATGGGCAGGTTCTATAAAAGCTGTAATGTTATCTATAGCCGTGATGATTGTCATTCTAACCATTTGTGGATGTTGTTTTATTCCCTGTTTGAGAGGACTTTTACAGAGACTCATTGATACCACTGTGACCAATACAATTCTGCTGTATGAAAGGGTCCCCACTACTGATGACCACCAAGGGGATGATGAGAACGCAGCGCAAGAAAAAGATACATGTGATTTGATAGATGAGGATTTATATGGAAACCTTTTTGATGAAGATCAAGACACCACAGTTTGAGAGATGTGCTGTTAATGTGTTTATTCTACTAATTATGAAGATACTACAGCAAATCTAACTGAAGTTGTAGTGTTCCGAATTGGCAGACTAGAGCCACTTAGGTGAAAAATACTTATAGCATTTGTACATATAAGTGACCCATTTATTATGTTATGTGCAAAGGGAATGTTAGCTTAAATAAGGATGTTTTATGTTTTGTTTTGACGGAAACAATGTCATCATATGTTTGTTTGTTTTTTATTATTGATGCTTATTTTGTGTATGATTACTGTGTCTTGTAACATGGAGTACCTGCGTGTGGTTGCCGGGGCAGCGGGACCGTGAGAGAGTTTCCCTTTCTGAAAGGATAATGGATAAATAGAATGTTTTGAACTGCTCGAAAGGGTTTTCGCTCTCACACTCTACAAAATGTATGTTATAATTATGCTTAAGATCAGCATAAACAGGAGGGATATGTTACGGAATTTGTGGATTGGTTTTAAATAATTGTAATAGTTTGACCTGCAGTGACCTAAGATCAAGGGACCATATGCTATTTTGTTTTACAACAGTTGGAGACACAGGGGTTTGAGTCGTAAACACCCTATCTTCCTCTTTCCCAATGGGGGGTCTTCCTGATTCCCTCTCTTCCCGTGGGAGGGAGGAAACCTTTTGTTTTACTCTGTCTGTGTGGGGGGGTCTTTGACACACCCACCAGACAGGTTAACTAGAGAGATATTCCATCTTACTGGCAGTCTTCGCGGGGTGACTGAATCTGCAAGTTGCTTCGTGATTGCTCTTTCTGTACAGAAATAAACTCTTGTTTGATTCCTGAGCTGGCTCCAACATCCATCTTTTACCAAATTATCCTGACAGACAGTCACTTTTGTGTTCAGGCCATCCTCCTGAAATTATCTTCTTGAGCGCTGTCATTGTCTCATCCATGGCAGTCTTTTTTCTTATCTGCTCTGTCCTTTTGCCTGACACCGGAAGTGATGTCATGATCATATCGACATATGTGTTTTTGGAGTGTTTGGAAACACTTTTCTTGCTCATGTTGCCACATCGAATTCGTTGTTCTGCTCTAAAAGCATTCTGAGTGGTGCTGATATGGTTGACAGCCTGGGGATGAACTTTGCCAGGTAAGTTACCATCCCTAAGAAATGCTTCAAATCTTCCTTGTTGTGGGGTGTGATGGCCACAGCCACACAGGGTAGTGTCTGCCTACACCCACCCACAATCATTTAATCATTTTTAAGTTGATTTGGTTAGTTAAACAAATACTTTGCAGCATTGATTTGTGTAATTTATTTTGTTTAATATTACATTGTGTGAGTGTAAACTTTGTTGATTATTGTTTCTTTTTTCTGAGTGATCTGCTTGGTGGGGGGTGACTCTCTGGGGACAAAAGGCATGGCAAGGGCAGCAAGCAACTGTAAACTATCAGCTTCACTGGACCAAACCATCAGATGTGATGTCATAGGGGAATTTGGGATTTCGTTTTGGTGTTTTGTATTAGTTTGATGTATTGCCTATTTAGTTCATCCCTGTGTGTTTCATTTGGTCTGTCCAAGCCAGGATTTTCCCCTTTGCCTCTCAATCAGGAGGTCTTTTGATTTATTGGCACTTTCTTGTTTGCATGTTTTTTTTCCAGTCATGTTAACTTGACCTCTTTTATGGCCAATAAAACATTTTTTCTTTGGAAATTCGACCGTGTCCTGTTCCTTCCTACTTGGTCTCTGACATGGGGTTTCTCCATATTTGCAATGGCTGAAGTTCTCCTCAGGTCAGGACTCACCCCGTCCTCAGATACATCTCCAATAAAGGTAAGTGACTTGACTGCAAACTTTGTTGAGTTTCAGATTGACACTTCATGTCCGTTCCAGCACTTGTCTCAATCTCAGCATTCAAATGTCAAAGTTTTGCAGAACTTGTGCGGTAAAACCGCTGTTTAATCGGCTGCGCTTCCCCCACATCAATATCGTGCTCAATCCAGGTGGTACGGGACGGCACATCACTAAAAAGCTGTGGAAATCTTCCAATCAGTTCCACCAACTGGACACACGCTGTGACTCCGGCAGATGAGCTAATGAAGAGTCCAGATTGCACAAATAATCAGAGTTTTTTAATCTGCCACTCACCAAACTCAGGCTGAGGGACGCTGTCCAATGCTTCTGTGGCACTGCAGGTGTCCACAGCGAACGCTGGATCCATGTCATTCTTAAAGTCCCTGTCACCTTTCAAATGCTGATAATATGGATTTAACAGGTTAACATGGTACAGATGAGACAACTTTCTTCGACCTGGTGTAGCTATAAGGTAACTCATATCAAGAGACTTTTTTCTATTACAGTATATGGGCCCAGAAATTTAGCCTGGAATGGTGAAATAACCAACGGCCATAAGACAGGACCTGATCCCCAGGACTAAACTCATGCGCTCTGTACCACGATCATAATGAGCTCTCATTTTGGTCTGAGACCGTCCGTTTCTATTTAGCCAACAATCCAGCCACAAATAATTTATGTCGAAACCCATTTACAAAGTCAATCAGATTTCGGGGCACTTCAGTGGGAACCAACCCAATTTTCAGTGCTGTCAGTGGTCTGAGCACCGAGTGACCAAATACCAAATCTGGGATACCCTCCTCCCAGTCCCGATCCAAAGTTGTGCAAAATGCATGCAGCAAAGACGTAAAAGCGTCTGATGGAAACACTCTAGCGTGTCTTGGCTTTGCGCATGATACGCAGTGGACCGATTATGGGGAACCCCCAGTGTTTTCAAAACCTGAACAAACCATCCATCCATCCATCTTCTACCGCTTATCCGGGGCAAGGTCGTGGGGGCAGCAGTCTGAGAAGCGACGCCTAGACTGCACAGAGTTCCTGGTTCGTAGGAGCCATCAAGACCACATAATCTGCAAAGAGCAGAGATGAAATCCAGTTGCTCCCGAACCGGACCCCCTCCGGCCCCTGGCTGCGCCTAGAAATTCTGTCCATAAAAATAATGAACAGAACCGGTGACGAAGGGCAGCCCTGCCGGAGTCCGACATGCACTGGGAACAAGTCTGACTTACTGCCTGCAATGCGAACCAAGCTCCTGCTCCGGTTGTACAGGGACCGCACGGCCCTTAACAAAGGGCCCCCGACCCAATCCAATCCACTTTATTTATAAAGCACAAGTTTAAACAAACAAACTTTTTCCAAAGTGCTGCACAATAGGCAAAACAGAGATAAAAATAAAAACAGAAATAAAATAGAAAGATAAAATAGAAAATGTGACACAACAAAACAAATACAGTCACATAAAAACACATAAAAACATATAAAACATAAAATCAACGCTCTACGTAGTGTTAAAAGCCAAAGAAAAGAGGTGGGTTTTAAGAAGAATTTTAAAATGGGACAAAGAAGTGGCCTTTCTAATATCGAGTGGCAGCGCGTTCCAAAGACTCCATACTCCCGGAGAATGGGGTCGGGGCCCTTTGAATGCCACGAGGGACGCGGTCGAAAGCCTTCTCCAAGTCCACAAAACACAGGTGGACTGGTTGAGCTGGTTGATGACCGGTTCATCAAAGGGTTTATATTTTAACTTCCTTATCAAGTATTGGTTAGAGGTGTAAGTGTTGTGACAAAAGGCATGCAGAGTTTCAGGATGTTTTGACACCTCAATGTTTCAGGGAAGGCATGGGAAAAACCCTTATTTTTTTAATTTAACTTCCTTATCAAGTTGATAAGGAAGTTAAAATGAAAAAATAACAAAAGGCATGCAAAGTTTCAGGATGTTTTGACACCTCAATGTTTCAGGGAAGGCATGGGAAAAACCCTTATTTTTTTTAATTTAACTTCCTTATCAAGTTGATAAGGAAGTTAAAATGAAAAAATAACAAAAGGCATGCAAAGTTTCAGGATGTTTTGACACCTCAGTGTCTCAGGGGAAGGCATGGGAAAACTTTATTTTGGCATTTGTGTAAGTGGGGATATTGGGGGTCAGACATGTCGATACATTTATCAGTGGTTATAGGATTTGGATTATTTTCTTTTATTCCCTTATACCCTTATTATTATAATCTATTGAATTGAATTGACATTTATTTTCTCACAATGTTAAATGGGTTAAAACCCTGTTTTTCCTACTTTGCTTCTCAGTGTTAAAAACAATAATGGTTGATGTAGCCTGTATTCCTCAAGAAGTTACTATTATTTTTGCTAGTTTATTTTGTTGTTGTTATTTTCTTTAATTGTAATGTTTACTCATAGAAAAACGGTAAAATACCAGACGTTACCCTCATTTTTGCTAGTTTATTTTGTTGTTATTTTCTTTAATCATATTTTTATTCACAAAATAATGGTAAAATGCCTCTGTTTTCATGTATCAGTGGTTATAGGGCATAGGATTTGGATAATTTTATTTTATTCCATTATATTCCTCTTATTTTTATCAACTAAAAATAATTTTGTCGCTATAATTTTTTTTCTTTAATTTTACTTTTATTCCCAGAAAAAAGTGGTAAAACGCTTATGTTTAGCCAATACAATTATGGTTGATGTAGCCTGTATTCCTCAAGAAGTTACTTCTTTTATCGTATACTTATTCACTGAAAAAAAAGGTGAAATGCCTCTGTTTTCATGTATCAGTGGTTATAAGGCATAGGATTTGGATTATTTTATTCCATTATATTCCTCTTATTGTACTGAATAGAATTAACATTTATTTTCTTACAATTTACTCTAATATTTTGCTAGTTTATTTTGTTGCTTTAGTCATTTTTCTTTAATTTTACTTTTATTCCCAGAGAAAAGTGGTAAAACGCTTATGTTTAGACTTACTTCCTTTTGTTTTCACCAACCAACACAGCATTGGTGCGAGTAATGATCTAAATGGCATTTATCTTTTCACAATGTGAAACAAGTTCTCAACAAGGGATTAAAGCACTATGTTTTGTCATTAGTTTCTTATTCTGTTTTTAAATTTGTGTTATCTAAACCTTACACAAGTAATGGTGTTTTTTTTTGTTTTTTTTTTAAATCTAACCCATCAAGTATGCGGGGACAGGATTTAAGAGGTTAAAGGCGGTGTTAAACTTTATAGATCCTCCCCCCACTCTGACATGTCTCAGGCCCACTGTTTATGAAGTGATGGAGGTAATAACAGGCTACACAACTTTTTTTAATAAAGAGCAGCAAAAACCTGTATATATTGTATATATCTGGATGATCTGTACAAAGGCCAGTGTTGTTCATGCATAGAGTTCAAGAATCTTTGAAGATTTGGAGTGAAAAACAACCTTAAAATGGGAAAAGCCTCTAGTGCGATAAATCTACGTGAAGACGCAGTACACTATGTATAAGTTGAGGATATTGTTGCGTGATGCTGTTGATAATGCTGTACATGGCATAGATAGATCTATCTATAGATGGATAGTTACAAGATGTTATCTCAAATTTAAAAGACAAATAGACTGTGTGAGACAACCAATAGGCAATTGGTACTTGGTACGGTGCAAACGGTCACCAACAAATACGCGGATGTAAAATATAATCTTGTTGATGATTTAAACAGTCTTCCTTCAAATGATTTTCACATAAAATCTATTCTTGTTGATGTTTTAAACTGTCTTCCTCCAAACAATGGTGCATTTCACAGGGGACATGTAGCCTGCTTCTGTGTCTTTAGTATAGATTTATGTTAAACAGAAAACAATGCATGAAAGTTAAAAATGTAATGCAGGATCTTGTGAAATCACTATTTGTAAAATCCTCTTAATGCTTGTTTTGAGTTTTTGAAACGTTTATCTTTGTAATTATGTCTGATTTTCGCACAAAAAACTGGACAACTATTTAATGTGTCAGATATAACAATTCACTAAAGACAGGCAATGAGTATATGGTGGTATACAAAAGCTGTTTGAAAATACAAGAATTTTGTCACTCAGATTCAGCGGCGGCTCCTGAAGAAAATTTAAGGGGGGCAATTTTTTCTGATAATGATTAAGGTGACCCATTCAATAAGTGCATAAAGCAAGACAGTATCAATTTGTTGTTAGGTGATTAACAGTCCCAAAAGAGAGGTTTTGCAGTGGGCACATTCCTCTAAGCTCACTTGCCATCCAGGAGCCGCCCGAACACTGCAATTCCTCAAATCGGCGTTTTTGGTGGCCCTCCATGTCACAAGAAACCACGACCTTTGTCTCCGCCTGTTCCATCTGTGCCCGAGGCAAGTCATCCAACCGCCCTCGGGCTTGTCTCCTCAACCCGCTGTCCATTCCCCGTCATCCTTGGTCCCACATCGACGTAGACTTTGTCACTGGTCTACCCACCTCACACAACAACACCACCGTCCTCACCGTAGTCGACCATTGTTCGAAGGCGGTGCACTTCATCCCTCTCCCTAAACTGCCCTCTTCTGCTGAGACTGGAGAATTGCTGGTGAACCACGTTTTCAGGCTCTACGGGTTCCCCTCTGATATTCTGTCCGACCGAGGCCCCCAATTCGCTTCCCAAGTATGGAAGGCTTTTTCTTCCGCCTTGGGCGCCTCCGCCAGCCTATCCTCCCCGTAATCATCCCCAGTCTAAAGGCCAGTTGCAGAGAGCTAACCAAAGTATGGAGAGCGTTCTGCAATGTGTCACCCCCCGTCATCCCACCGACTGGAGCTCCTTCCTCCCATGGGTGGAATACGCTCACAATTCCCTTACATCTGCTTCCACCGGAGTTTCACCCTTCATGGCTTCCCTCGGCTACCAGCCCCCTCTATTCAATTTCCAGGAGGACGGAGTGGCAGTCCCCTCTGTTCAGGCCAACCTACACCATTGTCAGGCAGTCTGGCTCCAAGTTCGAGCCTCCCTTCAGTGCGCCTCTCTCTCATCTCAAAAGCAAGCCAACCGACACTAAATCCCTGCACCTGACTACCAACCTGGGCAAAAGGTTTGGTTGTCATCCAAGGACCTCCCTCTCCAGGTGGAGTCCCGCAAGCTGGCCCCCCGGTTCATCGGCCCTTTCACTGTCGACCGCATTATCAACCCCACCTCTGTCCACCTAAAAATGCCAAGGTCCCTGAACATTCACCCCACTTCCATGTGTCACTTCTCAAACCGGTCGTCGGTCGTAAACAAAAAAGTCAAGATATATTAGATGGGACCTTTTATGGACCAGAGCTGCAAAACCAGCCAGAATATGGTGCTCGTCAAATGTGTTGGATGGTCTGATAAATTTAACTTGTAGATTTTTGGAGAGACAATTCATTCAATTGCAGTAACAAATTCCTAACAAGTTGCATACTGAGACATTATCCTGACATGGCCACACAGTTTTTTTTTTCCAAGGACCTCCTTTCTCCTGGGCTTCCCGTCTACTCACCACCTGCTCCACAAGTGACACGGATCCTCATCAGCGACTTCCTCCTTTCTCCTGGGTTCCCGTCACTCGACTCTGCCATCGTCTTCTCGTCTTCTGCTCCACAAGGGACACAGTTCTTCGCCAGCGGCTTCCCTCTTCTCCTGGGATCCCCTCCGCTCGACTCTGCCGTCGTCTCCTCTTCATCCACTCAGCGAGTGGCCCGAATCACCTCCAGCACCTTCCTCTATTCTCTCCAAGTACACCAGCTCCGAGTGAGTTTGTTCCGAGACGGAAGCAGCCAACGAACTCTGACTCTCGTCCTGCGGCAACTGACCTCACCTGGCTCAGCTCTATTAATACATACACACTCACTTATTGTTTATATTATCTATATCTGTTAAATAAATACATATTCTTGATCAATTTACTCCCCTCGTTGTCTGTCTGCATTCGGGTCCTAAAACATTCTGTCGATTCTTTATTAAGAATCGTAACGAATTGGCTCTGAAAACAAAGATGGTTACGCTCTTCACAAAAAATGCTTGCATGCATTTTAAGAGAAATGGGGCTTTAGTAAACAAAAAAGTCAAGATATATTAGATGGGACCTTTTATGGACCAGAGCTGCAAAACCAGCCAGAATATGGTGCTCGTCAAATGTGTTGAATGGTCTGATGAATTTAACATAACATACTAGCAAGCGTTAGAACCAAGCTACCCCAGCCTTTTCAATGTAATGTTCCTTATGAAGTGGGGCCAATAGAAATTCAATATCCTAAAACATGGACAAACTTTCCACCAAAAAGATGCAGAATTTGTATTTGTTGTGTTTGACAATAAAACAAACAAGATGACCTGTTTAGTTTGGAAATACAATGGTTAGTATTTGTTTGGGGTGGAGTTGCTAAATATTTGGCATCTTTAAGCACTGGGCGCTTCATAAAAAGCTAACGAACTGTCCACGTTCCACCAGTAACCTCAGAGTCAGATCCCTACTGATAGACGCACACAAAAGGCCCCCAGTGTATTCCCCTAACTGCCTATTCCAGATCTTACTATACTTAAACTCGTCTTCATGCGGTTCTGCAGCGAGCTGATTAAGCACAAACCCTGTGGGACCACACACAGATGACTTTTTAAAAATTGTATTTAACCTTTATTTAACCAGGAAGGTCCCATTGAGATTAAGAACCTCTTTTCCAAGGGAGTCCTGACCACATCCAACAATAGCCGCTCCCCATAACACTAAAAAAACAACAACAACAAAAAACGACACAATCCCAAAGGAGAAAGTGCCCTAAAGCCTAACGGGAACCAACGGACATGCACCTGTCAGAGGGCGCAGAGGAGACGTCAGATTGTTAGAATCTGCAGTCTCTGCATCAGCAGTGGGAATGAACTGGTTATTCAAGGATTTGTCGATACATTAACTAGATGTAAATTATGTTGTTTTCCAGATGACATGTTATCTAGTTGATCATGTTCACATGTTTCTGTTTATCAGGTTCTGCTAATGAGTGATCTGGAAAAAACACTATTTAAGGTTGGTGTCAAGACTGGCTCAGATGACTTGACAAAAAACAATTATGTTCAAGAGAGAACCGGTTAATGAATATTTATATTAACCAAAAATAATAATCTTCAACAAAATGTAACATATGTCTGTAATAAGAATGTAAGTGTGGGTGCATGGATGTGTATGTTGTAGCATAGAGCATGGCTGTAATGCAGGACTTTAAAGGTGCAGCCCCGCCTCCTCGGAGAAACTGCACACACCTGAGGGCAGTCGCCTACTCAGGGTTGTCACAATGGGATTAGATCAGAACCTATAAAGACCACACAGATCTACAGAGACCAAACTTGTAGAATGCAGAATTGCAGAATGAAGGTGACTTTGTTTTTCCCACTACTGCTGCTGTTCTGCTCTCTCTCTGCAGAACACGCTGATAACCAGGGAACGAAATCTGAAGAGGTCTCTTACCAGAGACCGACTTGTCCACAAGACATCCATGCTGTGCTGAGAAAGATGAGCACATTGTTGGGTGAGCAGAGAGTAAAGCTGAGACACCTACAGAGAGAGAATGAAGGTAAAGTTTTATGTGGACAGTTTGCTTCACCAGATTTATATGCTAGGATATTGACAGAAATGTGATCATTTACCCTTCTATAACTTTCCCAGCACAAGCAGCCAAGTTGAAAGAACTGGAGGTGCAGAAGACTCAGATGCAACAACAGCTCCAAGGTTTGTTGATAATACATATTTTCCAGCAAGAATCAATATTTTAAAAAGACAGATTTACCTAATATATTTACAAAGAACTATAAGTATTTTGTTTGATCACATAACCTTTCACAATTTTCCCAGCACAAGCAGCCAAGTTGAAAGAACTGGACGGGCAGAAGACTCAGATGCAACAACAGCTCCAAGGTTTGTTTATAACACATATTTTTACAGCAATAATAAACATCTATGATGAGATTGATTTACCAAATTTTGAATTTGTTTAATTATTTTGAACTTCACATATACTGTATATGAATGTGCTGTATATGTACATAAAAAGGAAAATACAACAAAAGTATCTGATGAATATATTTAAAATATTTTTTCAAAGGTGCATTATGTAATAAATCTAAAGCAACTGGCCATAAAATCCTCCTAATATGTTACAGAGACTCAGGAATAATGTTCATATAACAAACTGAACTCACCAACAACAACAGTACAGCCGAATTATTTGCATAAAAAAAAAAATATTTTCGAGACCGCAAATCATGTTTATGTTTTGAAATCATGTTTGGGCATGTAGCGCCACCTACCGCTGTCTACCAATCATTGCTGCCGAGCAACCACGGGTTACCAGTTACATCTGAGCTACAATGGCGGAGAAAATGAAACCTAAAAGACCGTCTGTGTTTTGAATTTGAGTGTAGTAACCGTTTTTGGCCACATTCTTACTTTAACTTATCACATTAAATTATTTTACTGCATAATTTTAGAAGTATTTCATATACACTAGTGTGCAAAACTCTCAGGGCACCACCACCTTTGTTTACAATACATTTGCATTGGAATAATGTGACTGAACATTTATCTCATACATTAGCAATCTGTTAATGAGTTTTATATAACACGTGTAGACAATGCATCTTCCCCTCCAGGTTTAAGAGATCCCGGGTCGTGCTACTAACCTAACCACATGAAAAATGTGTTGTTTTAAAGTTGCATACATGTTTCCCGTATCTTCTGGATGTGTTTCTAATATAAAGTGAGGGACAAATAAATATACTGTATGGTTGTTATAGCATTGTGAGAGCAGCTAAGCTAATGATAGCCTAAGACAGTACTGTATATTATTAGGAGCTATCGCTTATACGTTTCAATGAGGTGGCAGAATGTTATCTGTAGATGTAACATTGTAGATAGTCTGCAACTTTTTGGCCAATTTATTTTCTCCATAGTTAAGATCACTCATGTTTCTTTTTTGTTTGTTTTATATAATTGGTATACACATGTACTGGCATGTGTACAGCATTTATTTCTGTTTTTCAGGATGATATTCTGTGATTTGTAAACCATTTTATTTATTTGCCAAAGCAAACTTTTACTTGTGTATATATTTGTTGCTTAATTCTCATTGCACATTTTATGATTCCTGACATTTCAGCACAGGCAGGAGAACTGACTGCTGTTAAAGCCAAGACCGACGTGACAGAAAACCAGGTGGAGGCTCTGAGGAGAGACAAAGAAGGTTTGTCCATTCAAAAATTGGCTCATTAGAATAACCATCACACTTGTGTAATAGTTACATTAAAATCTGTATGTTTGTGTCTCTGTCAGTCAAACAGGTGGCCTTCTCAACCTCTCTGTCGGCTTCAGGCTCAGGAAACAAAGGACCATTTCCTACACACACTAATCTGGTCTTCAAACATGTTGTCACAAATATTGGAAATGCCTACAGCCCACACACAGGTGAATACATTTATTTTTGACAATGTTGACTTAAATCTGGATGACAAAATTTAAAAAACTTTACTGACAGAAAAATGTCCCACAGGTTTTTTCATTGCACCAGTGAGAGGAGCATACCACTTTGAGTTCTACATAGGTGCACATGGATCTTCACATGCCTCAGGTGCTGTGTTGGTCAAGAATGGACATCACATTTTTATTGCATATGAACATCAGCCTTCACATTATGGGACTTCTGCTAATGGTGCTACTCTGCTCTTAGAGGTCAGAGATGTGGTGTTTTTACGTCTGTTGAGGCGCACAAGGATTTATGACAATCCAAATCACCATAGCACCTTCGGTGGTCACCTGCTTTTCACTATGTGAGATGGAACAAGTACGTGTGCTTCTTCACTAAGTATGTGTGAAGTGTAAAATTCTCGTTTTTGGGTTTCATATTTCTACGTAATCAAAGGTTTAAACATCTTGTATGGATTAAAATCAGTAAGAGCTCACTATCGTAGCTGCAGATTCACTTTATTCCTTCAAAAGAAACTTATAAAAACACTTATTCTAAGTTGTGTAATGTGACTTCTGTACACTTTTTTTCTTCCCCTCACGGATTGAGAGTGAAGTATGCCTTTAGTGGCTCTGTCTGTTGGTTTGTATGTGCTTTTGCGCACTTGCACTTGCCTATATGACCAACAGAGGCCACCAGAGGCTTGTCGTGTGAATGGGGTGAAGTCTGCCATCTCTAAAATCTCTGAAATAAAGCTTTTCTTACTTGTTTGCTGAAAGACTAAAATGTGCATTTTCATTATATGGCTCTTAAAAAGGTGATAATTATGGTGATATCATAATTTAAATCCCCATATGTTACTGTTAATAGTTGGCCTTATTATTATTATTATTATGGTTATTATTATCATTATTATTATTTGTTGTCATGTACTTATGATTCACGAATACACAGTGAGACACTCATTAAAAAGCACACAGGTTTTATTGCATATCAATTTCATGAATACATTTTTCATAGCATTGGAAAGATTACCTTTGGTATACATTGCTATTCTACAGAATTATCATCAGTCATATCTTTTCAATGACATTTCCCTAAAGTACATCTTCAATAATCATAAGCATCAAAAGAACTGCAATTTTCAAAAGCCATAATCACCAGAAGTGTGGACTCAAGTCCTGAATTTGATGACTTTAGACTCGACTTGACAAAATGTAGTTCCATAGACTTGCAACTCGACTTTAACATCAGTGACTTGTGACAGAGCCCTGTCTGCTTTTCTGTACTGGTGCTGCATTGTGTGTAGCAGAGTTTACGTAAGAAAATATCTGTTGACGGTCAAATGTGGCCATATAATATTTCAAAATTCCGGCCATGCATATTTAACGCTTGAAATACAGTATCCTTAAATAGACACTCGTAACAAGAAACACACACACACACATGCGCGCGCACATGCACACGCACACACACACACACGTGCGCACACACACACAGACGGAGCTGTGGATGTTGAGTGCAGCGGACTATGTGTGGAAAAATCACTGATCTGTTTTATTTAAAATGTGACCAAGAATTCATAGGTTAGTATGTTGTCCAAAATTAGACAAAGAAGTCATACTTTAGAATGTCATTGAAAATATCACAAAAAAGTCAGAGGTTAGTATGTCGTCCAAAATTTGACAAAGAAGTGATACTTTTGTATGTCGTGCAAAATTTGACAAAATAGTCAAACTTTAGTAAGTTGTCCAAAAAATTGACAATTAAAAAAAGAATATATATATATTAATTTTGGTCCAAAATTTGACAAAAACAACATACTAACTATACTATGTCTTCCAAAATTTGAAAAAAAGACATCCTATACTTTGTCGTCCAAAATAAAAAAATAAATATTTTAGTCCAAAATTTGGCAAAAATTACATACTTTACTATGTCGTCCAAAATTTGACAAAAAACGAGACACTATACTATGTCATACAAAATGTTTTGAAAAAAATGTTTTGGTCCAAACTATACTATGTCGTCCACAATTTGACAAAAATGACATACTAAACAGCGTCTTCAAAAAAACAACAAAAAACGACATACTATACTATGTCTTCCAAAATTTATACTATGTTTTGTACGACATAGTATGCTATGTCGTATAGTATACTATGTCGTACAAAATGTGAAATCTTTTTTTCAAAACATTTTGTACGACATAGTATACTATGTTGTACAAAATGTTTTGAAAAAAATTATTTCAGTCCAAAATTTGACAAAAACGACATACTATACTACGTCTTCCAAAATTTGACAAAAAACGACATACTATACTATGTCATACAAAAAAATGTTGGTCCAAAATTTGACAAAAACGACATACTATTCTGTCGTCCAAATTTGTTTGAAAAAAATATATTGGTCCAAATTTTGACAAAAACCAACATACTATACTATGTTGTCCAAAATTATTTGAAAAAAACTGTTTTGGTCTACAATTTGACAAAAATAACATACTTAACTATGTAGTCCAATATATGACAAAAGACGGCATACTAAACTATGTCGTCCATCATTTTTTGAATACAAAAATTTGGTCCAAAATTTGACAAAAAACGACATACTATACTATGTCGTCCTAAAAATTTTGAATTTTTTTCTGGTCCAAAATTAGACAAAAAGGACACACTATACTATGTAGTCCAATATATGACAAAAAACGACATACTATACTGTCGTCCATCATTTTTTGACAAAAAAGATTTTGGTCCAAAATTTGACAACAACGACATACTATACAATGCAGTCCAATATATGACAAAAGACAGCATACTATACTATGTCGTGCACAATTTTTTGAAAAAATATTTTGGTCCAAAATTTGACAAAAACGACATACTATACTATGTCATCCAAAAATTTTATAAAATGTTTTATCTGGTCCAAAATTAGACAAAAACGACATACTATACAATGCAGTCCAATATATGACAAAAGACAGCATACTATACTATGTCCTACATCATTTTTTGAAAAAAAAAAAAGTTTGGTCCAAAATTTTACAAAAATGACATACTATACTATGTCGTCCAAAAAATGTTGAAAAATTTTGTCTGGTCCAAATTTAGACAAAAATGTCATACTATACTATATAGTCCAATATATGACAAAAGACGGCATACTATACTATGTCCTCCATAATTTTTTGAAAAAAAAGAATTTGGTCAAAAATTTGACAAAAACGACATACTATACTATGTCCTCCATCATTTTTTGAAAAAAAAAGAATTTGGTCCAAAATTTGACAAAAACGTCATACTATACTATGTAGTACGTCATACTACACTATGTCGTCCAAAATGTGACAATTTTTTGAAAACATTTTTTTAACAAAAACGACATACTATACTATGTCGTCCAAAGATTTTAGAAATTTTTTTTCTGGTCCAAAATAAGAAAAAAAAAACGACACTATACTATGTAGTCCAATACATGACAAAAAACGACATACTATACTGTCGTACATCATTTTTTGAAAAAAAAATTGTTCCAAAATTTGACAAAAAGGACATACTATACTATGTCGTCCAAAATCTGAAAAAATTTTTGAAAAACTTTTTTTTGGTCCAAAACTTGACAAAAACGTCATACTACTCTATGCATTATGTCATACTACACTATGTTGTCCAGTGTGACCATTTTTTTTAAAAATAAAATTTGGTCCAAAATTTGACAAAAACGACATACTATACTATGTCATCCAAAATCTGACAATTTTTTTGAAAAACTTTGTTTTGCTCCAAAACTTGACAAAAACGTCATACTATACTATGTACTACGTCATACTACACTATGTCGTCCAAAATGTGACAATTTTTTGAAAAAAAAAATTGCTCCAAAAGTTGACAAAAACGACATACTAAACCATGTCGTCCAAAAAAAATTGAAAAAAAATTCTGGTCCAAAATTAGAAAAAACGACATACTAAACTATGTCGTCCAAAAAATTAACAACATTCTAAAATTTGTAGTCAAATATATGACAAAAAACGAGATACTATACTGTCTTCCATCATTAAAAAAAAAAAATGTTGGTCCACAATTTGACAAAAACGACACACTATACTATGTAGTCCAATATATGACAAAAAACGACATACTATACAATGTCGTCCATAAATTTTGGAAAAAAAAATTTTGGTCCAAAATTTGACAAAAACGACATACTCAGGGGACGGTGCTCTCACCGTTCCTCTTCTCCCTCTACACCTCGGACTACACATACAACTCCAGCAGCTGTCACCTCCAGAAGTTCTCCGATGACTCAGCCATTGTTGGCTGTGTGTCTGGGGGGGACAAGCTGGAGTACAGGTCGGTCATCAAGGACTTTGTGGACTGGTGTGAGAGCAACTTCCTGTGCTTGAACACTGGGAAAACGAGGGAGATGGTGATCGACTTCCGGAAAAAGACCCCACCACACTCACCGGTGAGCATCCAGGGCTCGGACATTGAGCTGGTTGACTTCAAGTACCTGGGTGTTCACCTCAATAACAAACTGAACTGGAACACTCACATCGACGCCCTGTACAAGAAGGGCCAAAGTCGCCTCCACCTCCTGAGGAGACTGAGGTCCTTCGGTGTGTGCAGACCTCTATTACAGACCTTTTATGACTCTGTGGTGGCCTCTGTCATCCATTACACTGTGGTTTGCTGGGGAGCAGGCAGCACAGACAGGGACAGAAATAAACTGAACAGGCTGGTCAGGAGGGCCGGCTCTGTCCTGGGCCGCTCGCTGGTCTCGGTGGAGGAGGTGGGACAGAGGAGGACATTATCCAGACTGTCCTCCATCATGGACAACACACTCCACCCACTGCACCTGACTGTGGAGGGGCTCAGCAGCTCCTTCAACAGCAGGCTCCGGCACCCGTGGGGTGTAAAATTCAAATTCAGTTTCTTATTCAGGATTTCTCTTCTGTACCGAGTGCACATCTCGAAAAAAAAACCCACAAGATGAAGATAATAACACATATAAAGGTTTTTATAAAGAAAAACTATATACAATAGTAATAGTCTCTTTCATTTATGACATTTAAGAACTACAACATGTTCAGTTTATACCCAACCTCTAGACCCCGTAGACCTGGTTCTTCCATTGTTTCATTGTTTGTGGCAAATTAAAGAAATTAAAATGAACCCACTTTGAAATAAATGAAGCAAATATTTGGATTGTATGTTGTTCGTGCTCAAGAAAAACGGTATGTGGATCCAAAGATGGACAGGACACATCCAAACATGTACTGAATATTGCATTTTACGTCGACATTGGATGTTGCACAAGATATTAAAACACTTTTATTTGTCGCCTTAATCTCTAAAGCTACAAGGAGCCACTGCAGAGTGGCTGAAGGAGCCGCAGGTTGCAGACCCCTATACTATACTATGTACTCAAATATATGTGAAAAAGAGACATACTATACTATATCGTCCATCATTTTTTAGAAAAAAAGATTTTAGTCCAAATTTTGACAAAAACGACATACTATACAATGCAGTCCAATATATGACATACCACGGCATACTATACTATGTCGTCCATCATTTTTTTAAAAAGAAATTTGGTCCAGAATTTGACAAAAACGACATACTATACTATGTCGTCCAAAAATCTTTGAACATATTTTTCTGGTCCAAAATCAGACAAAAACAACATACTACACTATGTAGTCCAATATTTGACCAAAAACAATATACTATACTGTCGTCCATCATTTTTTGAAAAATAAATTTTGGTCCAAAATTTGAAAAAAACGACGTACTATATACTATGTCGTCCAAAAAATTGTGAAAAAATGTTCTGGTCCAAAATGAGACAAAAACGACATACTATACTTTGTAGTCCAATATATGACAAAAGACGGCATACTATACTTTGTCGTCCATCATTTTTTGAATTTTTTTTTTCCAAAATTTGACAAAAAAACGACATACTATACTATGTAGTCCAATATATGACAAAAGACGGCATACTATACTATGTCGTCCATCATTTTTTGAAAAAGAAATTTGGTCCAGAATTTGACAAAAACTACATACTATACTATGTCGTCCAAAAAATCTTTGAACATATTTTTCTGGTCCAAAATCAGACAAAAACAACATACTACACTATGTAGTCCAATATTTGACAAAAAACAATATACTATACTGTCGTCCATCATTTTTTGAAAAAGAAATTTTGGTCCAAAATTTGAAAAAAACGACATACTATATACTATGTCGTCCAAAAAATTGTGAAAAAAATGTTCTGGTCCAAAATTAGACAAAAACGACATACTATACTTTGTAGTCCAATATATGACAAAAGACGGCATACTATACTATGTCGTCCATCATTATTTGAAAAAAAATAATTTGGTCCAAAATTTGACAAAAACGACATACTATACTATGTCGTCCAAAAAATTTTGAAAACATTTTTCTGGTCCAAAATGAGACAAAAAGGACAAACTATATAATGTAGTTCAATATATGACCAAAAACGACATACTATACTGTCGTCCATCATTTAAAAAAAAAAACATTTTGGTCCAAAATTTGACAAAAAACGACATACTATACTATGTCGTCCAAAAAATTTTGAAAACATTTTTCTGGTCCAAAATTAGACAAAAAGGACATACTATACTATGCAGTCCAATATATGCCGAAAGACGACATACTATACTATGTCGTCTATCATTTTTTGAAAAAAAAAATTTGGTCCAAAATATGACCAAAACGACATACTATACTATGTCGTCCAAAAAGTTTTGAAAAAAAATTTCTGGTCCAAAATTAGACAAAAACGACATACTATACTATGCAGTCCAATATATGCCGAAAGACGACATACTATACTATGTTGTCCATCATTTTTAGAAAAAAAAATGTTGGTCCAAAATTTGACAAAAAACGACATACTATACTATGTCGTCCAAAAAAATTTGAAAACAATTTTCTGGTCCAAAATGAGACAAAAAGGACATACTATACTATGTAGTCCAATATATGACCAAAAACGACATACTATACTATGTAGTCCAATATATGACCAAAAACGACATACTATACTGTCGTCCATCATTTTTTGAAAAAAAAATGTTGGTCCAAAATTAGACAAAAACGACATCCTATACTATGTCATCCGAAATTTGACAAAAAAACAATATACTATACTATGTTATCCAAAAAATTTTGAAAAACATTTTTCAGTCCAAAATTGGACAAAAAAAGACATACTATACTATGTAGTAAAATATATGACAAAAAACGACATATTATACCTTGTTGTCCTTCATTTTTGAAAAAAAAGATTTTGCTCCAAAATTTGACAAAAACGACATACTATACTATGTCGTCCTAAAAATTTTGAAAACATTTTTCTGGTCCAAAATGAGACAAAAAGGACATACTATACTATGTAGTCCAATATATGACAAAAGACGGCATACTATACTATGTCGTCCATCATTATTTGAAAAAAAATTTTTGGTCCAAAATTTGACAAAAACAACATACTATACTATGTCGTCCAAAAAATTTTGAAAACATTTTTCTGGTCCAAAATGAGACAAAAAGGACAAACTATATAATGTAGTCCAATATATGACCAAAAACGACATACTATACTGTCGTCCATCATTTTTTTAAAAAAACATTTTGGTCCAGAATTTGACAAAAACGACATACTATACTATGTAGTCCAAAACATTTTTACATTTTTTTTTTGGTCCAAAATTAGACAAAAACGACATCCTGTACTATTTAGTGCAATATATGACAAAAGACGACATACTAAACTATGTCGTCTATCCTTTTTTGAAAAAAAAAATTGGGTCCAAAATTTGACAAAAATGACATACTATACTATGTCGTCCAAAAAGTTTTGAAAAAAAATTTCTGGTCCAAAATTAGACAAAAACGACATACGATACTATGCAGTCCAATATATGACAAAAGACAACGTACTATACTATGTTGTCCATCATTTTTATATAAAAAAATGTTGGTCCAAAATTTGACAAAAAACTACATACTATACTATGTCGTCCAAAAAATTTTGAAAACATTTTTCTGGTCCAAAATGAGACAAAAAGGACAAACTATATAATGTAGTCCAATATATGACCAAAAACGACATACTATACTGTCGTCCATCATTTAAAAAAAAAAAAAACATTTTGGTACAGAATTTGCCAAAAACTACATACTATACTATGTCGTCCTAAAAATTTTGAAAACATTTTTCTGGTCCAAAATGAGACAAAAAGGACATACTATACTATGTTGTCCAATATATGACAAAAGACGGCATACTATACTATGTCGTCCATCATTATTTGAAAAAAAATAATTTGGTCCAAAATTTGACAAAAACGACATACTATACTATGTCGTCCAAAAAATTTTGAAAACATTTTTCTGGTCCAAAATGAGACAAAAAGGACAAACTATATAATGTAGTCCAATATATGACCAAAAACGACATACTATACTGTCGTCCATCAATTTTTTTTAAAAAACATTTTGGTCCAGAATTTGACAAAAACGACATACTATACTATGTAGTCCAAAACATTTTGACATTTTTTTTTTGGTCCAAAATTAGACAAAAACGACATCCTATACTATTTAGTGCAATATATGACAAAAGACGACATACTAAACTATGTAGTCTATCCTTTTTTGAAAAAAAAATTGGGTCCAAAATTTGACAAAAATGACATACTATACTATGTCGTCCAAAAAGTTTTGAAAAAAAATTTCTGGTCCAAAATTAGACAAAAACGACATACGATACTATGCAGTCCAATATATGACAAAAGACAACGTACTATACTATGTTGTCCATCATTTTTAGAAAAAAAAATGTTGGTCCAGAATTTGACAAAAAACGACATACTATACTATGTCGTCCAAAAAATTTTGAAAACATTTTTCTGGTCCAAAATGAGACAAAAAGGACAAACTATATAATGTAGTCCAATATATGACCAAAAACGACATACTATACTGTCGTCCATCATTTTTTTTAAAAAACATTTTGGTCCAGAATTTGACAAAAACGACATACTATACTATGTAGTCCAAAACATTTTTACATTTTTTTTTTGGTCCAAAATTAGACAAAAACGACATCCTATACTATGTCGTCCAAAACATTTTTACATTTTTTTTTTGGTCCAGAATTTGACAAAAACGACATACTATACTATGTAGTCCAAAACATTTTTACATTTTTTTTTTGGTCCAAAATTTGACAAAAACGACATACTATACTATGTCGTCCAAAAAATTTTGAAAACATTTTTCTGGTCCAAAATGAGACAAAAAGAACAAACTATATAATGTAGTCCAATATATGACCAAAAACGACATACTATACTGTCGTCCATCATTTTTTTTAAAAAACATTTTGGTCCAGAATTTGACAAAAACGACATACTATACTATGTAGTCCAAAACATTTTTAAATTTTTTTTTTGGTCCAAAATTAGACAAAAACGACATCCTATACTATTTAGTGCAATATATGACAAAAGACGGCATACTAAACTATGTCGTCTATCCTTTTTTGAAAAAAAAAATTGGGTTCAAAATTTGACAAAAATGACATACTATACTATGTCGTCCAAAAAGCTTTGAAAAAAAATTTCTGGTCCAAAATTAGACAAAAACAACATACGATACTATGCAGTCCAATATATGACAAAAGACAACGTACTATACTATGTTGTCCATAATTTTTAGAAAAAAAAATGTTGGTCCAAAATTTGACAAAAAACGACATACTATACTATGTCGTCCAAAAAATTTTGAAAACATTTTTCTGGTCCAAAATGAGACAAAAACGACATCCTATACTATGCAGTCCAAAAAATTTTGAAAACATTTTTCTGGTCCAAAATGAGACAAAAACGACATCCTATACTATGCAGTCCAATATATGCAGAAAGACGACATACTATACTATGTCGTCTATATTTTTTTGAAAAAAAAAATTTGGTCCAAAATATGACAAAAACGACATACTATACTATGTCGTCCAAAAAGTTTTGAAAAAAAATTTCTGGTCCAAAATTAGACAAAAACGACATACTATACTATGCAGTCCAATATATGACAAAAGACAACGTACTTTACTATGTTGTCCATAATTTTTAGAAAAAAAAATGTTGGTCCAAAATTTGACAAAAAACGACATACTATACTATGTCGTCCAAAAAATTTGAAAACATTTTTCTGGTCCAAAATGAGACAAAAAGGACATACTATACTATGTAGTCCAATATATGACCAAAAAGGACATACTATACTGTTGTCCATCATTTTTTGAAAAAAACATTTTGGTCCATAATTTGACAAAAACGACATACTATACTATGTCGTCCAAAAAATGTTGAAATTTTTTTTTGGGTCAAAAATTTGACAAAAACGACATCCTATACTATGCAGTCCAATATATGACAAAAGACAACGTACTATACTATGTTGTCCATCTTTTTTAGAAAAAAAAATGTTGGTCCAAAATTAGACAAAAACGACATACTATACTATGCAGTCCAATATATGACAAAAGACAACGTACTTTACTATGTTGTCCATAATTTTTAGAAAAAAAAATGTTGGTCCAAAATTTGACAAAAAACGACATACTATACTATGTCGTCCAAAAAATTTGAAAACATTTTTCTGGTCCAAAATGAGACAAAAAGGACATACTATACTATGTAGTCCAATATATGACCAAAAAGGACATACTATACTGTTGTCCATCATTTTTTGAAAAAAACATTTTGGTCCATAATTTGACAAAAACGACATACTATACTATGTCGTCCAAAAAATGTTGAAATTTTTTTTTGGGTCAAAAATTTGACAAAAACGACATCCTATACTATGCAGTCCAATATATGACAAAAGACAACGTGCTATACTATGTTGTCCATCTTTTTTAGAAAAAAAAATGTTGGTCCAAAATTTGACAAAAAACGACATGTCGTCCAAAGAATTTTGAAAACATTTTTCTGGTCCAAAATGAGACAAAAAGGACATACTATACTATCTAGTCCAATATATGACCAAAAACGACATACTATACTGTCGTCCATCAATTTTTGAAAAAAACATTTTGGTCCAAAATTTGACAAAAACGACATCCTATACTATGCAGTCTGTTGCGTGTGGCCATGACTCACTCACTCACTCATTCATTCACTCACTCACTCACTCACTCACTCACTCAGACAGTCCTTTAATTGTTGCATGTTCTTTCTCTCCTCATCAGGCTGGCTCACTCAGGCTGACACACCTGCAGCAGATCCACAATCATTGCCACCCAGTTACCAGCCTGCTATATAAGCCAGCAGCTCAGTTTCTCACGAGGCTCAGACCCAGCAACACCTTAGTCCCGCCGTATGATTTGTTAAATACTTTTCTGTTTAGTAATATTTAATTTAGTTGTTATTTTCCTTTGACTTGGAGATGGCCGGTAGTCTTACTTTTCGTTTAGCTTTAGTTCATAATTTGGTTTTGTCAGGGAGGGAGAGGGAACCAGCTTCGACGTCCCTATAGGGGGTGGCCTGGTCCCCCCTCCATTTTGCTGAGTTTGGCTGGCATCTCCAGGTCCTTTTGGTTTGACGATTCTTTATTTGGTAAAGTATTTATAGTTTTCGTAAAATATGTTTATTTCCCTGTGGGAAAAGTTTGTGAATAAACATGTTAAAATGTTCCATTTTCTGGTGTCCTTCTTTTAGGTTGAGGTCTCCAATTTGAGCCACTGATTTATTTATTTAATTGTTTGGAGACCGTAACACAGTCCAATATATGACAAAAGACGACATACTATACTATGTCGTCTATCATTTTTTGAAAAAAAAAATTTGGTCCAAAATATGACAAAAACGACATACTATATGTCGTCCAAAACATTTTTAAATTTTTTTTCTGGTCCAAAATTAGACGAAAACGACATCCTATACTATGCAGTCCAATATATGACAAAAGACAACATACTATACTATGTCGTCTATAATTAAAAAAAAAAAAAATTTGATCCAAAATATGACAAAAACGACATACTATACTATGTCGTCCAAAAAGTTTTGAAAAAAAATTCTGGTCCAAAATTAGACAAAAACGACATACTATACTATGCAGTCCAATATATGACAAAAGACAACGTACTATACTATGTTGTCCATCATTTTTAGAAAAAAAAATGTTAGTCCAAAATTTGACAAAAAACGACATACTATACTATGTCATCCGAAATTTGACAAAAAATGAATATACTATACTATGTCGTACAAATATATTTTTTTAATTTTTTCTCGTCCAACATTTGACAAAAATTACATACTATACTATGTCATCCAAACATTTTTGAAAAAAAAATTTCAGTCCAAAATTGGACAAAAAAAGACATGCTATACTATGTCTTACAATTTATTTAAAAAAAATATGTTGTCCAAAATCTTTTGAATATTTTATCTTGGTCCAAAATTTGCCAAAAACAACATACTTTACTATGTCGTCCAAAATATGACAAAAAAACGACATACTATACAATGCCATCCAAAAAATGTAGAAAAACATTTTTCAGTCCCAAATTTGACAAAAAAGACACAATATACTATGTCGCATTAGCCTGAGAGACAGTTTCTCAAAAACTTCATAGGTTAGTATGTCGTTCAAAAATGGACAAAAAAGTCATAGGTTAGTATTTGGTCCAAAATGTGACCTTAAAAAAAAAAAATATATAAAAAATTTTTTTTTACTAAAACGTTATACTATAGCATGGCGTCTAAGATTTGAAAATGTTTTGGAAAAAAAATGTTTGGGTCCAAAATTTGACAAAAAAAAGTCATACTATAGTGTGTCATCCAAAATTTTACAAAAAAGTAAAACTTTAGTATGTCGTCAAAATTAAATGTTGAATTATTATTTTTTAAAATTTGATTCAAATGCGATTTGAAGCCTATTCAGATCCAATTAAAATAAAAATAAGTTTTAGAATACATGACCAGTGCTGCAATCTGCTACAGCACGCACGCGCAATGCAATATGGAAATACAATGTTCGCACATTTGTACAAATAATTACGGTAGCATTTGTTTTTTCAAATTTTTACAGAATTTTATTATTTTGATAAAAACCTAATAATCACCAGATCTCGGTTCATAATTTTTGTAATATTTGTTGTATTGTTTTTATGCTGAGATTAGAACATTGTTTTTTAAATTGATTTAAATAAAGCTTTACTTACTTGTTGGCTTCAAAACTAAAATGTCCATTTTCACTCTTTGGCTTTTAAAAAAAGTGATAATAATGGTGATAATGGCTTTATTTGATCAATGATGTAAATGATTAATCCACAAGCCATTGAATTCTTATTAGGCCAAGAATAAAGAGTTATTATTATTATTTTTGTCATTATTATTATTTGTTGTCATGTACTTATGGTTCACAAATACACAGTGAGCCACTCATTAAAAAGCACACAGGTTTTATTGCATATCAATTTCATGTATAAATTCTTCATAGCATTGGAAAGATTACATTTGGTATACATTGCTATTCTACAGAATTATCATCAGTCATTTCTTTTCAATGAAATTTCTCTAAAGTACATCTTCAATAATCACAAGCATCAAAAGAACTGCAATTTTAGAATTGTTCAACATTATTCTACAATCCTTTATTGTTTTTCATTTTGTCTTCTCCCACAAGTCTTTTCTATGTCTTTCAGAGCCAACTGCCCAAACACCGGTAAGGCAGTCAAAGAAACTTGAAGTCAAACCTACTAACCTAACCACATGTACAATAAGTGCATCTACGGATAATTTTTTTCTTTCTTTTTTTTCAGATTTTTTGAATTGATACACATTTCACAAATGGACATCATTATGACTGCTAAACACGTCATGCACAATATCTTTTGTTTGTTTTCAATAAACATAACAGAGGCGATATACAACTCAGATTCAAACAAAACAAGCACCATCCATTTAAACCCATATTTTTCGTTGATTTTTTTTCTTCTTCAGACAAATGCACCATTGTTTTTCATTCTTTAAAATACTATACAGTCAAAAAAAAAACAATATGTATATTTTTACTCCTCCTGTAACAGCGGGGGGGGGGGGGGGGGGGGGACAGCAACCACGTTCTATTATGCTGAAATTAATTTCAGCGACCATCTGTCGGAATACTTTCTGCAGCTGGCGAAATGGAATACCTCAATGCCTTCAATTCTTTTTTTCTTTTCTTTTTTTTTTTACACAGCGCGTGCTTAATACAGTAGTCCATGACATGAATTATTACATCTACTCAACCAAAAAACTTAGTAACCCAAGTCTTTACATTTTAAAACCACGAGTTGAAAAACTGTGTGTTTATCATGAATGAAATCTCATTTACTAGAATTATTTAAGAAAAAGAGAGACTCCTGTTTTTGTTTTGTTTGTTTGTCTTTTTAAAAAAAATTAGATGATGCAGCAGTCCCAGCATCACACTGCCACCTGCTGTCGTGAAGAAAGATTACAGTGCTTCCATTTCAGATTTGAGCACGAGCCGCTCATCTAATGAAACTAGTCTGGAAATTGATGTGTGTTCTCAGCTCTGGAGACCTAAGCCTGATCAATGAATGGCTTGGACCCACATAGTTTAAGTGCTAGTTTGAAAATACAGCATCAGGCCAAGTTCTCAAAGTCCCAGTGCGCACGAAGGACCAAGGCAACAATAATCAACAATACTCACCCTCTGCCTCCTGCAGCTATCTACAGTTATCTACAGTAAATGACTCATGGCTCACAGTCATCGTGAGTGTGGACCACAGGGAATGAGTTTTCAGTACGATCTCAGAGAAAGAACAGGGAATATACCATAACATTAATCTCCTGATCACTGTTTCTGTTTTCCCTGTCCAGAATCAATGAGACACTTTCTTACATGCGGAGAAGGGACTGACCAGCAGAAAAGAATGTCCATTTTAACCCTATCCATGATTATTTTACTCTCTGTCTTTTTGTTGAACGAGAGCTTGCCTTCCTTATTTCATGACCAAAATGTTCATGCCGATGTGACTTTTGGACCATGTAATATAGGACATGGGATTTTAAAAAAGAGAACAGAGGGAAAAGGAGGTTAATGTGATAATCACAGATTCAACAGTGTGACAATGTCCTTGTCCAAGCCTGCCTCATCCACTACTTAAGCCAATTTTGAACAAACACTTTCAGCATATTGGGTTAAAATGGTTTAAGTGGAAAAAAGAAAACACTGCAGGACATTGCCATGCCAAATAGGTTCTAAAACTAGCTACAACTATCTGTCTCTATAAATAAAAAGCAGTTTATTTCATGGGTTTCTTTCTATTTTGGCACACTAACTCGTCAAAACCAGAGATTCAGAATCCGCCCCATGTTTCTTAAAGGCGTTCATTCCTTCAGCAACAAGAAAAGAGGGATGCAATGACTTTTCTTCATTTTCACTTCTCCAGTCATGACAAAACAACCAGAAATAAATACATACACACACTTCTGAAATCAAATATATAAGAGCGTAATAAGGGAACAAAATAATAATAATAACTATGACAGCAAATGCAAGCCCCTTGGACATGAAATGATTGTCAGAGAACAAAACATTTTCTATGGGTTATTTTTTTTTTTTTTTGGCACATACCAATCTTGCTATGAACATCTAGGTTATTTTGTACATCATATGACAATATCATACAATTTTGGTCCTCCTCTAAAAATAATTATATTAACAATTTAGCACTGTAGTGCCTACAAAGAAACAATACTGTGGTATCTAAGAGGAAAGTAAGTAAATAAAATTAACAAATGACAATGAAATTAACAAGCAGAGAGAGACTTACTCAATTTTTGAGTGTGATTTAAATTCATATTCAGCATGATCAAATTGGGTAACCAATTACAATGGCTAGTGTCCCCGATAGTTCATTAAAATCACCAGTTGCTGTGCACATTTGAACATTGAACATCATTCTCCATTTAATCATTTAGAAAAAGAAAAAAAAAACAGTCTAATGGAACTGTCATTTGCTCAAGTAACATTAAGTGTGGTGCTGCTGTTAATTCTGCACTGACAACTGAAACAAGATCAGTGAACGTGTTGCCCATGATTGGTGGGGGAAACCTGGAGACAGTAGTGCACGCGCTCACTATGTTCCCGGCAAAACAGCATCACCCTGTGGACTAGCAGTGCTAATGCAGTGCTGATGCTGCAGTGCTTGTAGAAGGTGGTGTGCACAGACTTTAGAGACATACGAGTCATTAAGTGTCTTTAAAAGAGCCTCACGCTGGGCCTCTGTGGAGTGGAGTGAGCCTTGTGGACTTGGGGAGGATCAGAGTGATGCAGAGTGTCAATGAGGTTGAGAAGCAGTCATCGTGTCCTTCACATCGACAGGAGCTTAGCAGTGCTTTCGCTTTGACAGATTCTTGTGAGACCATCACCTCGGGAGAGCCTCTATCTTTTTCTCTCTTACACAGACGAGCACACACACACACACACACACACACACACACACACACACACACACACACACACACACAAGCACATTTACACACTCTCCCCCTCTTGAATGTGTGTGACATTGAATTCTCCGGGACTCCGTGTCCACTCAATCTCGTTTCTGTCCATTTTACGAAACTTTTGTCCCACCTACTCTCGCTCCCACCTCTTCTCTTCCTCGCCTAGATGTGGTTGAGTGGGTGATAGCTGCTTGTCTCGGACGGTCCACCTCCCATGCTCAGCCAAGCGTCCAGAGAGTTCTGGGAGGGCGCGTGCAAAGGGTTGTTCTCCGAGAGAGACAGCATCATTGCATAAGCCTACAGGCAAAGAGAGGGGATGAGAAAACGTCAAGGTTCATTATTTCCAAACGCTTTTTCAAACGCTGTGTAGCAGACTTTTAGTGGGATCAAATATTGAAAAATGTCACATTTGTGGCCCACCGTCAGTGAGCCAAAAAAGCATGCAGCATGTACCGACATCTAGCAGGTCTTAGTTGTGTTTTGAGAAGCTGGTGCTTGTTGAATGAATGAATGAAGGTATGTTGAGGGAATCTTCAGCGACAGATTTAATAAGAAAACACTCCATAGTGCACGGAACAAATACAAATAATATTAAAGGTGACATAGAGTGGTCCTATCTCACATATATGTGAGTTATGGAGGTCTACTTACAAACATTTACTCGTTTTTATGTTCAAAAACCTCCTTGTCGCTGCAAACGAGCCGATCTTCATCTCTCCTCACAGACACTCTGTTTCAGACTGAGTTTGGTGCCTTAAGAGGATGTTTAGCAGCTTATGAAGTGTTTAGTGCTGGTTTCTACAGCAGCAACAGAACGAGCAGTTGACGCAGCTCCGGATTAAGAGCTGCTGTTCAGAGAAGTGGAGGGACCTGCTTGTGACGTCACTAGCAAGCACTTTTCAGATCTGCTTCAGATAACTCGGGAAAACAATACATCCTGCATTCTCAGCAGTGGCTTAACTGTTATGAAACTTTAGGGCTTCATAAATAAGTTAATGACGCAGATACACACCCAACCTTAATTGGAGCTTCTGGTCTATGTCACCTTTAATAATGTATTATTATCAATAGCAGAAAGTTGCTTTGCATTCAACTGCAAGAAGATGATCAGATCAGGTAAACCACTAATTCACAAGAATGTGTCAAGCTATTCTTTGTTAAAACTAAATTTTAACAAAGTGATATTTAATTTGACAATTATTTAATATATGTATAATTATAGAAACGACAAGGAGCAGTTCACAGGGAAGATGTTAAAAGGTAAAAAGAGGCAAAAGATGAAAGAGGGTCAAGACAAGGTGCACCTTCATGGGTTAGGATTCACCAACCACCCATCTTATGCCTCATCTCTGTGTTTACACGATTCATTTTGTCCCTCATATGAACTCAGGTCATGACTGTGTGGAAATCCCAAACTGGGCCACATACCTGGGTTTTAGCCTGCCTGTACAATGTCTCTTTCAATGCCTCCGACTCTAGTGAAGTGTTAAATATGTCTTTAACGTCAAAGGGTTGCTCCTCACTGGCTGCTTTACGTAGCCCATCCAGGCTCTTGGGAAACTCCAGGTCCAAGAGAGAGCCCTCCTCTTCTAAACACCTGCACGTCGAGTGATGGATGGATGGCAGAAATATAGCAAATTGGGTGGTGTGTTGGTGGACGGATGAAAAACAGATGGATGGATGTATAAGTGTAGAAATGGCATGGGCAGAGAGTTAATGGAATGAGAGTTAAAGGAATGTAGGTAAAAGAAACGATTGAGAGAAAAGGAGAGGTTAGGTTAATAATAAAGGGATAGACAGGTAAGGGGAGAAGGAAAAGGAGAGAGGAGTCGAGGAGAAACTGAAATATTTCTGTGAGGGGAATCTAACTGTTCCATCCATTTCTATCTCTGTCCTTAGATCGTAGTGCTGTTTCTACATTTGCATGGGTAACACACAGAAGCTGGTATATTGTCTCTGAAACACATTCACGTTTATGGATTCCCGTGTCCTTTCGAAGAAAATTACCTGCGAGTGTGTTCATAGCTCATCGCCAATGGAGCCGTCTCCATCTCTTCCTCTTCCTCCTCCTCTTCGTACACTCCTGTGGTGACAGGAGACGGGGACTCGGGCGCCTCGTCGTGAGACTTCTCTGTCAGACTGCCTTCCTCCTCCTCCTCATCGTCACCCTCCACTTCCTCCTCCTCTTCCTCCAGCACCTGGAGCCCGAGCTTGGAGTTGGACAAACTGTGGTTTGGTGGACGTTCTTCCTCAGCATGATCGGACCTACAGAGGGATCAAAATCACAGTGTGTTAACTTCGGTGACCACTTAACCCTTAGTGCTCACACAGCACAGATCAGTGCCACAGGTGCGCCCTAAAAAAAAAAGTGAATTACAGTGGGAATAATAGTCTTTTTATGTGTTGTTGAGTAAAAGTTATCATTAATTGTAGATCGCATATTTTTTTTTTATTATTTATTCATTTTATTTTTTTTAAAAAAGGAGTAGCGATAATTGTGTAATTGTCACGAGATCAACCATATTTTTGTTCATAAAAACAGGCTTTTGAGGGCTTTTTGCTCAGGTGTGTTTATATAGTTGGTGAAAATAAAGACTGTCTGCAGGTTGTGCTGGGAAAAAAGGATACAAGATACTCTATATTGCACATTTCATATAGCCGCTGTATACACGTTAAAAAGAGGGGGGAAAAGAAAAAAGAAGCAAATTAATATTTTTATTAGGATTTGTTGTTGTGATGCTCATTTTGACCACTAGTTTTAGTTTAGTATTTGGCTAGCAGTATAGTGAAATCATCTTTCTGCCTGAAAATATCTCTCAGGATTCATGTTAGGTTCGCTGATGAAGAAAAATCTCTCGTCTCCTTTAAAACAGTAAAAGTGAAAAAACAACAACAACAGCACCTTCTAGACCACAGGAGTCAAACTCGAGGCCCGGGGGCCAGATGTGGTCCACCACATCATTTTATGTGGCACGCGAGGGATTAATTGGTCTTAAAAATCTGTGTTAAAATAGGTCTATGCTGCTTTAAGGCGTGCGTTGACCGTAAACTACATTTCCCACAATGCACGGCAATTGTGTGACCTGAATATGAATAAACACAGAAAGTTATTTAGCAACATGTTACGGAGTAGTTACCTTTATTTTACATTATATTTAGTTATATTTATTCTGTATGACAGTTACATCTGGCCCTTTGAGTGTAACCATTATGCTGATGTGGCCCCTCAGTGAAAATGAGTTTGACACCCCTGTTCTAGACAAAGTGAATGCGAGTCTTTGAGTCAATCAATAAGCGCATTAATATGCAATAGACGCATAGAACAACTACAGTGCAGACGATAACATCTCTGCCTGCATAATGCAAACGCTGAGCGCTCGTTTTGTCACAGAACCACAATTTCAAAGTGAAAAGATGTTGTTTTCTTTGTTTGTGCTCTGGATTCAGTCCAGGGCTGGAAGGCTATTACCATTTCCTGACCAGCTAAGGACATGACTCATCGTGGGCAAAGAGAGAGAGAGAAACATAAATAATCTGTTGACGGCATGAACAGTTCAACTCTAGCGTCCGCCCAAACAACATGGGTGCTGACACTGTTTGCCGAGAACTTTTCAAATGGCTGCACATGATTAATTGGCTGGGCTCGTCGGGAGCGGAGCAGGAGATGGCCTGCTCCAGTCTGGTTCCTCCCTGGTCCGTAATGGTGGAACATACTTTGTGTGACTGAGAGAAGACGATGGCTGATCTGCAAACAGGCTATCAGCACGCCGCCATTATGACCTGCCATATGTACATTTTCCAGCCAGCACCCTGACTCCCCCTCCATCACCCCCAGACCACGATGTCATGGCTCATGATATCATTTCCTTTGGGACGCCAAATTTACCCCCTCCATTTTTTTTGCATCACAGTGGACATTTATCAAATCGGACAGGATTACCTCTGGGACGGGGTACGCAGGGACAGGATTGGGTCACACACAGTGGGTGGGTAAATGCAAGTAGGGAGACTTTTTTTTTTGAGAGGGGGGAGGTGTTCTCCTCTTTCAATCTAGATTAAATATCACTATAATCAAATTGCAGAGCTGGTTGGCGGGGAAAAAGTCCCTGCCTGTGTACAGGGAGAAAAGTGAAGCTCTGACATGGGGGCCCTGGGTTTTGTCACTTAGTCTAAACACGTCAGCTGGGTGTTTGTGTTAGCGGGCTTGGAGTATGGGTACAGCCAATGGAAGGGGGAAGAGCTCCATCATCAGTGGATCTCCTAGATAAATGCCTCAACCCAAGTCCCCCTCAGGGTCCAAACTGCCAACCACTGAAGCCCCAACAGCTCCAACTTTAGAGTCATACAAACTATAGAGCTTGGGGTCATCATTCCAGCCCTAATTATGACCTGAGAAGACAGATAATGTTTTGTCCTTCGACACTACAGCGATGGAAATGTTCATGTGCACCTAAGATCCACAACTCTTTGTCCAGAAGAGCTGCCTCAGCTTGGAAACTATAGTCAGACAAAGTTTTTTTTTTTTTTTCTATGTAAAACGCAGCGCTACCACTGACTTTTATTTTGACTGGCTGTGAAGTTGAAAAAAAAGGAGCAGAAACTACATTGTGAGGGCCGTTAAGGGCAATTACAGATAGTCAGCCATGAATGTGTGTTTGCGTTTGGTGTTTGACTTCAGTCACTCAGAGGGAGAATAAACAGTGGGCTGTCTGGTGGGAGGACAGAAAGCATAACACTTAGGCTGAATTACAGATATTAAAATGTCAGGCCAGTTTGTTGTGGATGAGACTCAGTATTGATCCCAGATGGCAGAGGGGCTTAATTGCCACTGGGTCTGCTGGCTGTAATGCGTGTTGACAAGAGGGAGGGGGTGGGTGATGGAGGAAGAGACAGACAGACAGTGAGACTACCAGAAAGGAATTCACATCACGAAGGAGAGAAAAATGAAGAGTAGAGTCAAGAAAAGAGGGCAAACTGACTGAGAGAGAAAAAACACATTTCACCCTCATTTTCACCCACCATTTAGTTACAGTTTCCAGTTTCTAGAAAAACAGCTTATCGACTAGAGCAGCAGTCACCAGGTATCAACGTATATATAAAGTTTCAGATATGATTGGCGATGCTGGACTCATACTGCCGTCACCAGGTAGTGTGCTCAAAACGGGAAGTTGGAAATGATCTTGTGCTCGGAATTATTCAGTGTGCATCTTAAAATTAACTTATTTTTGTTGTTTGTTTTTGAAAGACATGTTTTGTCCCCAAGATCCTACGAAAAAAAATGAAACTTGAGTCACAGAGGCCATCCCGTCCAGTTCTGGATTCAATAATTCCTCTTCTTTCTGGACACAGATGCAATTTTCTCATTAGTGTTTTTAAGGAAAAAAATAGTTTCGCTATTATTATTCTTGTTTTTACTATACTTTATTAATAGATTAAAAGGAAAATGAAAATTAATTTTTACATTTCTGTAAGAGATGCCTTAGTCAACTGTATTTAACTAAATGAGACTATGCTGCTAACGTGTAAAATGGAACTTGAATTTTGGAGTTGGCCACCACTGCCAGGCATCTTCAGTCCACTAGAGAGCACTGTACACTCAGGAATAGCATCGGCTGAGCTACATGGGGATGGAAGAAGCTACAGATGTGTGACCACAGCTGTTTAAGAGCTGTGTTTTTCTGCACATCAGTACCTGTTGAGACTAAATGTCATCTGACAGCTCGACAAAGTGAAGTCATTTGACTGCCCTCGTCAGAGTTTGGATTGAGATTAGATTTAGGATGAGGTCTGGGTAAGAATTAGAGCTTGGCATGAAGCGTAGAGGAGTAGCCTCCTGAATCAAATGTAATCACTGAAGAGCTTTGCAGAAATCTTAATACAAATGTGGTTTGTGCAAACATGTTTTGTGTTACCTCTTATCCATGGAGCTGGAGGCCTGGTTCATCTCACTGTTGGAAATAAAGTTGCGGATTTCTGAGAAGTACGAGTCCTCCTTCTCGTCTAAAAGTGCATGATTGTCTGGCTCCGAGTTTGGCGAGGAGATCGTGGTTCCTAGGTTGGAAAGCATCCCGGACTGTTGGCTCACTGTTGGGGAAAGCATGCACATGCACACACATAGACACATAGACACAAGCACACCAGCCACACACACACACACACACACACACACATCCAAACACAGGAGGATGATTAGTTTGATGATCGTCAGACATGAATAACCGATGAGTAAAAGAGACACGCAAAATATCCTGAGAGTTATTTTGCACATACATTATTCATATTTTAATATAATATCTAAGGCACTGTTTTTTCGTTCTTTTGGTTAAAGAAAATGTTTTTTCTTTTATGGAAGACAAAGGTTAAGACATAAGGGCAAGGCTTGTTATGTTATGACAGGAATACTTTTGTATATTTGTACCATTTTATTTTTGCATCCGTCTAAATCCTAGAAATATAAAGGAGTCTGCAACAGATACACACGTGGCTTAAAATTCCTCTATGCCAAAACCTACACCTATTTTTTTTATATATAGTTTCTGGAGGAGGAGTAGTACAAGCTATATCCTTGAAAAAGAGAAGTGAAGTCCTCCTTTTTTCCTCCTAAACCATCCATTATCTACCGCTTTATCCTCCACCGGAGGGTCGCAGGAGGTGCTGTGCCTATCTCAGCTGACATAGGGCGATAGGCGGGGTACACCCTGGACAGTTCGCCAGTCCATCGCAGGGTCACATATAGAGACAAACAACCTCACACTCTCTAGGGCACAAACTCCTTGGAGAAAAGGCCCTTGTGCTCGAAGCTGTTCCAACCTGGGCCCGAACCCGAGATCCCAGGTTTTCTTGATGCAAAGGCGGGAGCGCTAACCACTACACCAACCGTGGGACCCCCTAAACATGTTTGACTTAAATGATTAAGTGCTGTGCTGCTAAATTTCCCCCTGTTGTCTTGCTCATGTAACACTGGGCCCTCTCCTCCCATTCAGTCTGAACTGATCAGACATGGCTGTTTACTGGCAGCACCGTGCTGAATATGCAGGCGCACACACACACACACACACACAAAGGTGCCCAGCTTAACCACAGTCTTCCTCTGTTGGCCGCTGTGTGCAGTCAAAGTCAAACCTTACTTTTGACCTCATATTAAGGTAACATTTATAGGTTTAGAAAAAATATTTTTCCCTTCATTTTGTTTTTACATTTGTTTTCACTGTTGTGGATTTCCTGACATTGCTCTTGGGATTATTTTAGGATGGAGGACGTGTAATTCCCAAAATATATGTATGTCCATAAATTGGGGATACTGCAGCATATAACATTTTCAATGAAAGTGCATATTAAAAATACTATTTTGCTAGCAGGAGCCAGTCTCCAGCAATTTACAATAAATGGTTTTAGCAGATGCATTATTCAGTTTAATTCAGAATTTGGTATTCAGTTTACAAATTTAGGACACATCAGGACACATCTGGTCTCTCTGCCATGAGGAACTTATTCATAAATTGCATCTCATTAACATACTCATTTAAAACAATGGCATCCCTTGTTTTTTTTTTGTTTTTATAAATTCAGTTTGCATGTTGGTGATATCACAGTGGTTTACTGCTCAGATTGCAATGGCTTGTTTCACAACGGTGTCATTTTAAATTTTAGAAATGTTAACAAAATTGTCAATCCCAGGTCAAAATTCCTTTTCCTCCCTCTCATGGGACGCACTTCTGCAAAGGAAATAAAAAGGCTGTGTTTCGTTCATATTACAGTGCAGTTCAGCTTCCAAAGCCTCGCAGAGAAACACACAGAGTCACACACGTTGCAAACTGACCAGGAATGTTTTCGTGCTCATGCTTTTTGAGATGGCGGTCAAGGTTGGTTTGCTGACCAAAGCAGCGGTTGCACAGGTGACACTTGAAGGGTTTCTCCTTGTTATGGATGTTGCGGACGTGACGTTGAAGATTGGACGAGATGCTGAACGAGCGGTCACAGTATTTACACCTGCCGAAAGAGAACGAAAGAAATGGATGAGGGTAAAAATTGAATCAGAGTGGCACAGAGAGCAATGACTGTGTTTTTTTCCCCCCAACAATTGAAGAAAGAAGCGTTCACAGCAATTTCATGATCCATAACTTGGGGTGAGCCAGAAACTCCTTCAGGCACATATCATTTGAAAAAAACATTGTGTGTTTTTATAAAGAAAGAGCATATTTAGACATTTTTACAAATTGCAAAATTGTCATTTCAATTATTTGAAAAGATGCACTGACTCTGTACAGTCACATATATACACAAACATACTAAAATGACTTCCTATAAGTAAAATTAGACCAGGAATAGCTGCGTGAATTAATGGTCAGCTACCAAGCACAACTTAATGAATAAGATTATATTATATTAAGGAAATCTACTATAGGATTGCTCAGGTCTAATATGATATCTAATACAAATCTCACAGATTGTACAGGTACATGCCTAATTTTCCCAAGTGAGAGAAACGATTGCATATTTTGAAAAACAAAACTGAAAACAACAACAAAAAAAAGTCCCACAGAAAAAGTGACAGCAGTGTACAAAAAGTCAAACAGGCAGACAGAAGGACATGCATCGTCTGTGAATGAAGTAGAATAATAATAATAAAAAAAATAGAATAAAAGAATAAAACACGTTACCTGTAGGGTTGCTCCCCTGTGTGTGTCCGCAAGTGCCTGGTGAGGTTTGCTGAACGAGGGAAGATTTTCCCACAGTACCTGAAAGGGAGGAGTAGAAAGATGAGCTTCATACTGTAAAGAGTTGTTAAATTAGTGACCGGCTGCCAGTGACACGAACCTGCAAGCGTAGCGCTCCTTGCCCTTGCGGAGGATGGCGTCTGAGAGAGAAGGTGGCGGCGAGCGGAAGTTGAACAGTGGATGAGATGAATGTTGCAGTGAATTGGGCGGTGCGTCAAGTTTCAACGCGCCAAAGCTCTCCAGTTTCTCCGTCATCGTCTCCATGGCTGACATCTGCACAAAAAAAAAGAGAGTAAAGTATGTTCAAATGTTTTGATGATATTAAAGACATTATTAAATTTTAAAGGTACACGCATGTCATTCAACCCCAGTTTATTAGAACTATGACTGTGTTAAGGGTGTCATTTTAAATCCGTATTGACGACAGTATGTGAATTTTAACATTTAGCAACCTCACCTCACCCCTCCCTTTCAAGTGGGCTGGAGAACCCATGCATCAAAACTCAAAACAGGTCTATCATGGGCGATTGTTAAAAAAAATAAAATAAAAAATAATAGTAGTCCAAAAAGGTGGCCAACATAGAGCTGACACAGTTCTTGACAAAAAAAAGGCTAATTCAGGAGTAATGAAAACATACGAAAAATGTAGTATAATCAAAATATCTTACATTTCTGCCTAATTGAAATAATTTCACCTAAATTTGACACACTGTGCCTTTAATCACACCAGCTATACGTATGTGTGTGTGTGTGTGTGTGTGTGTGTGTGTGTGTGTGTTTGTGTGTGTGTGTGTGTGGGTGTGTGTGTGTGAGAGAGAGAGAGAGAGAGAGACCGTGTGTTCAAACAGAAAAAAAAAAAAGCACTGAACACAAAAAGACAATGTCAGAAGAAAACAGGGAGCGAGGGAAAGAGACAGAGAACGGAAGCTTTGAGGAAGCAGTATATCAGTGGTTAGCCTTGTCGTTTGTTCCAAAGGCGAGTCACCTCCATGACCTGTAACACCTTCACAATCGCTCTCAAGTACCATTTCTCCAGTGCCCGAACCCCCCCCCCCCCCCTCCATGCACACTCACTTCCATCTTCAACCACTGCTTTGTTCTCCCCCCCCCCGTCTTAGCCTCCTCTGCCCAAGCTACTGTTGCAGACTGGCAAACTGGCTAAATGAGCCATTCAAGAGCTGTGATTGGACCTGTACAATATAGTTTGCAATACCCCCAACTGATAGGTGCTTCCCCTCGAAGCTTGTGAACAAAGGCGTCCAGTTATGTAGAAGTTTATTTGCCAAAAACAGCTTACATCCTTCCTTTTTAAGTGAATACGGGACGGGAGAGACAGGGATAGACACTCCGTCTCGACGTGTTTATACGCAGTCTGAGAACGGGTGGAGCGGGTGATTTCATCATGAGACTGATTTAGATGTAGCATTGTGTTTAGATCACTGGGGGAATCAGAGCTGAGACGGTCCGATATGAAAGGTATTTCCATGTGAGCCTGTGAGAACTTCGCATACATATTGATCACTTTGATTTATCAACACTGTGAGGTTTCAAGAATTTAAAAAAACCTGTGTGTCTCAATTTCCAGGTTAAAATGGTATATACAGTTAACAAGTACTTGTACCACTACTATTATGTACTTTGAGCTAAAAAATATGCAAATGCAATGTGTGCATGTATCTGTCTGTAAATGCACCAAATGTGTGTATTGCAAAGTCACAGTTGATTGAGGACACAGATTTCCAGGTCAGATTAAACCGCTTCCCCAACGAGAGCCCCCCATTCTCCTGGACACAAACACAGGATGTCCTTGATGGACACGCTGCTATTATCTAGCCAGCCAGCCAGCCACAGAGAAAAAAAACTTGGAGGGGTTTGAGTTATTAGCTGGCCTGTGGGCTCAGAGAACATGAAACAATGCCACAACTAAGTTTAGCATGGCCAGGAGAGGCAATTTGTTACGAATCAAATTGTTATTATTCTTTCTTTTATTAATACTATCACTCCTTGCAATCAAGATTTGTAGAGGACGGGAGGGTCCAGGGACAGTCGAACAATGTGACTGATTATCAAAGGGGCTGCAATAACAGACTGTCTTCTGAAAAAGGTAGAAATGACGAGGTACACAGGCGCCATCTGATAAACAAAGGAAGAAATCATACAGAACCCTTGAGAAAATAACATCAACACTGTGGAATGATGGTGCATAGGGCCCTATCAATTCAGGTTATTGCAGCGTGGGAGGCAGGAGTCAGGAATTTTCACATAATACATGGTATGAACATAATAGTTGATAGCATCTGGGAATAATAAGCTTGTATGTAATACCTGGAGGTCAGTTCCTCTGTTTGGTATTCCCTTGCTGTAGTTTTTGTTCAACCACTTATGGTTTCTGACTAAGATTGCACAAAGTGCCCTTCCAGCTTTGCATTGTGTGTGTGTTGAACGCCTACCTGTGGATGGAAGAGTGTCGGTGACGGCCTGAGGAACTTTTCTTTCAGAGCTCCGACAGGGTCAAGTAGCTTCCTCTTCTCCACCCTGCTGGACCAACAACAAGGCAGAGGGTTACGTACCAAGGTCAGGTTTATCTAAAGCCTCCAACAACACACTAACCAACACTACCACTACCTTCTTCAATGTGTCGACATGAATCGATTTAGATGTTATTTAATTGGTAATAGTTGTTTCTGATCTAATCGGGGCTGAAATACCTGTATATGGGGTCCATGAAGAATGCTGAGGGCTTGGCATAATGTAGGGGTGGTGGTTGATGTTGCTGATGTGGCTGTGCCTGGGGCTGCTGGTGCTGCGAGATGGAGGAATGGTGCAATGACTGGGAGTGGGGGTGTGGGAAACCAGCTGGGGATTCATCCTTGATGAAGGCCCCTTTCCCAACTCCATAGATGTGGTTCTTTCGATTCTGTGGCTCACCTGCCACACCGTTATGACCGCCTCGGCTCCGCCTGCCAATGCTGAGGTCTAAAGGTTGCTCCTCACTACTTGATTTTGCTAAAGGTCCACTACTGCTCCCAGTGCTACTGTTGGGGTGTGAGGGGTTTGATGGGATAGGAAGAGATGACTTGGTCTCCTTGGATTTCGTGGTGAGATCAAAAGGTGACTCCGCTGTGGAGACAGGAGTGCCAGGAGCCCCAGAAACTATCTTGTGAAGATGTTCGTGAGGTGATTTTGGCTCTGCCTTAAAGAACATACTAGGGTTGAGGGCACCTCGATCAGCGCTGAAGGGATATAGGGGGTTGTGGAAGTTAGGTAGGAACTGGAAAGGAAACATGGAATTGTAGGGCAATGGACCCATCTTCTTCTCCTGATGAAGACCAATCAAACCTGGACCAAAATATTTCTCAGCAATAGAAGCAATGGCTTTGATGGAATCTGTGGTGACTGCATTAGCATGTGTAGTGGAGGGAGGGAGGGCTTGTTCGTCAGGGGGAGGGAAGAAGGAGTGTTGGGATGGTGCCGAAGAGAAAAATGGACGATTAATTGCGAGGTTTCCAGAACTAGACACAGCTGATATCAAAGCACTGGTTGTGTCTTCTAACTGGTGGCCTTCTTGACTTAACATGGCTCCAGATGGTTTTCGTCTTTTACCACTTCTCTCGCGTTCACTGTCGCCGTCGCTCTCGAGGTCAGACCCATCACCTGAAGCAGTACCAGTGGTGGTGTCCAAATCTGTCCCACTTGTGGTATTAACGTCTTCAAGGTCACTGCCGTCAGACATGTCTACCATCTTAGATTTTGCCTTGACTTCTCCGCTAGATGACAAATCCAGTTTGTTCTCTTTCTCCTTCTCTTCTCCCTGACTCATACTCATACCTCCATTGCTGTTTGTTGAGCTAACCAAGGACATTGGAGGTGCATCTAGGGGACTCCGAGGCAGCTTCACCTCTTGACTGCTGCTTCCCAGTGGGCTCTTTATCAATGGACTAGCCGGCAATAAAGGTGGTCGCGGATACAGTGATGGTGGAAAGATACCTGGGAAACCATGTGGGAGGGATGGGAAGCCGTGGGGTCCTGGGGAGAAGGGTAAGCCAGTGTGATGGTGAGGTCGGGAGGGAAAGTAGTCTGCGAATCCCAAACCTGACTGGTTTAGACCTGGAAGGTGAGGATGAAGGGACTTTGCCTTTGCCAGGATTGGGCTGGAGCTCATGGGGATGCCAGGGTTGAACATCCCTCCAGGGGACCCATAATGATTTTTGCCCTCACAGAAGCGGCGGTGCTTGTTAAGGGAGGAGGTAGTGCTGAACAATTGCCCACAGTCCTTACACTTGATCTGAGTGCGGCAGTCAGCATGCATGCGCTTGTGGCGGCAGAGGTTGGAGAACTGGGTGTAGGATTTGTGGCACACCTCGCCTGGGGGAACAAAACGACACAGCCCATCAGGGCCTGGTTAAACCCATTTTAACACTGTCTCTAACTGTGAACACCAAATCAACTTCAACACATATATCAGAATGGAAACAGATGAAATTGCTTTAAAACTGAGGCTTCAGTAGAAGAGACCAAACAATTATTCTGCAAATCAAAAGAGCTTAAATATTCCTTTTTGACAATATATAAAAATGTTTTTTTTTTGACAAATGACTAAATCCATGTAGATCATACAATTTAATGACCTTAAACACACAATTATGAACATTCTCATGTTCATAATTATGAGTCAAATAATTAATATTTGCTATTTTTATTATTGTTAAGTGGTCCAAACCATAATTATGAACATAAAATACATGCAAAACACTTTGTTTAATACAAGAGCACATGTGAATGGGTCAAATCACATAATCAGGCATGTGTGCTTGGTTCAGAAAAGCATATCACTTGCTGTAAAACAGAAAAGAAAGAGACGAGTGGATCATGCAGAGGGAGATGGGGTAAAAAGAAAAGAGAAATAAAAGCAATATTAACTTCCAATTCTCTAACTTACAGATAAAGGGTTTGACACTGCTGTGGATGTGCTTATGCTGCTTGAGACCTGACGAGGTGGCAAATGTCTTGCCACACTCAGGACACGTGTGAGCACGTGCCCCCACGTGCTGGGAGCGGATGTGACGCTGGAGGTTGCTGGGATCTGTGAACACCTGGAATTTGAAAGGAGTATATAGTATAAAAAATACATGTAGTCTGTAGTACACTGTTGTTTTAGAATGACAGAATCTATGTCGAGTCAAAACTATGAATCAAAACATTAACGGAAAAAAAACAGCAGAATTTCTGAAGCAGATACAGCTTTTGTGTGTCCTGTGCCCAACTTACGTGCCGGGTATGCTGTACCTTATCACAGTTTTCACACTCAAAGCGCTTGCCGCTGTCATGTGACATCTGGTGACGGATGAGGTTGGACTTCCAGTTAAAGGCTTTCGGACACTGGTCACACTTGTATTCCCTCTCTTCTGTATGGACTATCATATGTTGGCCCAGACTTGATGAAGAGAGGACAAGTTGATCAGTAACGTCCTTGTAGGATACATGGAATTGCTAAATTTAAAAAAACTGTCATTACATGCGTTTATATACCTGTACTCATTTGGGAAGATCTTCTCACAGTCTTTACACTCGTGGACGGGCTCGTCGCTGTCCTCGCGCTCCTGTTTGAAATCCTCTCTCAGTGAGTCAAAGATGGAGCCCGCGCTGGTGCATGAATACTTCTGGTGCCGCCGTAGGTCAAGCGTCGAGGAGAAGAGCTCATCGCAGTCTTCACAGCGGTACATCTGCTCGTCTACACACACACATGCACACACAGATGTGTTTAGCCATCACACAATTCACTGAAATACTTAAAGGTGCCATATGTAAGAATGTGGCCAAAAACGGTTACTACATTCAAATTCAAAATACCAAGGTCTTTCAGTTTTTGTTTTCTGACGTAACTGGCAACCCGTGGTTGCTCAGCAGCCGAGACTCTACTGATTGCAATGATTGGTAGACGGCGGTAGGTGGCGCCACATGCCAAAACAAGATTTGCAGTCTGCAAAATGTTTTTTTAATGTAAATATATTGTCTGTACTGTTGTTGTTGGTGAGTTCAGTTTGTTATATGAACATTATTCCTGAGTCTCTGTGACATATTAGGAGGATTTTATGGCCAGTTGCATTAGATTTATTACATAATGCACCTTTAATTTCCATTTAATTATTATCATTTTTTTATTTTTTTAATTAAAAAATATTATTCATTCAAATTGTCAAAACTATGTTTTCCCAGGTTAACATTTGTTTCATTTAAAGGCTATTTTCTTCTAGAATGGCACGGATTCAATATCAAACAACCCAACATCTTCAATTCAACTCCAACTTCCTCCTTCCTTATCCTGAAACACACTATTTTGTATATATTTGTAGGTGGAAAACGCTGGATTTTAATGTAAGCAAACACAAATGACTACATCCTTTTGGAGTCCGGACAATAACAACCTGGCTGTGCACAGCGTATCTATCCTTGACATTTACGTACCTCCTGAAGATAAAGAACAAACTGTATATACAATCTGTCGATAGTTCTTAACAGGAGCAAACGTGTACTACCTATCTCTGCGTTAGTTACAGCTAAATAGACTCTCATTCAAGGAACAATCCTGTAATTGACATTCACATAAAATGGAAATCAATTAGCAGTGAAACGTAGCCTTCATTAACACAGCTAATTGCTTGTTAAGGCAAGTATTTGCTGGAGACTGTTGGTGTAATAGCACACAGGGGAAACAATAGGGGCAGGTCTTCCCCTTCCATGTTGATAACCTTTACAATACTTCTCACCACCAAGGTCAAACGCATAAAACTCAGGCCAGCTTTTTCAATAGCCAGTTCCTGAGTGAGATGCCAAGTTCAACATATCAGGGGAAAGCCCAGCGGAGTGTCTTTGTGCAGAGGCGTGACTGTGTGTTTAAGTGTCCATGTGTTTATGTGAGCATATTCCAAACAGAATGAGCCACACGGAACAGAGGTAAGCAGGGGCATGGTGGCGCCAACCCCATGGTGATTTCAGCATCAACCTGCCCAAACCTTCCCTGACAACGCAGCCAACACTTGAGCTGACCTGTCTAGGTGTCCCAACACACCACACACAGCCATCCATCATTTCAAGCTGTACTAAATGGGTTTATCCAAAAGGACTTACAGTGCATTGCTCACCTGTTTTCTACTCTGTGTGACCGTTTATCCAGCTGGAACGTCTTGGACACATTAAAAGGGCATTAGTGTAGCAACATCGATGTGTCTAACCTTGGGGAAAAGGATAAATGACCTCTCGGTCAATGGCCCATTACACCGAGCTCAAATGCTAAACTAACTGGCTCACTCTTGACACCAGTGTGCAAACGTCTCACAAAGAGTGAGTCTTTTTCTGTGAGAGCGGCCTATGAGTTGATGCGAAGCGCAACACGTTTTAACACTCTGGTACTTTTTCTCTGTCAGCATCACAAACGTAGCTTGTAAAGTCCCTTTTTGCAACTGAAACAGGGCTGTTGAGAAATCCTCCGAGTGGATACTCGTGCATGCGAGACGTGTTTTCAGTGAGGATACGCGTAAATGGAGGGGACTTTGCATGTGCATCAGCGTGCCTGTGTGTGTGTGTGTTTTTTTTTTCTCAGTAAGTCTGGCCTGAGAGGTTGGGTTAGGACGGGGTGGAAGGGTGGGGGGTTATAAAGGGGAGACTAATAGCTCTCTGGGAGACGAAGGGAAGCACAATTATGTGCAGTTTAGCAGCTAATCTGGGAGCATGGGTGAGGTCTCGGGGGACTCCTCAAGTCCTCTACTTCAAATTCCTTCTCTGATAAGCCAGACACTGAGAGCAAGACTGCACTGCCAAGCTCCCACTCAGCCCTGCTACACTACCTTTGTCTCTCTCTCGTTATCTTTCGCTCAAATTTACACAAACACACAGACAAAACAGAGACTTTGATCCCTACAGTAAGAGGACAGCTCTCTGTGACCTCTCCTCTTTCTGTTTCCCCTTCTCACTCCTTCACAAACATCTTCAAACGGCAGTAGGAACATGTTTTTTTGCCTCCTTCATCCATCTGTACCACGAACACACGCACTCACTGCAGGTGAAGTAACTCTCTCCACTCACAGAGGAAATGAACAAATCATTCAAAAGGTCTGCTCCATCTTTGACATACCTACAAAAACCACATTGTTGTTGATCCATAATCTAGTTCAGTTTTGCGTTTGCTTACTGATTTGAGAAGTGTGCGTAACCTGCACAACACCCTGATCTCCTTCCTTGACGAGGAAGAACAGTAGGATTATTTTTCCATCGGTTGCCTGACAACAGTCTACGTAGCCACAGTAAGTCCAAGATGTCTAAAGAGCTGCAGCAGAACGATGAGCCTTTTTTATGCACAAGTGAACTTGGAAAGAAAAGCCAACGCAGCTCGACATTGAGCAGCTGTCCCAGTCCGATTATGATGAGATAAAATATTGAACATATTCAGTCTGACATATATGGAGACACAGATGAAAGCCATGCAGGGAGCGTGAGTCCGGTTACAACACACACACACACACACACACACACACACACACACACACACACACACACACACACACACACACACACACACACACACACACACACACACACACACACACACACACAGAGAGACTACAAATGTGACGCGCTCTGAAATGTGAGACTATTTGCGGCCAGCTCTGAGCACATGTGCGATCCTCCTGCGCATTTAACAGTTATAACCGCAAAACAATCCATGACAAAATACACAGACATTAAATGTCACATCGTCACATTTTTTTCTTTTAAATAACCTCTTAAGTATATGATATATATATACATATATATAATGTATATGTACACACACACACATATATATATATATATATATATATATTTATATAAACACACATATAAGCCAATATAAACACATTTTAAAATCGTCAACATTAATTAATGTTGTTAGACGACTGACGCATCTTAAGCACGTGTCGTTAATTTTGCGTCATCATCATTATTCGTCGATCATTATTATTATTTTTCTTTTGCGTTGATCCGATTCTCTTTGGCATCATAATCAGTCTGAGTGTGACAGTGCAGGTCAAAGTGCACTGACAAAAAGAATTTAACTAAAATAACAAGAGAGTTTCAACATTATTTACGCAATTCAAACCACTCATTTTTAAATGCCACAAGTGTTTTCTTTTTTGCATTCTAATACTTCGGTATATTTGGTCTATTAAAAAACCCGTTACGGAATACAATAAGAGCCAGATTAAGCACTAAAATTGCGTTTTGGGCAAAGAGGCTTATTATTATAGCACCATGTCAGCAATGGCAGGTCTGGTTTAAATGACTGGACCCTGCACAGCGGCCTTCAGCCTGACGCTTTGGTGCGGGATTTGTTCCTTTAATACTGGACATTTATGATTCGAATAATTCACATTTTTTGGGGGGAAAAGAAAATAATAATAATTGCGGGATTCTTATATGTGTGTGTGTGTGTGTGTGTGTGTGTGTGTGTGTGTGTGTGTGTGTGTGTGTGTGTGTGTGTGCATGCATGTGTTTCCCCTCGTCACATTAACGGGGTTTGGAGCAGCCCACGATGCAGCTTGGAGTTTGTTTAAAATGTGCGCTAATGACGCGCATTAATCTTACCTTGTAGGTTTGGTGCCATGGATCCCTCTGGGAAAATGCCGTCCTTCATATACACTAAAAGCTCCTCCCCTGCATCAATGTCCCGCACAGCTTTATAATAAATCTGCAGAGAGAGAGGGAGAGAGAGACGTTAACTTAAGGTCAAGGTGGAATTAATAAGTCTGGCCTCTTACATTTATTATTGCAGTTAAAGGGAGGACCTTATGTTGGAATTGATAATATTAGCATATTAATATGGTTGGTACTAAGCAAATAAAACGACTTTAACTAAACTATATTAACCCGAGTTATAGAGGATCATATGTCCTCTGATATTACGTCCACACTATTTTACTATTTATTTGCACAGCTCAAATGAAAAAGTCGAGCTCTCAGAGGTTATTTAAATACATCACATTTACGCAAGTGTTATAAAAATAAATACATAAATAAAATAAAATTAATCAAACATAAAACACCCAAATAATTCACCCCATTAAGAACCCAAAAAGTAAATAAATAAAATAAAGTCAGTTTCTGTGTTATTTTGAAATAAATCACATACAAAAATAACATTTATCATAGCACATGCAGAAAAATAATGCTGTAAAAAAGGGTCAGTGAAAATAACAACAAACAGCTGTTGTTTTTTTTGTTTCTTGTACTGCTGCGGCAGATCGGGATTTTATTTTCAGAAAACATTTTGATGAAGTCACACACACAGTGTGATCGAGCATTAATTATTTAATTATTCTTGGATTTATTAAAAAAAAAAAAAAAAAAAAAAAGTAAAAACAAAGACAAGAAGAATTCATTTGTGGCCAAATACGGGCCATTCTGTGCCGTGAAGGCCCATAATACAGCAACGACATCCAAAACACACACGCATACACACACACACGCACGACCATACACACACGGACACATTAATCGAACAGTGTCACCATTAACATAAAAGGAGAAAATTATTGCAGCGTCAAAATAAACCGCAGCGCAAAGGACATAAAAATGTGCATGTAGAAAAAAAAAAACGCTCCCTGAACACATGGGGGCGCTCTGCACTAATCCAACTTTGTCACCGGCACACACAAACACACACACACACACACACACTCAGGAAAAGGCTGATGAAAACAACTTCCAAGACTTAGTGATCTTAGGATGACACCACGACCATGCAGGGTAAAACAATTCTTATTATAGTTTCCATTACTGTTACTAATTATTATCAATATTGCTAGCAACAGTTACAGGCCACACACACACACACACACACACATTCGGACAGCCTCTCTACACTTTTTCGACCTGACCTTTCTTTTCTCCGTGAGACGGAAGAGTTGAGAAAGTTGCGCGGCGCTGCGGAGAGCCTCCAGCTGCAGGAGCACTTCAGTCCCGGAGGAGTTGGCGACACAACCCATAGTAGATCTACCGGGAAGGAGCGCGGCGCTGGGGCGCACAGGGCCGGGGAAATGAGGAGGAGGAGGAGGAGGTGGTGGAGGAGGTGGTGGAGGAGGAGAAAGGTCGCGGAGAAGCCTGCGCGCTGCGGACACTTGGCTATCGCTCCGTGCGTCTGGATGAAGGCTGGCGCTCCTCTGCTGCGCTTCTCTCTAATCTAGTCAAGTGAGAGCGTCTTTGATGGTGATGATGAGTCTCTCTCTCTCTCCTCTCTCGCTCTCTTTCTGTCTCTCTCTCTGTCAGACTCTCTCTCTCTCTCTCTCTCTCTCTCTCTCTCTCTCTCTCTCTCTCTCTCTCATTAGTGATTCCCTAATGCCCCTCGGTGCTCCCTCGGTTACCCGTCGGCCACTCCTCCTCGTCTTATCTCCAGCCAAAAGGATTGAGGGATCTGCGGCGCAGACCCCTCCCCGCGTCTCCGATCCCAGTGGCCGCTTTGACCGCTTGATAAATCTATTATTGATGTAAATAATGGATAAGACATCCCGACAGACTTGAACTCACGGTTACAGCACGGAGGCGTTCATGCACGCGCACTGTGAGGATGTATATAGATAAGAGAAAATGACCCTCATCAATGAACTGACTGAACTTTTCGTTGGAAATGTTTCTTCCACTTTGACAGAACAAAATGTTTGGAATTGTATTATTATTATATATTTTTTTTTTAAAGTATCTTTAATATATTTTGTGAAAAATGAAATAGTCTAATGTAAACCTTTATATGTCTACCCTAATTATTAATGTTTTTTATTTTTATTTTTTACCTTACCCCCACCAAATTAATTTAATATGAAAATAATTAAATTTAGTGCTAAACATGTCATGAATATGGTCCTGGAAGTTCTTGAGATATTGTATCTCAATGGGCTAAATGGATAAATAAAGGATAAATAATAATAATAATAATAATAATAATAATAATAATAAATGACTGAATATTTTGTACTGAATAAATAACACTAATATATATTTAATAATTAAATACAAGATCATTTTATGGAATTGCTTGTTATTATTAATGACACATTTTCCCTCATCTTGTGATTAGATTCATATTTCACTCATTTTTTTTATTTTTTAATGAATAAAGCCAGTTTACAATTTTTGCAAACACACACCTTTGATTGTGTGTGTGTGTGTGTGTGTGTGTGTGTGTGTGTGTGTGTGTGTGTGTGTGTGTGTGTGTGTGTGTGTGTGTGTGTGTTCTACAGTAAGGCCAGCACACTGAGATGTGTCTTGACGCCTTCCCATCTCTGTCTAGTGTTTAGGGGACAGATGCCTCATCGATCAATGCCAGCCGTAGGGCCAGCAATAATCCCCCACAGTGACTTCATACACACACGCACGCACACACACACACAAACACACACACACACACACACCAGTGTCTGTTTATTGATGGATCAGTCGGGTAGATTGGGGCAGATCAAACACTGTTTGAAAGGGCTCCACTCCAAAACACAAAAGAGGATGAAGGACTGACAAGAAGGTGGACAAGGTTCATCTTCTCTTCAAAACCCCATGTTTCACCCACCCACACCCACCTACCCACACACCCACCCTCTCTCAGTCATTTCCTTCACTAAAATGCAACTAAAGGCCTTAGAACCACTGAATGCGCTCGCTTACACACAGTTTAGCCTGATTGTTGGCATTCGTGCTTCTTAATGAACAGGAGCCATTTTATTGTGGTAAAGTGACTCGAACAAAAAACACAGGGTAAAGTGAGCGTTCGCCTTGTGTTGCTCAGCCATGCAATAATTAACATAGCATTATAGGATGAAACTGCAACCAGCAGAGCTGTGTTGAAACAGTCAAACAGATGACTGATTGAGAGGAACAGCAATCAACATGGCTGTTGTCTGATAAAAAAAAAAACACTATTACATATTTCTCCTTCTCACACACTCACACTCTTTGCACCTGATGCACATGAAACACATACCAAATTAGTGCGTGGCCATATATATCTAAATGATGCATGATCATACATACACGTGTTCTTCGTACATCATTAATGACGGACAAATAAACAAATAAATGATCCACTTGCGTTTTTTCTTTTTAAAAAGGTTTTCTCCACGCATTTGAATTTTCCCCCCGTGTGCACATATTTCCATAAACTCATGCATTGTGCATGCCAACACAATAAAAAAACAAAAAAGAAAAATCACTGAATAGTCCCTTAAATTATACATTTTCACCACTGAGTGGCTGTATGTGTGTGTGTGTGTGTATGTGTGGTGTTTGTAAATAAATGATAGGGTCATACCTGTGAGCCACTACACCGAGCAAATGGCAAGGCAAACAAAAGCAAAGACGTGCGCTACGCGTACAAGCGACCACAAAAAACATGAAAAAGCAATGCTGCACGTGGCTTTTTCTGTGTGTGATAATTCTCCACACTTTTCACCGGTGCCCTGATTCTTTCTTTGATATTGTGTGGCAGTGGCAGGGGGCACTGATGTGAAAATCTTAAAAGGATTAAGTGGGTTGGTGTTGCCAGCCAATTGGTGCTTGTCAATCTCAGAGGCCCCTGTGTGTGTGTGTGTGTGTGTGTGTGTGTGTGTGTGTGTGTGCTCACGCTCTCACTGGGTCCGAGCCCCTCTCTCTCTATCGGTCAGGCTTAATGTCTGAAGCTTAAACAGACAACACTAGACTGTCCCCTCTGTGTGACAGAGTGACAGGTGGCAGATCGAGACACACGAAGACAGAGAGGGAAGACAAAGACAGTGAGGAACAGGCAGCTAGAGACCAAGACAGGAGGGAGAAAGAGCCATGTTGGCAGGGATTAGGCAACAAATACAAGTGGAGTGACAGGAATGTGGAAACACACAGGCAAGTTACATCGGTGCGTTTGGTTTACTGTCGTACTACACTTCTCATGTTACAGTGTTGTGCAAAAGTCTTAGAGTATGTGTTTTTTAGCAAATGCTATAATGACCATTATAGTATAACTACGTCTTAAAATAACACATTCTACAGCTTCTTCAGGTTAAAGTGTCAAATATTTTACATCTGAATAATAGCACGACCCTGACTCTCATAAACCTGGAGTGGAACGTAAAATGTGCGTTCGTCCTGTTATTTCATGTTGAAAAATATCTGCTGTGAAAAAGGCCGAGTTTATTGAAGACATGCTCCCGCGTTACATGCACATGCTGTATGAGTTAAACTCATTTTGCTTTTACACAGTACTGTGTGTGTGTGTTTGGAAATATATATCAATCAATCATATAAATATATGTATATGTATATATATATGATTGCTTTTTTTTATTGTGTTTGTCCATAGGAATCTCATTTTATTCCATCAACCTGTCTAGGGTAGGACTTCTAATGTACATTATATGTAAATGAATGTGTCATAAACATAGATAAAAAAAAAATGTTTTCTAACCATTTTAAAAAAGAAAAAAAAGGAAAAAAAGAGAGGTTTCGACAGGACAAACAGAAACAGAGAAATAAAGTGATATACTGCAGCACTAAGTTGTGGCACATGGGGTTGGGGTTAGAGCCTAGTTAAGCAGTTGGGGTTTTATGGGTACTGGCTGGGAAACTTTCCAAAAGCGTCTGATGCCCTATCCGTGTGTCTTTAGAGAGGGGGGGGAGGCAAGCTGCTGCCTCCACAGACAGAAGAAGACGACCATGCCTTTGGATAATGGTTATTATGCCACTCAGAAGTGTCGGGCTATTCTTCAACCTCTTTACATGGGTCTTTTCCTAACAGTGCTGGCAACTGGCCCAGCCACAGACACACAATAGAGTCATTCCTTGGTCATTACCAGTGCACACATTTTGCTGCCACAATGGTAAACACTTACACACGAACAAACGCAAGAACGCTCATACACTTTCACACGGCTCAACGAGAGCGTGGGCTCTCTCATCGGTGGAGAGGAGGCAGTAACAGCCGTCCCCGCCTTCACCCACCCACATCAGCTCTATATACCTCTGCTTGACAACATTGCCCTCGTCTCAGTTTAACTGGAGCACACAAACCCAGCCAGGACATCTCAGTCACGTCACTCACCTGGTCTCCAGTGAGGTGACAGGCGGTGAGGTTCTGCTCCTCAAATGAAGGGGCACAGCGGACGTATTTGAGCCAGCTGTTGCTGATGGCGTCCGGGCCTGTGTCCAGTGCAAACTTGACGTTTCCCATGTCGTCCACCACCTGTTGGAGAGTGACAGGTTGCATTAGAAAAAAGAAAACAGGGTTGAAAAAATATTCATGACAAACAACAGGTTAGCCATCACCTGCCAAATCACTCATATTTCTTAAAATTACATTTTCCAAGGAGAAGTGAGGTAGTGAAAATGTTAACATTTGAAACGGGCACATCGCGGTTTAAGAAGGCAATGCCAGGAGTTTGATGTCAGTCAACCTTAAGATACACAGAGGCAACGTGTCAGTGGGTGTTAGGGCCACCTAACCTTGTCAGTCCTGACAACTAGAAGAGGGAAAGGAGGTGAAAGGAGGAGGGAGCAGACCGACTGTGGCTTCTTTCACTTGTCTAAAGACTTTCTCTGGCACATATTGATCACCTTTTGTAACCCCAACAACCCCCTGAGACTGCAAGAGCAGGTTTCACATTACCCCGCTTTCACAGAGAATGAAGGAGGATGCAGATAAAGATGAAGGAGGAAGAGGAGGAGGTGGTGGTGGAGGTGGAGGTGGAGAAGAGGGGCTTATTGTGGAGCAAAAATGGAGGGGAAGACCAGGAAAGAACAACAGAGATTTATGTTTTACTGAAGAGGGAAACGGGAACTCATTCTCCACTTATCTGTTAATACAATGACCAGATATTCTGTTTTATACATTAATTACAAAACAGCAGAGAATTCATAAATTTTAAATGGAAGACATGTTGCCGTCAACTCATGGCTACTTTGAGTGCATGTGTGTGTGCGATCTTTGCATTGACATGTGTGTCTGTGGTATGGTTTGGTTGTGCTGGGGAATCTGGGGGTGGCGCGGCTGAAGCTTCCAAGTTAACCCCCTCCGTCAAGCTGGGGTTGAAGCTCCAGTTTCGCTTCAGCACTGCATGTGATACTGAGCCTGTGTGATTCCTCTGGGGAGAACAGGCCCGAGACAGAACAACTCCTCTAATTACAACTCCCAATCAGCCCGGGCCCAGCCCTGAGTTCAGCGCTGACCTCCAGCATGACTCCTCTGCACTCCTAATCACAGTCAAATGTCTGCTGCGGGAAATCAAGGTGTGATGGAGAAGAACCAATGAACCAAGTGACATTTTTAGATGCTCACAAACTTCTCTCACTGGCTGCCTTTCTAGATGCATGCTATAATAGGGTGTTTCCCTGCCAGCTCGTAAAGTGTGAATGGTCGTGTTCTTGCCGTATGGGTTGGATGCGTGCAGAAGGTGTATTTTCATGGGTGGGTGTGCAGGTGCCAAGTTTGGTGAGTAAATATATATGTAAAGGGTCTGGTTGGAGGTGTGGAAGAACTGCCGTGTTCTTGTTTGCGCGGGTGCAGTAACTGTTTTAGGCTAATGCGTGTACGCATGGTCGAGTTAACAGCAACATTGTGCTACTTTTGAGCCAGGGTGTGAGTTACCCCCTTCACGGACCATGCCTGCTTTAGAACAGCAATGTCTGTTAGTGCCTTGACTAAAAATAATTCATCAACACCTTGGCCATGTGTTTGAAATAAAACTGTGGCTATTGCTTATGTAAATGTGTTAACTGAGCTTGCTCGTGATGGACTGTTGATGCAAATCCGTTCCCTTTAATGTGTTTTCAGGTATGCAGAAGGAAATACAGCAATATAATGTCGACTGGGAGAGGAATAAAAAAAAAAATATATATATAAAACTCAGTAATAACTATTCCTCACTCTCTACATGCAGAGCTACTGTCTGATCTGCTTCCAGTTTTTAACCTAAAACACTCAGCTTAGAGCTGTGAGGACCAGCCAAAAATGTCCTCACAGGGTCAAAATGTCCTCGCAAAGACCAGCTTCAGTCAAAAACATGTCCTCAAAGGCACACAGGTGAATACTGCAATGTATTGAGCAGTAGTACTCATATACCCCCCTGACCCACACCAGCACCTATACACAGCTGAGGGTCTGATAGTCGGCTTAATGAGCAGCAGACTTGGGTGTGTAGTATGTGCACATGTGTGTTGTCTGGGAGGCCTGCTAACACCCTGTCTCCGGGTGGAAGCCTGATTTATAAGGCTTCAAATGAGGTGCAACAGAGAAGGAGAGCCAGAACAAGCCCACGGCTGATTGTTTGTTTATTTACCTTTCTTTTTCATTGCCCCCTCTCTCCCTCCCTCTCTACGTCATACGGGTAAGGAGGACCCGGCTGGAAATCATCAGCTCCACGTGTGAAAGGCTTTGAACAAAACAAAGCCAACCTGACTACTGAAAGCGTTTCCCCTATAACCTTCTCTCGAGCTTCTTCAGATCAGAAGCTGAGATCGAGAAGATGACAGTAAAACATGTGTTGTCCTGACTCTGTTCATTACATCATCACACCTTCATGTGTCAGTCACCTCATTCTCGGTCATTTGGGTTAATCATCTCTTCACGTCTAGGATACATTTCCAAATAACTCATTTCGTTCTACTCTCCTGCTTTTCATATTTTTGGTCATCCTCTATTAAAAGGTCACCAAGTTTACTCACTAAAAGGTGTTTGACAGCAGGAGTCAGGCGACAGGTTTTAACCCCAAAAAGCGTGGGTTAGTTAAAGCTATTTCGATGAGAAAAGGAAGGTGAACTGTGTCGTTAACTGTCCACACAGTTTAGATA